>NC_058084.1:74051026-74397143 GCF_014858855.1 Bufo gargarizans
GGGGTCTGAGTCCCAGCACTCCTGCCATTGTGATAATGATGTCCTATCCTGTGGATAGGTCATCAATTTTATCTCCCGTCTTTAAGGAGTCTATAATAAAGAGGGAAACTAAAGTAACTGGAATGGGGCAACTACAGGACCCTGAAAGATTAATAAAATTAGGGTTTTTCACTTTAGAAAAAAGACGACTAAGGGAAGATCTAATAACTCTGCTTATTCTTAAATCTTCATTTTCTCTTATCTTGGATGACATTTTGGGGCTTTGAAACTGATTACTCAACTTACTGTACAATGGTTTCAACATACAATGGTCGTCCGGGAACCAATTAATATTGTAACTTGAGGAACCACTGTATATCAGGGGTCAGTACAGAGATCTCTCCCATCTTCTAGTTATCCCCAGGAATGTGATTGTGATGAGGGGACATCCTACATGTCTGGAGGAAAGAAGGTTTGTACACAAACATAGAAGAGGATTCTTTACTGTAAGAGCAGTGAGACTATGGAGCTCTGTGCCTGAGGAAGTGGTGATGTTAAACTCACTAACAGACAAGAAGGGTGTACTTTTTTTTTTTGCCTTTCTGGAGTGTAGTAATTTTATAGGTTAGTTACTAGAATTCTGGAGAAGGGTCATTGATCTAGGGAGTCATTTATAGTGGCCAGATTGGAATTGGAATTTTTCCCTAAAATGAAAGAAAATTGCTTCTATCTCATGGAGTATTCTGCTTTCCTCTGGATCAACCTTGCAGGATAATAGTCTGATGGATGGATGTCTTTTTAATCCTAACAAACTGTTATTTAAGAAGAGGAACGTTCTGATGGAAATGCCTACAGTCCAAAGAACATGGGGAGGGATCTCTCATTTGAGTGGTAATGCATAGTGATGATCGAGCACCATCGGGATGCTATAATGGAAGTCAATGGGAGAACCCGAGCATTAAACCAGGCACCCCCTGCTCTGACGAGGGAGGGTGCCTGTTCATAGGGAAAGGTCAGAAATTGATGGAAACACCACTGAAATGGTTCAGGAACAGCATGGGGAGGATGTCTCAATGCATCTTGGACTTCGAGGTCGCTGCTGGGAACCATGTTGTCTGAGTAGTACGCCACTTTTACAGACTGACAATAATATGTACACTTTTTTTAGATGAAAAATTGTTAAGAATCATTCTTTCCTGTATATAAAGTGCAAGTGCTGCCAAAAATTACAAGGAAGAGGTACTCCAATACAACCTGTATATCACTTAATGGAGGGCCTCATTCACATTGTGGTACAATAGTTCAGTTAGTAGGACTCCTATACTCATAAAGCTTCATACACTCATCTGCACTAAGTGAAAGGGCTGCCAAAAATTACAAGGAACCGGCACTCCAAAACACCCTTTGTTGCACATAAAGGAGGGCATCATACAGACCCTTCAAAAATTTTGATTGATGACCTGCTGGTGACCCTCAAAAAACATTTGGAGCAAGGACCTGGTGACTCTAGATAACCACGATTGCATGTCCCCGTGATGGCGACGATCCATTCGGATGTCTGTCCTATTGACTTTCGATGTTCTTTTCTGCGCCTACCATGGTGGTAACGGGGAATCAGGGTTTGATGCCGGAGAGGGAGTCTGAGAAACTGTTCCACATCCAAGGGAGGTCAATGGCTTAAATCAGATTGCCTGTTGTTGCCTTGCCCTTTTTTTCCTAATTGTGAGCCACTCAGAGAGGGTGGGTCAAGTTATTAAAGCACAAATGTCCAAGGAAGGCAGCAGGTGTGAGGCAATTACCCACTCCCGACTCGTGGAGGTAGTGACGATAAATAACAAGAGGCCCTGTTATTGGAATGAGTACACTTTCCGTTAACAAGGATCTATTGGATGGCAAGTCTGGTGCCAGCAGCCGCCTTGCTCCTGGCCTCTACAACGTTCACCCAGTGTGCTGTCATGGTGAGGATTGTGTTGACCAGACTCTTGGATACTGTGACTGGACTTGGTGGAAGACAGGGTGGTGCTTAACCGACTGGAACCATTATCTGCTGCAATCCAACCGACCACCTGGTTGCACTGGTCTGACTTCAAGAGTTTTGTCCTGCGATGCCCTGCAAACTGGGACATGAAGCTAGGTATTGTGGATGATTGTTTTTCTTGTACTCTGGTAGCAGGCACAGTTTCGACGCGCCCAGGGCCATGGCCTCTGCGTGAACAATCAGCATCACGGCCACTTCCCTGTCCTTAATGCTCTCCTTCATATTAAATGTTATATGCACGCTAAAAGTATGGAAAAAGAAAAATCTCTGGCCCTGACACACAGAAGGTATTGCATAGATGTCACAAGTCACTGCAGACACCCTCTATAGAGAAAGTATTGAAAAGTATGGAAAAAAAAATAATTGCTGGCTATATTGCTGCCACCACACACACTAGTCCTTAAAAGGACTTTTGCGTCTTTGAAACGTTTTTCAACTAAATAGTTTGCGATCACACGCCCTACACTATCTGTCCCTTCCTAAGCGCAGCTCTCCCTGACTTATAATGAGCGGAACACGTGCCATCGGGTGCAATATAGCACCTGATCACGTGTTCAGGCCAGCCAATCACTGTAATGCCAGTAACCAACAAGGCTATGGCATTACAGTGATGGCAGTACTTACCTGCACATTTTTTGGCTGCATAGCAGCCACGAAAAGTGCGGGGAGGAGGCTCGAGCATGGCGCTCGAGCACATGCGGTACTCGTCCAAGTACCGCCATGTGCTGAGCGTAGCGATGCTCGAGCCGAAGAGCAGTTCGGCCAAGCATGCTCGCTCATCATTTGTAATGCATATTTCAGTCCACAACTCCATTCACTTCTATAAGGCTGACATATTTGCGCTCTGTCAGTCCTATAAAAATGAAGGTGGTGGTGGGCCACCATGCATGCCACCACCCATTCAGAGGCCAAATGGGCCTCCCTTTGTTCTCAGGATCTTGGGGGGAGGTCCAGCATTTACAATCTCATATTTATCACCTGTTCTGTGGAATTTGTGAGGTAGTACCTCATTAAATGGTCACTAAAGTTTCACACAACTTCACATAAATCAATGCTATAGTAAATATAAGAAACTTTGTAATATATTTTATTAGAGAAAAATACTGACCTCTCCAGGTATCAGCTGTTTTGTCTCCCTTCTTTCCTAAACTAACATTCAGGCTGAATTCTGTGATAGATCAGTCTTGTGAGACCAAGATGGACTGCGTGGTCACTGAAAGATTAGATTACATCATCCCTTAGAAGTCTGTGGGGAGAGGAAATACCGTGAGAAAGACAAAAACAGCCAAGATTCAGCAGCTAATAGTAAGGCCTTATACACATAGCTGTGTCCATATTTCAATGCACATAATACTTATAGCTATTGTGTGCATTCTGTAGTTTTCTTATTCACGTCAATAGAGAAGCTTATTCTCAGACCTGCCCTGAGATTTGTGGATTAACAAAAAAGGTGTGCATGACTCCACAGAAATGAATGGGTCATGTGTGGGAAAAATCATCAGACTGATGAAAAATACTGTCATACGTATGAGTCCTTAGTGTTATTTAGGGTGAAATTGGTTCTGATATAAAAAAAAAACAAAAAACACCAGAATAAGTCCAAGTGGTCCTTTTGGTGTGTTTTGTTGCTATTTTTTGTAGCATTTTGTTGCAGCATTTCTTTCTAACATTTTGTACATAGTGTATGTACCACTAGCACTTTATTCATGGAGTTTTTGCCCCATGGAGAAGGTGTTGGCAAAATGCATGGAAAAATGCCAAAAGCCCCAACATGCTGCACTTTTTTTAAAAGAAGCAAGAAAAAAAGGCATCTAATGACCAAGAACATCAGTAGCAAAAAAAAATAAAAAAATTGTGCGTCCTGCATTTTATATTTCCCATAGACCTTCAGCTAACATCTGCAGCTGGCATTTTTGCAGCAAAAAAAGCCAACAAAAATGCAAAAGTGCAGAAAAACACCTCTAAAGAAACTTTGTGAAAGAACCTTCATTTACAGCTATATGGCCAAGTACTTCTTTAAAATGTTCTATATGGTGCTTCTGAGTGCGTGCTAGGTCCCTTTCACACGAGCGAGTTTTCCGCGCGGGTGCAATGCGTGTAGTGAACGCATAACACTTGCACTGAATCCTGACCCATTCATTTCAATGGGTCTGTGTACACGAGCTTTGTTTTTCACGCATCAGTTCTGCGTTGCGTGAAAATCGCAGCATGTTCTATATTCTGCGTTTTTCACGCAGCCAAGTGCGGGTGCGATGCGTTTTTCACTGATGGTTGCTAAGAGATGTTGTTTGTAAACATTCAGTTTTTTATCACGTGCGTGAAAAACGCATCAAAACGCATTGCACCCACGCGGAAAAAACTGAACTGAACGCAATCGCAGACAAAACTGACTGAACTTGCTTGCAAAATAGTGTGTTTCACTGAACGCATCCTGAACGCATCCGGCCCCAATCTGCAACGCCCGTGTGAAACCAGCCTTAGGCCCCATGCACACGGCCGTGTTTCACAGCCGTGTGCGGGCCGTGGAACCGCGGCCTGGATCCCTCCTGAGAGCAGGAGCGCACGGTGTCACTGGTTGCTATGACGCCGTGCGCTCCCTGCTGCCGCCGCAATACAGTAACACACTGGTATGATCTATACCAGTGTATTACTGTACTGTGCCGGCAGCAGGGAGCGCACGGCGTCATAGCAACCAGTGACGCCGTGCGCTCCTGCTCTCAGGAGGGATCCAGGCCGCGGTTCCACGGCCCGCACACGGCTGTGAACAACGGCCGTGTGCATGGGGCCTTAGGAAGCTAAATCTATGGTCCGGCTGTTCTATGGGCCGACATCGTTACAGAAAGTCTCCACCCACCAGCTCAGAGACAACTGAAAATCATTGATATAGCATGCAAAGGAGAAAAGTCTAAAAACGCCATGTTAAAGGTCAAATATAGTATTATCCTAAATGTATACAGAAAAAGCTAATTATTCTACACCTTTAGGGGGTAATTTATAAAGACCGGAGATTTAGACGCTAATTCCCCTGCGCTGGTGCTGGATGCGCCAAAGTTATGTAGAGGTGCTGGCTTCTTTCATTATTTACACCCCCCCTATCCCTGATGTGTACAATAACTTTCTAATTTATAGTAATTTAAAGGGGTAGTCCGCTTTTTACTATTGATGCTCTGCTCTGTTTTCCTGCTCGTCGCAGAAATTGCAGTGATGAGCTAGTGTAATTATAAATATGCCGTTCCCATTCACTTCTATGGGACGGATCTGTAGGATTCACTTGAACAAACAGAGATGTCCTATAGAAGTGAATGGGGATGTCATACTTGTAATTACACCTGCTCCTCACTGCAATTGCTGGGGTGCTGGGAGTCGGACCCTCTGGCGATCTGATATTGGTGAGGATAGGTCATTAATAGTAAAAACCCTTTTAAGGGCTCATGCACTTGAACGTGTGCTGGCGGGGCTGGAAATACGGAAACGGAATGCACACAGAGTAACTTCCATTTTTTTTGCGGACCCATTGAAATGAATGGTTCCACATACGGTCCGCAAAAGAAAAGGAACAGACACGGAAAGAAAATACATTCGTGTGCATGAGCCCTAACTTTAAGACTGGATCATACACTCCTAAAGAGAGATATATTTTTTTTCTATTTACTAAAATTGTTTTAGTGCCAATCTAAAGTGCTTTAATGCTTTTCTTTTATACACCTCTAGATTGCAAACATTCCACACCCCACAGCACCAAATGTTATTTCAGGTGTCCACCAGTGTGTGCACACATTACAGTTTACATATAGAAAGAATTACTCGGCATAAAAAGTCAACTTTGCAAATACTTTTTATCATTTATCTTGTACTGATCCTGGGTCACAGCCTGTAGAGCACCAATCATGATTCTGCAGACTTCAGAGCTAAAATCCCCCAGCAATCCTTGTTGGCTCCTCATTTACACAATGTTTAGCCTGATGATTTTTTATTTTCTTTTTTTTTGTGAACTGCATAATAGGAATTTACTAAACCTTTGACAAAGTTGAATATTTACGATATCAATCAGCAGAACTGTGAATGCAGCTCTGGGCTATTAAACACATTTTATGATAAAAGTAATATCTCAAGCTCTAATTTTAATATAATAATAAACTGACACAAACAACATATAAAGCATCGTCTCCTGGACTCCTCAGCCCATGCTACTCCTTTCTGTACAGATACGGTTTGCTCTTTTTACACAGACAGCAGCATTTTGTCTGTAAACTGTCCTCAGCAAACTATAACATTTGCTTTTAAATATATTTCCAGGATTTGTAAAAGCCCAAAAACACAGAGTAAGCTAAAAGTCAGGAAACGGCTCAAATGTCTAATGTGTGATAGAAGGTTTAGTACAAAGCCAAGTCCGTCATTATACAGTTTCACTGTAAGACATTTGTGTTCAATGTCTAGCACTCATTTACAATGCTGAAATACACCTAAATTAGGCATATTTCAGGCGCAGATAGTGGCGCAACATTTAGTTGCACCACTATCTGCGACTTCACCCCGCTCACGCCAGGTCTAAAAACGTTTGTTTTCAATGTAGAAAAAGGTCTAAATGTAAGACAGCCAGGAAGTGTGTAACAGCGACGCTGTCCCCCCCCCCCTCCCCGCTTGCTTGCCGGCCGCCGCGGTTCCGGGCACCAAGCACCGTGCTCATTTGTGATCGTGGTCTGTGCTTCCCTGTCTCTGCTGCAGCTTTGGGTTCTGCCGGTGTGGTTAGTATTACTTTTGAAGATTCCGCTCCACAACTTCCATTCAACCTGAACACTGCTTGAACTCTGCTTCGGTTGTGGCAGTACGCATCACTCCCTGGGCGGGGCTGAATTGTGTCAGGTGATCTCGTTAACCTATCCTGGCTCTCCTGCAGGTACTTTAGTAGCTCAGCCTTCTATCCAGATGCCTCAGTGTCAAGGTCCTAATCTTGTGCTACAGAGCTTGCTAACCACTCGTGTTCCTGACTTCGTACTTCATTCCTGGACTTCGTTTATCTCCTACCCCAGCCTGCTTCCATCGCCTCTCCTGTTGCCGACCCGCATTTTCTGACCTTGCTCATGTGCCGCCTGCCTTGACCCTTTGCTCGTCCTGGCTACGTTTCTGCATCATCCTCCGGTTCCTGTCTTGTTGCTCCTGGTCACGACCCTGTCTGGTTTACTATGTCTGTACTGTCAGTACCTTCGCAGGTACCTCCTGGTCTGCCTGGACCAGCTGTCACTGACTGGTTCATGCTCCAGAGTAGCCACTACCGATGATCAAGCCTATCCTCACCATCTGAGGCTCTAGTGAAATCCGGGTAGTTGCTTAGTCATGCCCCTCTGGAGTATTGCTAGTCAGTGGCACAGTGGGTTCCCATCCGCTGTGCCGTGATAAAGTGGTCTTACATTTACAACTGGCGCTGGATGCGCCAAAGTTATGGAGAGGCCTATGTCTCTTCACAACTATGGTGAATCCACCGCCAGTTTAGGGCTTTATTAAAACCGGTGTCTAAAATGCCAGTCTAAATAAATGTGCTCCTACATGTCCCATTTAGGGTAACTGTGGGCTTACAAAGATTGGCAAGGGGGATACATTTCTTTATATAGTCTGTCCCTGCTGAAAGGTCAGTAAAGATCATGGAGGGAGAGAGAAGCTAAATAGATGGAGCTACAGCAGAACATCTGTGGAGGTGCAGGATTTCATACCCCTTACAATAAGATATTGATGGCCTGTTCTAGGAAGACACCCTCAATATAACAGTATTGAACCATCCCTTTAAGTACCAGGACCACATGCTGTAAATAGATTGCAGTTGGTCCTTAACTGGTTAATAACAATGGACTGGACGAGTTTTATGTGAAATTACTTTATACCCAGCGGTTTTGCAAATAATTTTCCAGTCTTTAGACTTTCTTGGTTATTAGCTGATCTGGCAGTGATCTGTTCATGTTTTGTGAATGAAGACATAGTAATAGCGTACTGCTGCACTCTTCATGGTTTATGGTGGGCACGTCTTAGCTTTTAACTTGTCCTTTGCTGTCAGTAAAGTCATTTTAAGTGTGTATGAGCTTTCTTCTATTTCACTTAGTGGTTTAGAGCAAGAAGAAACATGTTGTAGAAGTTTGTTGTCTGTAACAGAAGATTATGCAACGGATGCCTCCCCCCAGGGCCCTCTGTATAATGCGTCCCAAGTGTAGGAAATGCCGAGTGCTGTAATGGTGTGGCCCAAATGTCTCTTTATGTGTGTCGCGGTGCTGCTACCTGGATACGGCTGGACCCCAGGCTTTGGCTCCGAAGCAATAAATAGGGGGAATAATTGAGGGATAAAAGAATAACTTCAGTCCAGACTTCAGTCCAGTCCAGACCCAGACCAATGGCAGCTTTACTTGAATAAACGTTTCTCCAAACAGTTTACAGGCTTTGTCTTGGTTCCAGCAGGCTTTAGCAGTAAAATGGCAGGCAAACTCAACTCTGCTATATCTGACTATACTGTCCTGACAAGCTTAATTAGTGTCTCTGCTTTCTTCATGATGCTGTGCTTCACTCTTTGGTCAGGCTTATGTTCAGCCAAGGGATGTGGTAGAATCCGGTGAGCTCCAACATGGAGTCCCTACCAGCACTCACACTAGCACTAGCACCAGTTCTCACTGGTCCCTATCCTTCCTCCAGGAAATTGGACTCGCCTACTTCTCTCCAGAGGGGGGTTATAATGGAATGGTTAGCTCCATTCTACATAATTACAGCTCTGCTGTGTTTGTTGCCACCTACTGGTGAACCAGGCATATTACATGTTATAAACAGTTGTCAATCAAAACTAAACGAGTGAGTCAATGTCCTAATAGGCAAAACTGTTTTTAATCATGATTAATAAAATGTATGGCAAAATACAGCATGATGGTAAGGAATCCAAATATGAAGCACTGCCAGAATCATGAAACCATACCTAACATATTAGGCTTTGCATTTTGGCTTGACTTGACCATCTATTTTTCTAGTGGTAGCATTATAAGGTTGTTTCATTGATGTAGGTTTCCATGCTAGTTAGAGACGTATTCAGTTTGCCTGATTGATGCATTCCTTCCTCCAGTATTTATAAACTTGGCTACTTAGTACATGAATATTTTGGCTTTTGTACAGATATTTATTTATTCCATACCAGTGTTGGGTATTGTTCTAGGATCTGGCAGTGCTTCATATTTGGATTCCTTACCATCATGCTGTATTTTGACATAGTTTTTAATCATGATTAATAAAAAATGTTTTGCCTGTTAGGACATTGACTCACTCGTTTTGTTTTGATTAAGATATATATATTTTTTGAGTGTTCCTATCACAAGTCATTTAGGATCTATTGTGATCCTAAATGTTATAAACAGTTGCAAACATTATTATAGATGCACATTATGGAGAGGACCTGGAAAATAATGCATAGATGACGTTATGTTACCAGGAATGGGCAAACTGCGGCTCTCCAGCTGTTGTAAAACTACAAATCTCATCATGCCCTGCTGTAGGCTGATGGCTGTAGGCAGACTGGGCGTTGTAGTTTTACAACATCTGGAGAGCCACATTTTGCCCATCCCTGTGTTAGACCATTAGGGACAGTAGCAGGGTGTAGGAGTGGCAACACCACTTGTAAGTTCCCCTGGTCATAATTAATATCATGGATTCCAAGGAGAAATCCACGGCACACCAGAGGTCCTTGTTAGAAAGTGCTTTTAATACATAACGTTTAGTTTACATCATTCTGTTCCATCCAGAGAAAGTATAAACGAAACCCCAAAGTTTCGGTCAAGTAGTGACCTTTATCAAGGGATCTGAAAAGAATATAGACAATCTCTTATAAGGTATCCTGGATTACAAAATGGTGGAGGTGGTGTTAGCCTAGATACAACATAAATATGTAGATAATGATAATAGATCCCGTTTCTATATAATTAGGGAAAGATTAAGCATAAATGTAAACTGGATAAACAATCGTATATCATCTAATCACGTGACGGCCTATGTGACTGTGAGGTCACGGGCTTCCGATCATGTGACGGGTCATGTTCCGGAGGCGACGATTGTGCAACGCGATTGCCTTTAAAAAGCATGCATGCGCGAGTGTGCAGACGCTGCCGCAACACGCTGCTGCCATCGGCCCGGCTGATCACTAACAGCTCAAAAAGAAATAGAGGAGTTAAACTTGAATCGTTATCTATCATTGCATGAACTGATACTTTATCAATCGCTGTGAGTCCCCTGATGAGTTGGCCCTAGGCCAGCGAAACGCGTTGGAATAAGCTCTACTTTCATGCTATTTTGTTGTGGAAAGAGCTATATGTACAGTTTACTTGCTGTGGTACCAAGTCTCTCTTTGCTTGCTCCCTTTCTCTGACGAAGCTGGGCAGTCCACTGGTGCAGCGGTGGGACGTCAAGGGACACACTAGGAGGGAGCACTAACACAGTGGGATTGCCCTGTCGAGGGTGAATACACGTTTCCCCTGTGCAGAGGAGGGATTTCTAGGGGTAGAGACCCAGTGTTCCCCTCCTCTCCATCCCCTCCCTTCTTTTGTGGTACGACACAGCATTTTTTTGCACCCACACTACAGTGTGTTATATTGTGTTGAGCACTTTGTTGGTTCATCAACCTCTTTTATTGGGTTAACATTTTAAGTGTGTAATAAAAGTTAAGTCTTAATTGAGGTCACCCATTAATTTTTGTTTTTCTTTGCTCAATATTTGGGTACCCATCTGTTTGTGACTTGAGATTGACCATTGATTTCCCATGGTTGTTTAAAGAGGTAGTCCTACAAACCCATGACAAAACTCACTGGGGGAGATTTATCAAACTGGTGTAAAGTAGAACTGGCTTAGTTGCTCATTGCAACTAATCAGATTCTACCTTTCGATTTTCAGAGCTCCTTTGGAAAAAAGAAGGTGGAATCTGATTGGTTGCTTCGAGCAAATGAGGCAGTTCTAACTTAGTGTTATTATATGAGCAGCTTTCATTGAAATGCATAGGCAGAGACACACAGAGAACTATGGAGAAAATAATATCTCCATACTACCATAACATAATATTAAAGTGGTTGCACAAAGTTACCAAAACATGGCAGCTTTAGCAGTACCCCAGACCTGCGGGTATCTGCAGTTATGTATTATTGCAGCAACATGAAATGGTATGCTTGACAGAGACAGGGTTAACTACCCTGTTCCTCCCCTCTTAGTAGGAATGGGCTGGTCCTACTTCCTGCCTATTCTTGATCCAATTCTCCTGTGACACCACTACTGCAAGAAAAAACAAGAATCAGCTTTCCTAGAAGCTACAGTGTCGATAGCAGAGTGACCAGCAAGCCACAGCTTTACAGACCCAGCTGTAGGTGAAGGACTATGGTTTAGACATCCATCACCAAGACCTCTTCCAGGCCAGATCATCTCAAAGCCTGCATTATACAGTGGATACCAATAGCCACAAATCCCAGCATCCAGCTGTTAGCTAGAAGTTCAAGGGAGAGACATCAGCAAGATAGCATGTCAGAGGTGCCATTAACACGTTCAGGAGCTTGGACGAGAATGCTCGTCCTAACTTGCAGGTACTTAACGCACTAGGATGAACAATTTCGTCCTGCAGTTAAACTGTCACTGTGAGTAAACACACAGTTGATAAGAACTGAGCTACTTGTAATTCTCCTTCTCTAGTGTTGAGGAGATCAAAGCTGTGGATTAGCCTGCCCTTAGGCCTCTTTCACACTTGCGTTGTCCGGATCCGGCGTGTACTCCACTTGCCGAATTACACGCCGGATCCGGAAAAACGCAAGTGAACTGAAAGCATTTGAAGACTGATCCGTCTTCAAAATGCTTTCAGTGTTACTATGGCAGCCAGGACGCTATTAAAGTCCTGGTTGCCATAGTAGTAGTGGGGAGCGGTATACTTACAGTCCGTGCGGCTCCCGGGGCGCTCCAGAGTGACGTCAGAGCGCCCCATGCGCATGGATGACGGGCCATGCGATCATGTCATCCATGCGCGTGGGGCGCCCTGACGTCACTCTGGAGCGCCCCGGGAGCCGCACGGACGGTAAGCATACTGCTCCCCCACTCCCCACTACACTTTACCATGGCTGCCAGGACTTTAGCGTCCCGGCAGCCATGGTAACCATTCAGAAAAAGCTAAACGTCGGATCCGGCAATGCGCCGAAACGACGTTTAGCTTAAGGCCGGATCCGGATCAATGCATTTCAATGGGCATTAATTTCGGATCCGGCCTTGCGGCAAGTCTTCAGGATTTTTGGCCGGAGCAAAAAGCGCAGCATGCTGCGGTATTTTCTCCGGCCAAAAAACGTTCCGGTCCGGAACTGAAGACATCCTGATGCATCCTGAACGGATTTCTCTCCATTCAGAATGCATGGGGATAAAACTGATCAGGATTCTTCCGGCATAGAGCCCCGAAGACGGAACTCTATGCCGGAAGAAAAGAACGCAAGTGTGAAAGAGCCCTTACTCCTCAGCTGCAGAGTTAACCCCTTCAGTACTCCTCACACATCTATAGCCCTTCCTTAGTTCTATGTTTGGGGAGCTGTGTGACCAGTGAATGTCATTTACAAAATGATCCAAACATGAAGTAGACATATGGGAAATGTAAAGTAAACTATTTTAGGAGGTATTACTATCTGTTTTAAAAGCAGAGAAATAGAAATTTAGAAAATTACGAATTTTTCAAAATTTTTGGTAAATTTGGTATTTTTTTATAAATTAAAATGAAATATTTTGACTCAAATTTACCACTGTCATGAAGTACAATGTGTGACGAGAAAACAATCTTAGAATGGCTTGGATAAGTAAAAGTGTTTTATAGTTATTACCATATAAAGTGACACATATCAGATTTGCAAAAAATGGCCAGGTCCTTAAGGTGAAGAATGGCAGGGTCCTTAAGAGGTTAACTGACACTGTCAAAACAGCTAGTATGGACCGAGCACTCACATCCAGATTACCAGATAAAATAACAATTTATAGAAAATTCTAAAACATATAAAAACACATCCAACAAGAAATCGGAGGTAGTTACTGCAAATTCAAACAATGAAGCTGATATTACTGCAGACGCATACAGGTGTATACAGGTGTATATAAAATGGCAAATATAAATGGCAAAAATATAGTATCTTGTTTTGGGTAAAATGTCTTGCTCTGGATAAAATGTATTTAGTGCACCCAATACAGCAGGATCCTCAATGGCATATATCATCCCCTTACAGGGCTATCTTCCTTTAAAAGCAAAGGGATTTGACCCATTTGTGAGAGCTCAACCACAGCATGTGCAAATGTATTGGCATAAATGTTAGTTCTGTAACACAGCGTGGTACGGCATAGAGTCCGGCTCTCTGTGGCTTCCCACTGGGCCTGGACTGCCAATTCCACGATTACCTCTCCAGACGACTTTCGTATTTGTTTCTTTTCCCAGTAAGAGGAGCAGGTAAAAGTGTATCCGTGTCCTCAGCAGTCGTAGGACCTGTGGTGTATCACATGCGGTGTCACGTGACGTGAGCTTGAGGCCGGGTCCTTCCAAATGGAATGTTCGCTTGGCTAGCCAACAAAGTCCAGTAGAGGATTGAACTTCATAAAAAAGTCCTTCTTGGGTGGGAAGGTATCAAACATACGCATTTCGGGACCCACTCTTGGCCCCTTCCTCAGTTGGTAACCTGCCATAATGATCATCCCTCCTTTTTATATTAAATTTGGGCTATTTTCAAAACCCGGAATATGTGTTGATCTCAAAACCTGAAATGGAATGTGTCTGCAATCTTGTACTCCTACTTTATACATTAAAATCCACTTGCAAAATAATAAATTAAAAGAAACCATATATATTTATGTATATTTTACATTGGGTCATAAAAATCTCCAAAAATGCATAAAAAACACATATGCGCTTTTGATGCGTTTTTTTCTGTAAATTGCTTTTTCTGTCTCAATGTTGCTTAAATAACCTCAATATGGTTCTCTATGAACAGTTTTTCAACCCTCACAAAGAAACTTAGGTTATAACTTGAAATGTCACCTCTGTATTGCAGATCCAAAGAGATATAAAATATATGAACATATAAAAATATATAAACATATTTAAACATGTGCAATATATATAGAGAATAAGCTTTATCCTGTGCCAGTTTTATACGGATGTTCTTGGTATACTTGTGCGTTGGTATGGAGGAGTGGGGGTGGAGTTTTTTGATTTTCGTTGTTGACGTGGTGGACCTAGCAGCACTTTCCTTGTTATTGTGGAGTGAGCCAGCATATCCGTTTCTTTATTAACTGACACTGGCCACCATACCTCATGATCTGGGATAGAAATTGCACTTTGTCCCAAACTACTTGTAGATGTACAACAAGTTATATGTTGCACTGAGTAAAGAGAGACTTGTATTCTTTTACTTCTGGTCTGAGTCTTCAAATCACCTTTCCACTGCATTGATCCCCAGGGAGCAACAGCCTGAGGGAGTACACCGTGGCACAACATCTAATCATGGCTACCACCAACCCCATCGACTGCACCGGCTCCTCAGGGGCTCGCCGCACTTTCCTCCAATAATAGGGTTGCATCTATCCAAATATGTGGTATCGCAGATCTGCTCCATTCATTTCAATACTGGACACAACCAGTACCATGTCTGGCACTGTTTTGGGACGAAAACCCAATCACAATATTTCCAGGTGCAAATCACAGAACAAACTTCTAGTTCATACTGGTGTCCAGACACTCTGTCAATTACATCAATATTTTTGGCAGAGGAACGGTAAAGTCTGCAGTGCCATTCTTGCTGTTGAAGATACTGCCAAGACTGACCCTTGGATTCTTTCACAGTTTACACTGCCAGGTGTTAGGATCACCACAGTGTCTGCAAAATATGCAGCAAAATTCTAACACCAGTCTTTATCTCCAATGTGGTGGCACGAGATGCACCAAAGTTATTAAGAGGAGCACGCCACTTAATACACAACCAATGATGGTTTCTGGAATATTGTAAACATGATTGGGCAATTACATTTATTGACATGAGAATATGGACATGATTGGCAAAAAATAGACAATTAAAAAAAGCTAAGAACAAACACAACCACAGCGGTGGTCAGGGGCAGGATACACATATTGCACTAGCACTTTATATAACAAGGTAACTGGTGGTAACTTTATGTAAAATGAGTATTAATAGAAATCACAGCTATTGAATATGATATGTGACTAAAAAAAGGCTAATATAAACATGGTTCACTTGGAGCCTAGGGCCATATATGAATAGATAAATAATTAATATAAATCGCATAATCAAAAAATAATACCATCCAGAAATGTATGGTCCTGTACTATAGCAGGCCACGACCACGCTCTGACGCCTGTTTTGTGGTCAGCTTTCTCAAGGGGTAAAGCTGACCGCGAAACGTGCGTCAGGGACCAGCACCTATCTGACATTGATGGCACATCCTAGCAATATGCCATCAATGTCCCAGATGGGCTAACCCCATTAAGATACTGTTATTTATGTAACACCAAGGTATGCATTTTGGGGTTCTGCATGGTGTGTCGTTCTCACCTTTGATCTGACTCGGCTCTCACTGGAGTCTTGTTTGGAGCTTTCACAGGGTAATGAGTCATTTGCCAGGGGTTAACTCGGAAAAGCCTAGCTCATACTCTGAGAACACATTAAATGGGTTCTCTGAGACATATCCATGCATTTAAAATACTGTTAGATCTTTCTTGCACATTTTCCTCTCTGGTAGCGCCCCCTGCTGTTTCTCTTGTGTCTAAAATTCAGATCTACTGCAATCAGTGGTGGACCAACGTGCTCTTTTCCTCTTCTCAGTCCTGGCATAGTGATTAAGGATGAGCGAATCGACTTCGGATGAAACATCCAAAGTCAATTCGCATAAAACTCTGTTAGAGTACTGTACGGAGCGGGAGCTCCGTACGGTATTAGAACACATTGGCTCAGATGAGCCGAAGTTATTACTTTGCGACTTCAAGTAATAACTTAAAAAATTATTTTCTAGTGGAAAAAAACTTTTACCAAACTCTGGTTCGGTTCCAAGGTTCCAGCGGTGGTAATTACACCTGATCTCCGCTGCTGAGTTCTGGCTCCATTACTAGCCCGTCGGCTCTGCACATCCTGGGTCTCTGGTTTGATGCTCGGCACGTGACTGCTGAAGCCAATGAATCAGAGACAGGTTAGGCTACTTTCACATCTGCATTATGCTGTCCGGTTTTGAGATCCGACGCAGGCTCTCAAAACCGCAGCACAACGCTTCAGTTTTGTCCCCATTAATTGTCAATGGGGATAAAACTGAACAAACCGGAACAGAGTGCAACAGAATGCATTCTGGTTTGTGGCGTTCCCATGCTGGACACAAAACCGTTGCAAGCGTTATTTTTCGGATCCAGCGGCCGTTGACTTCCAATGGTTTTAGTGCCAGATCCGGTTTCTTCATTTTTGATATAATACAACCGGATCCATTCTGAATAGATGCAGCGGTTGCAGTTTTGAGATCCCATGCCGAATCTCAAAACTGGACAGCAAAAACGCAGATGTGAAAGTAGCATTAAACTGTTAAGGTCTACCACTGAAGTTCTCTTGAACAAACCCCAGTCTGAAATGTGGGATCTTCTCTAAGGTTAAACATCCGTTATTCATATCAATGATATCACAGTTGGTAGTAATGCTTACCACTGAACGTTGGGTCTCTGGCGGATGGAATTTTGCAGGATCCAGATAACATTTTAAATGCACATAAAAGGCAAAAAAGAAAAAAAAAGAATGTAGTTTAGAGATAAGCAAATCAATTCTAAAGAATGGATCTCTCATATTAGCCAGACTTCTTCACCTGTGGGAGGCTGTAAAGAATTCCCACCTGTAGTATGATTGTCAGGACAGGACTTCTCCCCCTAGTCCTGTCGACTCTGCCTCATCTCTGCCTCAGGAGCAGCTACTCCCAGGTGGCAGCATACATTTTATGCGCAGTAGCTGCTTCTGAAGCCAAATTTGACATTTTTGAATTTTGGCGCAGGCAAGAGAGTGACAGAGCCAGGTGGGCACTTCTTCACCTATGAGGACAGCCCCATCACAGGTGAAGAAGTCGGGCTAATGAGTTAGAGTCGATTTGCTCATCTCTAATGAAGTTGGGGAGACCAGTGTGCTAATTGGTGTTCTGATTGGTGTTATTTTTGGTCATCTGGGAATACTTGTTTGGCCACAAGATGGCAACAAAGCTTTCATAAATATAAATGTCACTGTTATCACCATGTGCCAATCCCAATACCAATGTTATCATCGGCACAAATCAAATTGTCATTTGTAGTCCATCTGCTAATGTCATGTCACAGCCCAGTATAACATGACACCATGCAAGAGTACTCAAAATTTTAATCAGATGCATATGTTAACAGAAGATAGAAATGTTTATAGAAGGACAAATAATTAGCTTTTTTTTCAGAGAAAATTCATAGCCAATGGCACAACATTCTCGGGCATCCATGGTTTTTGGACATTCAGCCATACACAGCTTTCAATATGAATGTTTTTTGACATTTGTTACACCATGCAAACCAAGGGCTGTACAATTTACTTGGCCTTCACATTTACTACATATATGAACATGTAGGTCCATCTCTGGAGAGTACGTAGTGAAATTTTAGCTTTTACATCCCTGAAAGCACAAGAATAGTCCTGCTTACTACAACCTTCAACAAAGAGGCGGCTGCCTCTTTCGTACCAAACTCTGCATTAAGGCATCTGCACTGATGAAGACAATTTGGGCAGAAAGGATCTCAGATTGGTTCCGTTCCAGGACAATGAATCCAAGACTAAATCGCTGAGGTGTGGACTGATCATTCATGGCTAGAAGTGGCCAAGGGTCCCTCAGTAAGTTATAACACTGCAAAAAGGTAAAGTGCAAGCCCTGCAAAAACAAAATACACGTGTAACTTATGTGCCCAAACAAGTGTATCATAGTTATAATGGTTGGTAAGGAGCTCATGAGTCATGACCGGTTCTTGATCTTTACTGAATCCGGTGAGGTACCAGAAACAGCAGAACAACTGCAGCACGTTTCACAGCTCTTAGGGGGGAGCCTAATGGTCAGGCTGTGCCCCAAGGAGGCTACAGGCTAATGTATAAACTTGCATGCTGTTATGGGTCTGGGGTGGGGGGGGGGGGGGGCAGTTCCTATCACAACACACCCTACCTACCTAGGCTGCACCCTTCTTTTTTAGGGTGCCCTGTACAGATGTCTATAGTACACTAAACCACTTCCCATTTCCAGTATTCACTTGACCACAGACTGTTGGAGCACACAAAGTTCACACTCTTGACATTAGCACAGAGAGTGCACGCTTCTCTACATAGTCCAAGTCCACAGTTTGTTTCTAAATATGGGACCCTGCTTCTGTAGTAAAAGAAACACTTTAACTTGTTAAGAGTTCACACCACACAGTATAACTTGTCAGTAACTTGGTATTTGCAATCCTTTATCTTTTGTACCTTTCTCTGCAAGCTCAGACCTTGGCGCGGGCTGTGAACGGCTTTGATAGTGTAGCACTGATACAAAGAAAATATCTTGTAAGCCTTACCCTTGGAAGCCCACCAAGTTCCCAGACATATTCACTCTCATAGGAACTCAATTGGCAACTACTAGTGCTAGCTTTTTCCATCTGCTGATATAGCGGTTGCTTGAATGTCCCTTACTTCGCATGTTCAGTCGCTACTGGGGCTCTCCACAGTTCACTGGCACAATCATTTGGCCTCCAACTTATCCTGGGGATCTCTAACTCTACACTTCCCTCTGCACATCACACACCTCTGCTTTAGGAATGATGCAAACCTAGGTACATAGGGCACGGGTTATCCCCCTTGGCGTTAAAGTCCTCCACCTTTTCATATTGATGATCAGCTGTATGAGGAGGCTGCGGCACTCCATGAGTGCTTAGGCCTCTTGCTAAGCTCACTTTCCTCAGTCACATGGCCTAGGTATTTACTAAATGGGCCTGAGCTTCAATACCAAGCTCATTAGCACAGCTGCTATCAAATAGTCAGACCCTGCCAGTCTCATATTGACCTATCCTGAGGATAGGTCATCAATATCAAAATGCCAGAAACCCTTTAACAAACTTCAACAGTATTTCTCACATTTTGCAACCTGATGTCACCTCGGCTGATGTCTTCTGCATCATCTTGTGACATTCTCAGGTGCATCTCACAGGGCTGCATTGAAACCTGCTGTACTTTCTTCATGAAAATCAGATCTCTCTCTGCAGTAACTTCACTGACTGCAGGCTCCCTAGGGCTTCTCTTATAACAGGCTTTTTCTTTGGGAACCCCTCCTTGCGACCTAGCTTTCTGGTCTCCTTTATTGCAGAGAACTTCAGCCTCTCATGTGGTCTCAGCCACACACTGATTAACTTCCTTCTTATAGCCCTTATTTATAGCATATTGTGTTACAGAGCCATCTAGTGGCAACTATTAGCATTGCAGGTGTACATTAGTTCATTGGACTATATACCAACACTACCAGTAGGAAACACATTAACATTGTTACTTGATTGACCAAGAGGCTAGTGTAACACCTTCAGTGCACCCTCTAGGGGTACATCCACATGTAGTGGAATTGCTGTGGAAAATGTTCATTAATAGTCTGCACGGAAAACAAAGAATACTCACCTTCACTGGCACTTTCTTGGCTTTCTTGCCTGATTGTCTGGTTCCATGCTGGTTTCTTCAGAACCTGAATTCCTGTGATGACTTCTCAGCCCATGAAATTGCTGCAGCCATCCAAGTTCTAAGGCCATGTATACAGAGACCCACATGGGACAGTGAAAGGGACCCAATGAAGCACAATTGGAGGTGACTATAATGATTGTTTAAAACAATGTTTGTTTGTTTTTTGCAATTTAAGATTTGAAGATTTTGGTTCTGATCTACGGATAATCCACAGGACCACAGGGGTTTTGCTGGTAATATAGTCTGTGACAGACTGTCCATCCACAAACCTGGATTGAAAATCTGCAGCAATTCCATTCCATTTGGATGGTATAGCCTGCTATATTCAATGTGTTAGGCCCCTTTCACACAGGGAAAGGACCTGTGGTGACGTCACTTTGGTCATCACATGGTCCATCACATGGTCCATCACCATGGTAAAAGATCATGTGACGGACCATGTGATGACCGGAGTGACGTCACCACAGGTCCTTTTCCTGCACACAGCAAAAAAGAGGACAGAAGAGATGCCGGCTGCGCGAGCAAGTGGATTAAGGTGAGTTTATTTATTATTCTTTTTTATTTTTTTAACCCCTCCAGCGCTACTGTACTATGCATTCTGTATTCAGAATGCTATTATTTTCCCTTATAACCATGTTATAGGGGAAAATATTAATGATCGGGTCTCCATCCCGATCGTCTCCTAGCAACCGTGCGTGAAAATCGCACCGCATCCGCACTTACTTGCGGATGCTTGCGATTTTTCACACAACCCCATTCATTTCTATGGGGCCTGCATTGCGTGAAAAACGCACAAAGAGGAGCATGCTGCGATTTTCACGCAACGCACAAGTGATGCGTCAAAATCACAGCTCGTGTGCACAGCCCCATAGAAATGAATGGGTCAGGATTCAGTGCGGGTGCAATGCGTTCAACTCACGCATCGCATCCGCGCGGAATACTCGTCCCGTGTAAAAGGGGCCTTACACAAAAAAATTTAACGCATATCTATAACTGTAGGATAATTTTATTAAAGGGGTGTCCAGGTCGCAAAAAAAACATGTCTGCTTTTATACAGAAAAAGCGCCGCTCCTGAAAACAACTAGTTTATAAGCTGTGCTTTACGTCTATTCAGGTCCCATCTGTGTAATAGTGCCTCGTTTTAAGTTTAGAAACTACACAATGTGAAAAATTCAATACTAGGGGACACCTGGATGGGAACAAATGGAACAATGGGTTGTATTTGTATTCAGCTTTTTCTATATTTACAAAACCTTTAATGAAACATCACTATGGGCTTTTCAAGCTTTGGAAATCAATGGAAATTCATGATGATGATGATGATGATGATGCACCTTTTCATATTGCAGATGGCTACATCAGTAAACATGGTGCAAATCACATACAAGCATTCAGTTGTGGTATCCATTGTGGTGTCTGTTTGACAAGTGTTGCTTTACAGTGCTGGGATCCAGGATTGGAATCCAACCATGAAAACCTCTGCATGGCGTTTGTCTGTCCTTGTCATGTTTGCATGAATTGAACTTGCTCTGATTTCATCCTATCCATGCAATACAATAGAGAGTAAAGCCTCATTTATACGTCTGTGTCCGTGCTCTAATCCGTGAAAAGGTGGTCAGTGATGCATCCGTGATGCTGCCCGTGAAGGATCCATGTGTGGTCCGTGTATCCGTTTTTTGCTGTCCATGTGTCATCCGGGTTTCACTGACACTGCACACCTGAAAATTAGGCCGAATGCACACGGCCGTGTTCCGCGGCCGAGAGCGGTCCGTGGTATGCCGGGCTGGATTCCTGTCCAGAGCGGGAGCGCCCGGCGTCATTGGTTGCTATGACGTCGTGCGCTTCATGCCACCGCTGCTGTACAGTAATACACTTGTATAGCGTATTACTGTACAGCAGCGGCGGCATGAAGCGCACGGCGTCATAGCAACCAATGACGCCGTGCGCTCCTGCTCTGAACAGGAATCCAGCCCGGCATGCCGCGGAACACGGCCGTGTGCATTCGGCCTTAGTCTGCAAAGTGTCTCTTCCTAATGATCCGTGAAACACAGATTGCATCTGTGGTTTTCACAGACCTCTAGACTATAATGGGCGTGATGGATCCATGAACACAGACAAAAGAGAGCATGCATCTGTGCCAAAACACTGATGTGTGAATTCGCACATTAAAATGAATAGGTACATGTGCTGTCCGTGGAGATCATGTACAGCACCCTTACGCGGAACACTGATGTGTGAATGAGGCTTAAAGGGAACCTGTCACCAGTTTTATGGTGTCCTAACTAAGGGCAACATAAATAAGTGACTGATTCTCTTAGCAAAATGCTGGGTCACTTTCTTTAATTGACCCAGTCAAATCTGCCAACATCTTGTATTGAAAAGCTCCAGCTGATAATGATGAGTCCTGAATATTCATGAGCTCCTGACTCTCCCCGCCCACCTGCTGCTGAATGACCGTTTTTTTTTTCATATGAATCAGCAGCAGGTGGGAAGGGGAGTGGCTATAGCTCTGAATTAAATATACGCTGGACTCACTGACATCACGCTGGACTCAAATCAGCTCATTAGCATACAGCATGTGGCATCTTTGTGTGTATATTATGAGGTAACCATCTGTCACACCAGTAAGTGAATACATCTAAGGTACTTTTTAGTAGTTAATGATTGTATATAATTAGTTAGATTATAATCAAATATCCACATGACAGGTTCCCTTTAACACTGGGGACTGGGACTTTTGTGAGAGCTGACAATCTCTGTACAGTGCTGCGGAATATGTTGGCGCCATATATGGAAATAAAGAAATGCATCTGGTTTTTAGCTCAAAACTGAAATTCCTGGCTGAAAAACCTCTTTTAAGGACCTTGCCATTTTTCACCTTAAAGGGGTTGTCCGGGTTCAGAGCTGAACCCGGACATCCCACTATTTTCACCCAGGCAGCCCCCCTGACTTGAGCATCGGAGCAGTTCATGCTCCGATGCTCTCCTTTGCCCTGCGCTAAATCTCGCAGGGCAAAGACATTTTTGGGAGATCCGGTGACGTACTGGGCTTTCCATGGGGCTGCCAGGAAGCCCGGTGACATCATCGGCACTGATGGGCAGGATTTAGCGCTGCCCTAGCAAGCAAAACAGCTAGGGCAGAGCTAAAGCCCGCCCATCAGAGCCGGTGACGTCACCGAACACACTGCCAGGCGGAAGTTTCTGCCTGGTCGTGTGTTATTGAAAACAAAAGAGCCTGTGCCCTGCGCAATCTAGCACAGGGCAAGGTAGCGCATCGGAGCATCAGATGCTCCGGTGCTAGCCTCAAGGGGGCTGCCTGGGTGAAAATAAGGGTATGTCTGGGTTCAGATCTGAACCTGGACATACCTTTATTTTCACCCATACCCTTTAAGGACCAGCAAATCTGACATGTGCCACTTTATGTGGTGATAACTTTAAAACACTTTAACTTATCCAAGCCATTCTGACATTGTTTTCTCGTCACATATTGTACTTCATGACAGTGTTTAACTCCTTAAGGACACAGCCTTATTTCACCTTAAGGACCAGGCCATTTTTTGCAAATCTGACCAGTGTCACTTTAAGTGGTGATAACTTTAAAACACTTTGACTTATCCAGGCCATTCTGAGATAGTTTTTTCATCACATATTGTACTTCATGACACTGGTAAAATGAAGTAAAAAAAAAAAAAATCCAAGTTTACCAAAAAAAATTTAAAAAATTGCAAATTTCCAAGTTTCAATTTCTCTACTTCTATGATACATAGTAATACCTCCAAAAATAGTTATTACTTTACATTCCCCATATGTCTACTTAATGTTTGGATCATTTTGGGAATGATATTTTATTTTTTGGGGATGTTACAAGGCTTAGAAGTTTAGAAGCAAATCTTGAAATTATTCTGAAATTTTCAAAAAAACCAATTTTTAGGGACCAGTTCAGGTCTGAAGTCAATTGCGAGGCTTACATAATAGAAACCACCCAAAAATGACCCCATTCTAGAAACTACACCCCTCAAGGTATTCAAAACTGATATTACAAACTTTGTTAACCCTTTAGGTGTTCCACAAATGGAAAATAGAGATACAATTTCCAAATTTCACTTTTTTGGCATTTTCCATTTTAATAATTTTTTTCCAGTAACAAAACAAGGGTTAACAGCCAAACCAAACTCAATATTTATGGCTCTGATTCTGTAGTTTACATAAACCACCCACATGTGGTCGCAAACCGCTGTACGGGCACACGGCAGGGTGCAGAAGGAAAGGAATGCCATACGCTTTTTGGAAGGCAGATTTTGCTGGACTGGTTTTTTTGACACCATGTCCCATTTGAAGCCCCCCTGATGCACCCCTAGAGTAAAACTCCATAAAAGTGACCCCATCTAAAAAATTACACCCCTCAAGGTATTCAAAACTGATTTTACCAACTTTGTTAACCCTTTAGGTGTTTCACAAGAATTAATGGAAAATAGAGATACAATTTCAAAATTTCACTTTTTTGCCAGATTTTCCATTTTAATATTTTTTTACTTTTACAAAGCAAGGATTAACAGCCAAACAAAACTGAATATTTATGGCCCTGATTCTGTAGTTTACAGAAACACCCCATATGTGGTTGTAAACTACTGTACGGGCACACGGCAGGGCGCAGAAGGAAAGGAATGCCATACGCTTTTTGGAAGGCAGATTTTGCTGGACTGGTTTTTTTGACACCATGTCCCATTTGAAGCCCCCCTGATGCACCCCTAGAGTAGAAACTCCATAAAAGTGACCACATCTAAGAAACTACACCCCTCAAGGTATTCAAAACTGATTCTACAAACGTCGTTAACCCTTTAGGTGTTCCACAAGAGTTATTGGCAAATGGAGATGAAATTTCAGAATTTCAATTTTTGGGCAAATTTTCCATTTTAATCAATTTTTTCCAGTAACAAAGCAAGGGTTAACAGCCAAACAAAACTCAGAATTTATGGCCCTGATTCTGTAGCTTACAGAAACACCCCATATGTGGTTGTAAACTGCTGTTCGCGCACACGGCAGGGCGCAGAAGGAAAGGAATGCCATACAGTTTTTGTAAGGCAGATTTTGCTGGACTGTTTTTTTTGACACCATGTCCCATTTGAAGCCCCCCTGATGCACCCCTAGAGTAGAAACTCCAAAAAAGTGAGCCCATTTTAGAAACTAAGGGATAGGGTGGAAGTTTTGT
Organism: Bufo gargarizans; assembly: GCF_014858855.1. Taxonomy (NCBI): domain Eukaryota; kingdom Metazoa; phylum Chordata; class Amphibia; order Anura; family Bufonidae; genus Bufo; species Bufo gargarizans. Next base: position 74,076,005 of record NC_058084.1, read on the forward strand.
TGGTACTAGTTTAGGGTACATATGATTTTTGGTTGCTCTATATTACACTTTTTGTGAGGCAAGGTAACAAGAAAAAACTGTTTTGACAATTTATCTGACAGGTTAGATCATGTGGTATTTTTATAGACCAGGTTGTCACGGACGCGGCGATACCTAATATGTATACTTTTTTTAATGTAAGTTTTACACAATGATTTCATTTTTGAAGCAAAAAAAAAATCATGTTTTAGTGTTTCCATAGTCTGAGAGCCATCATTTTTTCAGTTTTTGGGCGATTACCTTGGGTAGGGTATGATTTTTCAGGGTGCGTGTGACTTTTTGATCGCTTGCTATTAAACTTTTTGTGATGTAAAGTGACAAAAAATTGTTTATTTAGCACAGTTTTTATTAAAAAATTTTTACGGTGTTCATCTGAGGGGTTAGGTCATGTGATATTTTTATAGAGCCGGTCGATACGGACGCGGCGATACCTAATATGTATACTTTTTTTATTTATGTAAGTTTTACACAATAACAGCTTTTTTAAAACAAACAAAATGATGTTTTAGTGTCTCCATATTCTGAGCCATAGTTTTGGGGGATGAGGATACTGTTAGATTGGTACTATTTTGGTGGGCAAACGCCTTTTTGATCGCTTGCTGTTGTACTTTTTGTGATGTAAGGTGACCAAAAAATGGTTTATTTAGCAAAATTTGTATTTTTTATTTTTTGCGGTATTCATCTGAGGGGTTAGTTCATGTGAAATGTTTATAGAGCCAGTCGATACCTAATATGTGCACTTTTATTTTCCCCCTATTTTTTTTTACCAATTTCTTTTAACTTTATTTGGGGGAAATGACGTTTTTGTTTATTTTTACTTAAAACTTTTAATTATTTTGGGGGAAAACTTTATTTTTTCAACTTTTTTTCACTTTATTTTTTGTCCCACTTTGGGACTTGAACTTTTGGGGGTCTAATCCTTTACAATGCATTCCAATACTTCTGTATTGGATCGCATTGGCTGTATGAGCAATACTGTGTGTATTACTCATGCAGTTTCTTGCCTGTGAGATCCAGGGGGCTGGATCTCACAGGCTCGTCACTGGAAGGCAGCGCGATGCCTTCCTTAGTCATCGCGCTGCCTTCCATGCCATCGGGTCCCCCCTACAGTCCCATAGGGACCCGATGGCACCGCCACCACCGCAATAGGTGAAAGCTGCAAACCGCAGGTCTGAATTGACCGGCGGTTTGCGGCGATAGCCGACATGTGGGGGTCATGGGACCCCCCTGCGCATTTAGCAGAGGTGCCTGCTCAATAATTTGAGCAGGCACCTGCTTCCGATTACCGCCCGCCCCGCGGCGGTGATCAGAAATACACAGGGCGTACAGGTACGCCCTGTGTCCTTAAGTACCAGGACATAAGGGCGTACCTGTACGCCCTGTGTCCTGAAGAGGTTAATTTGAGTCAAAATATTTCATTTTTATTTATAAAAAAAATACCAAATTTACCAAAATGTTTGGATCATTTTGTAAATGACATTTTCTTTTTTTGAGGGCGTTAGAAGGCTAGAAGTTTAGAAGCAAATCTTGAAATTTTTCAGAAAATTTCCAAAACCGACTTTTTTTAGGCCCAGTTCAGGTCTGAAGTCACTTTGTGAGGTTTTCATAATAGATGACCCCATTTTACAAACTACACCCCTCAAGGTATTCAAAACTGATTTTACAAACTTAGTTAACCCTTTAGGTGTTCCACAAGAATTAAAGGAAAATGGAGATGAAATTTCAGAATTTCACTTTTTGGGCAGATTTTCCATTTTAATCCATTTTTTTCAATTGACAAAGCAAGGGTTAACAGCCAAACAAAACTCAAAATTTATTACCCTGATTCTGTAGTATACAGAAACACCCCATATGTGGTTGTAAACTGCTGTACGGGCACGCGGCAGGGCGTAGAAGGAAAGGGATGCCATATGGTTTTTGGAAGGCAGATTTCACTGGGATAATTTGCTATGTCACATTTGAAGACCCCCTGAGGCACCCCTAAAGTAGAAACTCCAAAAAAATGACCCCATTTTGGAAACTACAGGATAAGTTGACAGTATTGTTGGTACTATTTTAGGGTACATATGATTTTTGGTTGCTCTACCGTATATTACACTTTTTGTAAGGCAAGGTAACAAAACATAGCTGTTTTGGCATCATTTTTATTTTTTGTTATTTACAATGTTCATCTGACAGGTTAGATCATGTGGTATTTTTTATAGAGCAGGTTATTACGGACGCGACAATACCAAATATGACAAATTTTTGGGGCTGTTTGTTTCAGTTTTGCATAATAAAGTATTTATGAATAAAAAAGATTTTTTTGTGTCTCCATATTCTGAAAGCCATAGTTTTTTTTTTTTTTGGGCGACTAAGACATGAAGGGGGTAATTTTTTTCGGTATGAGATGACAGTTTGATTGGTACTATTTTAGGGTGCATATGACTTTTTGGTCACTTGGTATTACACTTTTTGTGATGTAAGGTGACAAAAAATGGCTTTTTTGACACACTTTTTTTTTTTTTTTTTTTACGGTGTTCACCTGAGGGGTTAGGTCATGTGATATATTTATACAGCAGGCTCTTACGGACGCGGCGATACCTAATTTGTATACTTTTTTTTTATTTAAGTTTTACACAATAACAGCATTTTTTAAACAAAAAAATCATGTTTTAGTGTCTTTATATTCTGAGCCAAAGTTTTTTTTATTTTTTTGGGTGATTGTCTTAGTTAGGGTCTCATTTTTTAAGGGATGAGATGACGGTTTGATTGGTATGACTTTGGGGTGTAAATGAAGAAGAGCTGTCCAGCCTTTCTTTGAGAAGTTCCAATTGCACTTTATACAATATCAAAGTTTAAAAAGCATTCAGGTACAGGTTGCGTTGGGGTGTGTATGACTTTTTTGATTGCTTGGTATTACTTTTTTTGTGATGTAAGGTGACAAAAAATTGCATTTTTTTACACCTTTTTCATATTATTTTTTTGTTGTTCATCTGAGGGGTTAGTTCATGTGATATTTTTATACAGCAGGTTCTTACGGATGTGGCAATACCTAATATGTATACTTTTTTTTATTTATTTAAGTTTTACGCAATAACAGCATTTTTGAAACAAAAAAAAATCATGTTTTAGTATCTCCATATTCTGAGAGCCATAGTTTTTTTTATTTTTTGGGTGATTGTCTTAGGTAGCATCTCATTTTTTGCAGGGTGAGATGATGGTTTGATTGGTACTATTTTAGGGTACTTTTTGATCACTTGGTATTACACTTTTTATGATAGAAGGTAGACAGGGTAGATAATATGATATTTCTATAGAGCAGGTTGTTAAGCACGGATGACGTTCCGTATGGCATCCGTTTTTTTTCCGGCTCCGTTTGATGGTGGTCCTGTTTTTTATTTTTTCTCTATTTTTTTTACAATTTTATGTCTTTTTGTGGGAAAGATTTTATTTAACTTTTAAGTTTTTTATTTTTGTCCCACTATGGGACTTCAACATTACAGGGTCTGATCCCTGTTTCAATGCAGCACAATACATCTGTATTGTACTGCATTGACTATCAGTGTATTACACAGTGTTAGGCCTCATGCACACAACCGTATTTTGTTTCCGTGTCCAATCGTTTTTTTTTTTTGCGGATAGGATGCGGACCGATTCATTTCAATGGGTCCGCAAAAAACGCGGACAGCACATCGTGTGCTGTCCGCATCAGTGTGTCCGTTCCGTTGCTCTGCAAAAAAAAATAGTGCATGTCCTATTTTTTTCCAGTTTGCGGACAAGGATAGGCATTATTACAATGGATCCGTAAAAAAACGGATCCGCAAAAAAAACGGATGCCATACGGAACGTCATCCGTTTTTTTTGCGGACCACAAAACACATACGGTCGTGTGCATGTAGCCTTATACACTGATAGTTTGACTAAGGCCTCATGCACACGACCGTTGTGTGCATCCGTGGCCGTTGTGCCGTTTTTTTCAGCGGACCCATTGACTTTCAATGGGTCCGTGGAAAAATCTGAAAATGCACCGTTTGGCAGCCGCATCCGTGATCCGTGTTTCCTGGCCGTGAAAAAAATAAGACCTGTCCTATTTTTTTCACAGCCAACGGTTCACGGACCCATTCAAGTCAATGGGTCAGTGAAAAAACACGGATGCACACAAGATTGTCATCCGTGTCCGTGATCCGTGTCCGTGATCAGTGTCCGTTTTTTCCTATCATTTCAATGGCAAACTTGACTTTGATTTTTTTTTCATTTTTCATGTCCGTGGATCCTCCAAAAATCAAGGAAGACCCACGGACGAAAAAACGGTCACGGATCACGGACCTACGGACCCCGTTTTTGCGGACCTTAAAAAAAAAATGGTCGTGTGCATGAGGCCTAAGAAACCCATAGGCCTCCGTACATTCCAGGCCCCAAGGCCTTGGAATGGCTTGGGGCTGACATGGCAACCATCGGTTCTCCGCCACTGCAGCGCAGGGACCCGATGGCTAAGGAGAGGGAGCACAGACCTTCCATATGCCGCAGTCAGCGCTGACCGCGGCATATGAGGGGTAATCCACCGGCAGCGGCGTTATCACTGATGCTGGTGGATACAGCAGGGATCCGGCTGTCAGTAACAGCCGGATTCGTGCTGCTGATCGCGGCACTGCACATGGGGGGGGGGGGGGGGGGGGGGGGGGAGAAGGACCACAGGACGAGAATGCTCATCCTGGGGCGCAAAGTACCAGCCATATAGGACGAGCATTCTTGTCCTGGGTCCTTAAGGTGTTAAAGGGGTTATCCCAGGAAATAATATTGATGACCTACAAGATAGGTCATCAATATCTCATGAGCGGGTATTCAAGTCTTGGCACCCTTGCTGATCAGCTGTTTCAGTGCTCACTGGAGCTTCGGCTGTGGTTGGTATTGCAGCCCAGCCCCATTGACTTAAAAGGGGCTGAGATTCAACTAGGCCATGTTACCAATGTATTGTTATGTCACAGGCCTAGGAATAGGCAGCGGTGCTCATATAGCACCCGCCCTTTTCTAACAGCTGATCGGACCACCTGCCAATATGATATTGATGGGAGGGGATCAGCTCTTTTTCCCCTTGGGGCACACCCTGGAATTTTGGGTCTCTTGCCTGATGGTGGCTTAGATGCCGTTGATTTTAGATGAGCAGTAGGGTGCAAGACAGGAGATGGGGATGGTGGTTCCGATCAGGAATGGAGACTAATGACCAGACCGTCTTGATTATAATAAAGTCTCTCTATTACGTAATAGATGGTGGGGTTTGCAGTACAATTACTAGCAATAGGCACAGTTCTCAAGGAATTCACAGGGTACACTTTTCCCAAAGGCTGTGTATAGGAGATGGCTATGATGGTGGTCCTACATAAATCTTTCTCAATCTTTAAGTACCTGCAATCTTCTCAAATGACCAAAGGTGTGCAAATGTTTCAATATTTCTCAGCAATACCCAACTGCAGGGTGCAGTCCTTGATCAAATGGTCAGTCTGTCACAGAAGTATGGCGGGCGCCAGCAGCAATAAAACCCAAACTACGTGCAGTAAAGTGTATAGCCATATGAGTGCATTATCTTTTCTGACTTTGTCTAAGGACAGCCTTTAAATGGTCCTCAACCTTCTGCAATAATCCAATGCTTCTTTCCCACAGAGGTTGGTTTTTAGAAAAGTTGCTTTTCTGGCAGCTTTCATTCACAGGAATGGGGGCTTCCTGGAGAAGGATTCCTTTCCCCTGCTCTAGCTTGTCTGGCTTAGAGACCAACAGCAATAAGCATGTATTTACTCTTTTTGGGCTTGGCAGGGACTGCCCACTATCTATGGTAGAGTGAGACCAGCCTACCAGCAACTAGATATAAAGTCTACCATGTAATTATGTTCGACCCATATTTAGCCTTTTGAAATACATAATGCATAGTAAGGTCACATTATCCATTTGTACCAGGGTAAGTGCATATTCAGCATCAACGTAAACATTTTAACAACTGTATAGTGAACCATAGCATTAACCCTTTAGCAGTGAACCAGCAGCTCACTGCAGTGGCAATATGCAAATAGAGCTTATTGAATAACTCAGTGGCTATGCAGCGATCCAAATGGGGGGAGTAATTGTAGTTGTGTTACTGATAGGAGTAGGGGTGATTCACGGTGGCTGTCCTGACTCTAACACTCTCTGGGATTACTGCTTCATGGTGGCTGGGGTGCCCTTGATGTTAAGTAGATGGATGCAAGGCAGGAGGGCAGATGTAAGTAGGAACCAGCAGACGTTGATGGAATTAATGACCAAACTCATTTGGTTGCAATATACTCTCTTTACTGAATATATGATAGGAGTTTCAGTACATAGATCAGCAATAGGCACAGTTGCAAGGTATAGTACAGACTAGACTTTTCCCAATAGTTGTGTATAGGCATCAGCAATGATGGTGATAATCCTCCCTGAGTCTCACTCTAAGTACACTTTGCAAACTTTCCAAATTACAACAGGCATGCAATTCTGTTCTCATTAACTCCATCTGCAATTCCCAGGCTGTGGGATGCAGATCTTAGATCAAGAAGGCCAAAGTGTGGTAGGTGCAGAAGCAATATACACTTTCCACAGCAGTAAAGTCTTATTGCCAAAAACAAGCAATACCATCTTTCCAGGCACGGCCTCTGAAGTGATTCAAAACCTTCTATGAATGTCCGTTCTCTTTCTCTCAGTGGTGTTGTCTAGAGTTAAGATGTCCTCTGGCAGTTTTCATTCTTAGGGATGAAGATTCCTTGAGCCAGGCCTACTTCTCATCAGGGCAGTTTCTAGGGAATTTTGCCAACAGGGCGAACAATACACGTTTAGAGAGGACCTTTCATGGGTCCCAACATTGCAAGATAACCATCAGGCTGTGTAGAGCGGTGCCCAAGGATCTCACTACACTTACTATTATCCCTGGGTGCCGCTCCGTTCGCACGCTCTGGCCCCCAGTATATTCCACGCGCTGTATGGCAATTGCTACTAACTTCGCAACAGAGAGGAGACATCAGCTTCTCTCCTGGGCGTTCTTTCTCCCAGGCTGTGAGCTCTGCACTGCGATTGGACAGCGCTACAGCCAGGGAGAAGGAACGCCCAGGGAGAAGCAGGGCAGACTCCTCCCTGGTGAACCGATAGTAGCAATTACCATACAGCGCGGGAGAAGGTAACGGGGCCACAATGGGTGAACTGAGCAGCACCCAGGGATAATAGTAAGTGCAGTGAGATCCCTGGGCGCCGCTGTACATGGCCAGATAGTTATCTTGCATTGTTGGCACCCATGAAAGTGCAACACGCCAGACCTGCAGGGGATGACGAAGTGAGGTCACGGTTATGGGCAATCGAGGGTACTCACTATATTTGAAGAACCCTGGGCAGGCGCGTGGCAGTGAAGGAGAGGTAGACACGGTTCCTCTGGGGCACGCTCTGTAGATAGGGACCAGGCCTGATGGTGGATGAGGTGCCCTGGATGTTACAGGTATTTTGTGTGCCTGGGGCAAGGTCCCTGTGGTATTCGTGACGCCAGTGCCTTTGGACGGTGGCACGCCGGTTGGTGGTTGGAATGACGGAGGTACACAAGTATATAGTGAACCAAACGTAACTTTACTGAACAATCCAACTTTGTACAGCAGGTAGGAGTACAGTCTTTCAAACACAGTTCCACAAGGAGGCTTATTCACAAAAATGGCAGGCAATATTCATGCAAGATACGCAGAGGGTAAACTTCACAAGCACTCAGCAGCAGGTTGTACCTTTCCTCAGAATCAATGTACAGTGTCCTTTCTAGAACTCCTGCTCTGGCTTTATCTCCCAAGGCCCGGATGCCTAAAAGGGTGGCTTAAATCCTTGGTTACTATCTTCCTCAGGTATTAGATTCTTGCTGCACTTGTTAGTGTAATCTGCCCATCAGGGTTACTTAGCTTACCCTGGATCGCCTTCTCCTGTAAGGTGGATAACTGTGGGTTTCTCCCAGGAGGTTGGGTCCTGCGACTGGGGTGTCTCTACTGAGCTAATCCTAGCCTCAGGAGCTTCAGGTGGACGAAGTGACTCCTCTAGTCCCCTGGAATGAACTAACCCTCTCCTGTCTGGGCCTTCCTATATGTATCTAGGGCTCTCTAGCTCCCTCTAACATCTGGGAGGCTAAACTACACCCTGACAGGCCTGACACCCAGATAATACAGGGAAAAACATGCACATGACATTTAATGCAAATAAACACATTAACCTTTGCAGTGCCCACCTTTACCTAGTGGGACACTACATACCCCCACGCTATAACATTGCCCGTCCTCGGTGCAACATGGAGGGTCCGCCCATCTGGAAGCAGCAACCTGAAAGACAGCTGAGAACATGCACATACAATATTCACCACATTAACAACATAACAGTGGGCAAACAGGATCACTGAAAGGAGTGGTGACAAGGGGCGTCGTTCTCTTCTCTCAGGATAGTGTGAGGGAACAGGGGTGCTGACCTGGCACAGCGTATCAATAAATACCAGGATAGTCCATAATAGAACAGTAGAAGAAATGTAAATAACCATAAGTCCTTGGAGGCTCAAAGGATCACATGAGTCCATACCCAGGCTTGCAAAAGTTAAACAGGGGTTTCCCGTGAGGAGCTACCTGGTCCCATAATGTAGTCCACAAACCTCACAGGACGATGCCCCCTGGTAGAACGGGTAGACCTCCTTACTGGCAGGGATTCTTCCTGCCCGGTTTCAGGAATGTCAGAGGAGCCCACCGCCTCTGGAGCTTCTTCAGGAGGCTGAGGGCTAACAGGAACAGGAGCAGGAACCAATAAATTCAACCAAGGCGTGAGGGCCCAGTGAAGCGGCTCTTTATCATGGATTAAGTTCTCCACAGCCTGCATAGGGTCCATAGGTGGAGCCGGCAACTCTTCCTCAGTAGGCTCAGGTTCCATCTCCTCCGCCGCTGGTTCTCCTTCTATACAGGGCTTGAGGCGGTTCCTGTGAACAACTTGGGGACCTTTTCCTTCCCTGGAGATCTGGTAAATGTGGGCCGCAGCATTGGGTATGGCAGTGATAAGATAGGGAATCCTTTCCCATTTGCTGTCCAACTTGCTGGTCCGGTGGTTGTTTTTCAACCATACCTTGTCTCCCAGAGCCAGGGGTCCCGCATGGGCAGTCTGGTCAAAGTCTTTCTGCTGCCTTTCTCGAACAATCTCCATCCGTTCCTGGACAATCTCCTTAGCATTAAGAAGACGCCTTTGGTGCTCCACTACCCAATCAGTCTTGGGCAGTGGGTTGATCTCATCCGGCACCTGTACCCCTAGGGAGTGGTCCGCAGGCAATCTCCCTTGTCGGCCGAACATCAAATAGAACGGGGTGTAGCCGGTGGAACAATGGATGGTGTTGTTGTACGTGTACATAAGCTGCGGCAACAGAGTAGGCCAATCTCCCCTCGTCTCAGGGGGTACTGCTCTCAGCATTTCAATGAGAGTCTTATTCATTTTCTCACAGAGTCCGTTACCTTGCGGATGATAAGCGGTGGTCCGGACCTTCTGGCAGTTGTGTAGCAGGCACATCTCATGGAACAGCTGTGACTCAAACGCAGACCCTTGATCGGTGAGGATCCTTTCTGGGCAACCGTAGGGCAGCAGGAAATGCTTCCAGAACGCCTCCGCTGTGGTCTTGGCTGTCAGGTCTTTCACAGGCACTGCTACGACAAACTTAGTGAAATGATCAATTATAGTCATGGCATATGTATACCCTGAGCGACTCGGCTCTAACTTTACATGATCAATGGCCACAAGTTCTAAAGGAGCCTTACTTACGATGGGATGGAGAGGCGCCCTCTGGTCATGGCGTTCAGTCCGCCCCACAGCACAGGCAGTGCATTCTCGGCACCATTTCTCAATATCTTCTCTCATCCCGATCCAATAGAATCTTCTGCGAATGGTGGCCTCAGTCTTTTGCACACCGAAGTGTCCGGACTGATTGTGATACATATCCAGCACCAGGCTGGCATCCCGACGTGGCAGGAGGATTTGATACACTCTATCATAGGACACTGGATCCAGACTCCTTCTGAGCAACAGGCCCTTTTGAAGGAATAGTTGATGGCGATGTCTCCACAGTCTCACTAGCTCTGGGTCTGCACTCTTCCTGCGGATCCTCTCAGGGACTTTTCCACTGGTAAGGAAGTCGAGCAGTTCACCGAGGACTCTACTTTCGGACTGGAGCTTAATCCATCTTTCTTGATCGCCTCTGGACTCAGGACCATCTGATGAGGAAGGATCAGCAGCAGGGGAATCTTCAGTACGTATATTATCCTGCTGGGTAAATTTATTATAGAACGCTGGCATCTCCACCTCTTCCCAGGCGTCTTTCGGTTCATCTGGGGCTTCTGTAGTGGGGAGTCGTGACAGAGCATCAGCGTTCTCATTGGAGCGGCCTGCCCGGTACTTCACAGTAAAATCATAGTTGGCCAGGCGGGAGGCCCATCTTTGCTCCAGTGCCCCTAATTTGGCTGTATTCAGATGCGCCAGGGGATTATTATCTGTGAAGGCAACAAACGGTGTGGCAGCGAGATAGTCCTTAAACTTTTCGGTCACAGCCCACACTAAGGCAAGAAACTCCAGCTTGAAAGAACTGTAATTCTGGTCGTTCTTCTCAGCTCCCTTCAGGGATCTGCTGGCGTAGGCAATCACCCTTTCTTTATTATCTTGCACTTGAGCCAACACGGCCCCCAGGCCTCTTTTACTGGCATCTGTGTAGAGGTGGAATGGCTTCTGATAATCCGGGTAACCCAGAACAGGGGGTTCAGTCAACTTCTTCTTTAGGAGTTGGAAGGCAATTTCCCGCTCTTCATTCCACTCAACAGGAATAGGAGTCTTTGGGCTCTTCTTTGGATGCCCCCTCAAGAGTTCCTGGATGGGATCCGCAATTTGTGCGAAATGCGGGATGAAACGCCTATAATACCCTGCAAAACTGAGAAAGCTTCTCACCTCTTTCACGGTCGTAGGAGTAGGCCAGTTACGGACAGCAGCAAGTTTATCAGGATCAGGCTGTACTCCTTCGGCACTGACAACGTGCCCGAGATATTTGACGGCTGGTTTCAGCAGGTGGCACTTGGATGGTTTGATTTTGAGGCCATATTTAGTAAGAACTTGAAACACCTCACCCAGGTGCTTTAGATGGTCCTCATACGTCTTGGAGTATATAATGACGTCATCCAGGTATAATAGCACCGTCTCAAAATTCCTATGGCCTAAACAACGTTCCATCAGCCTCTGGAACGTTCCTGGAGCATTACACAGTCCAAATGGCATATAATTGAATTCAAACAGGCCCATAGGTGTAGTGAAAGCAGTCTTTTCTCGATCTTCTGGGGCCATGGGTACCTGCCAGTACCCACTGGTTAAGTCCAAGGTGGAGAAATAGGCTGATGACCCCAGGGCAGTCAAGGACTCCTCAATGCGTGGCAAGGGATATGCATCTTTGTGGGTGATTTGATTAATTTTCCTGTAATCCACGCAGAACCTTATGCTGCCATCTTTTTTTCGCACAAGTACTAGGGGCGCAGCCCAGGGACTATGGCTGTCCCGGATTATATTAGAGTCTTTCATCTCTTGTATCATTTCTTTCACAGACTGATAGGTAGTAGGTGTGGGTCTGTGCCTCTCCTTAATAGGAGGGTGAGAGCCAGTGGGTATGGTGTGTTGGATTACACTGACCTCTCCATAGTCTGTGGAGTGTTTGCTGAAAGCCTGGTGGTGCTCCTTCACCAGCTTCAGGACTCCCTCTAGTTGCTCCTTTGGGGTGGATTCGTCCCCACATGTAGTTCTTCCCACCAGGATGCCGTTGGGGTGCTGCTGTTCTGCGCGGTCTGGAAGGCCTCCGCGGCAGGCAGACGGATCACATCCTGGAAAGACACCTGGAAAAGCTGAGCAACGGGGGTAGTGTTTAAAGAGAGTAACGGGATGATCTCCAAAGTTGATTAAACAAACAGGCACTTTACCTTGAGACACGGTCACCATGCTCTTGGCTGTCCGTACGAAAGGATGATCCTTAATAGGAATAGGTTCCACTAGGGCTTGATAGTCCTGGCCCTGGATCCCTAATACAGCACGGCACCACAGGATGATCTGGGAATTTGGAGGCAAAATCACCGGCCGGTTATCCCGGATCCGGACAGTGCAAATTTCTCCTTTCTTGTTGGCGAACCTTTGTTGAGCGCACAGCACGCTAATAGTTTTCTGAATAACTCTTCTGGAAGCAGGTGAGGCGGATGATATGGTTTGATTCAATGCTTCAAGCACTTCGGAGTAACAATTTTTAAGAACATTAGTCCCTAAGATCACAGGGTGTCCTCCTTTACCTACGGCTTGCACCACAATCACGCCTTGCTGTGGCAGGGTGGCTTCTCCCACCTGAAGAGTAGGTTCCCAATACCCATGCACTTTCACTGGCTTACCGTTGCTAGCGATAATATCTAGCCAGGACTCTGGTGGCTGGGTGAGGAGACTTGGATCCCAGAACTTGTCAAAGGCAGGCCGTTGAATGGTGGTGACCTGTGACCCAGTGTCTAACAGGGCCTCAAAGGGTATCCCGTTGATACATATATTCATTTTCGGACGGGATCCCACATACTTAGGCATCCATTTTGGATCCTTTTGGACCTTCTGTTCTACCTCCCGAGGGGCGGTCCTCTGCCTCAGGGGTTACTCGTTTAACTGCCAGCACATGGATTCAGTATGTCCATATTTCTTGCAGTGATGGCAGACAGGCTGTTTTCTACTTCTGGGCCGGTACTTCGGTCGCCCATCAGGCTCTTTTGGATACACATCTCCATATGCAGGTGGGAGCCTTGGAGGAAAAGGACCTTCATCTTCTAGTAACAATGGTCTCTCCCACTCCTCTATCTTCTTGCACACCTTCTCTAGACTTAGAGTAAGATAGTTCACTTGCTCCATTAGTGCTGCCACTACATCTGTGACTGGAGCTTGGGTGGCTTGACCGACTCCTGCAGACCCCACATTAACAGTCTTTGGCTGACAAGCCTGGGGTTCAGGGAAGGTTGCTGGCCCTGGAGCAGGGTTCTGGCCTAGGATGCTGATGGCCAATTCTTTAAAATCCAAGAATGTACAGTGAGGGTGTTGAGCTGACAACATCCGTAGCTGGCCCTTTAAATGCTCAGTACTTATGCCTGCAATGAATTGCTCCCTAAGAGTCCGGTCCTGGTCCTCAGCTTCTTTAGGATCCACTTGGACTACAGCTCTCAGCGTCTCCTGTAAGGACAGAGCAAAATCACGGAGCGACTCTCCAGGCTGCTGCTTTCTGCTGAAGAAACGCATTTTAACTTCTGACACCGTTCTGGCTTCAAACGTGGTGCCCAAACGTTCAAAGATCTGTTCCAGGCTATTTTTCTCAGAACGGGGCCATGACATTACTTCCCTGCGGGCGGCCCCTTCTAACTGAGCTAAGAGGATCTCCATTTGCTGCTCAGCATTGATGGGATAAAGCCGGAACAGAGCCAGTATCTGTTCCCTAAAGTCTTTTAACTTGTGGGCTTCCCCTGAATAACGTGGGAACCAGGGGGCCCCGAAATAGTACGGCATGGTTAGCGGCATCAGGCTTGGCGATGCCGCGGCGGCAGGGGCCCCAGAGTCGGCTGCGGGTACTTCAGCAGGAACGACTGGGGCTGCCTGTGCGATTTCCTCGACCGCGGACATGGCGTTGCTAGGTGGGTATGGCCCTTTAAATGTAGCGGAGCGGACCGGAGCGGCTATGGCAGTAACTTTAACTTTTTTTTTTTTTCAGACAAGTCGTTGGTGACTAGCGGGGGTCCCTCCGGTGCCCTGGCAGGGGTCGGGAAGCTCTCGGTAAGGTAAGCGGAGAAGCCGGCAAAAGTATTTGAAGTCGGTACTTACTCCGGTGGTGCTCGCTCCAAGTCTCGCGAGATGCGCAGCTACGGGTGTCGGACGTCCTGCGTACCGCGTCCCGCGTCCCGCGTCAGCAGGTAGGCGCGGCCTCTCGTAGCTCCGGGACTCAGGTAGGCGGGGTTCTTCTTCCTGGTTGGCTGGGCGATAGCTCCGCCTGATTCTTTTCGCGCCAAAGTCCTCTTTTTCGCGCCAAACAGCTCCACGAGGCGCACTTGTAATCCGATCAGGTTAAATGGGCAATATGGCTGTCTATTCACTGACAGCAAGCGGTGACTCAAATCGGCAGAAAATAGTCCATACAATGCAATCTTCACACCGCAATTATTACAGTTCACTTTGGCCCAGCAATTTTCAATAAAACAATTGGGGCATGTCACTTTAAGACAATTTTCAGCACACAGTTTTTAAATCCGCAATGGCGCAGGAATATTCGGATCCTGTTCGTGACGCCAATTTATGCAACACGCCAGACCTGCAGGGGATGACGAAGTGAGGTCACGGTTATGGGCAATCGAGGGTACTCACTATATTTAAAGAACCCTGGGCAGGCGCGTGGCAGTGAAGGAGAGGTAGACACGGTTCCTCTGGGGCACGCTCTGTAGATAGGGACCAGGCCTGATGGTGGATGAGGTGCCCTGGATGTTACAGGTATTTTGTGTGCCTGGGGCAAGGTCCCTGTGGTATTCGTGACGCCAGTGCCTTTGGACGGTGGCACGCCGGTTGGTGGTTGGAATGATGGAGGTACACAAGTATATAGTGAACCAAACGTAACTTTACTGAACAATCCAACTTTGTACAGCAGGTAGGAGTACAGTCTTTCAAACACAGTTCCACAAGGAGGCTTATTCACAAAAATGGCAGGCAATATTCATGCAAGATACGCAGAGGGTAAACTTCACAAGCACTCAGCAGCAGGTTGTACCTTTCCTCAGAATCAATGTACAGTGTCCTTTCTAGAACTCCTGCTCTGGCTTTTATCTCCCAAGGCCCGGATGCCTAAAAGGGTGGCTTAAATCCTTGGTTACTATCTTCCTCAGGTATTAGATTCTTGCTGCACTTGTTAGTGTAATCTGCCCATCAGGGTTAGGCTACTTTCACACTTGCGCTTGATCGGATCCGTTCTGAACGGATCCGATCATATTAATGCAGACGGAGGCTCCGTTCAGTACGGATCCGTCTGCATTAATAACTTTAAAAAAATTCGCAAGTGCGCAAGTAGCCTGCGCGGATCCGTTCAGACTTTCAATGTAAAGTCAATGGGGGACGGATCCGCTTGAAGATTGAGCCATATGGTGACATCTTCAAGCGGATCCGTTCCCATTGACTTACATTGTAAGTCTGAACGGATCCGCACGCCTCCGCACGGCCAGGCGGACACCCGAACGCTGCAAGCAGCGTTCAGCTGTCCGCCTGTCCGTGCGGAGGCGAGCGGAGCGGAGGCTGAACGCCGCCAGACTGATGCAGTCTGAGCGGATCCGCGTCCATTCAGACTGCATCAGGGCTGGACGGAGGCGTTTGGGTCCGCTCGTGAGCTCCTTCAAACGGAGCTCACGAACGGACCCATGAACGCTAGTGTGAAAGTAGCCTTACTTAGCTTACCATGGATCGCCTTCTCCTGTAAGGTGGATAACTGTGGGTTTCTCCCAGGAGGTTGGGTCCTGCGACTGGGGTGTCTCTACTGAGCTAAGCTTAGCCTCAGGAGCTTCAGGTGGACGAAGTGACTCCTCTAATCCCCTGGAATGAACTAACCCTCTCCTGTCTGGGCCTTCCTATATGTATCTAGGGCTCTCTAGCTCCCTCTAACGTCTGGGAGGCTAAACTACACCCTGACAGGCCTGACACCCAGATAATACAGGGAAAAACATGCACATGACATTTAATGCAAATAAACACATTAACCTTTGCAGTGCCCACCTTTACCTAGTGGGACACTACAAAAGGTCCTCTTTAAAGTC
This sequence comes from Bufo gargarizans, assembly GCF_014858855.1. NCBI lineage: Eukaryota > Metazoa > Chordata > Amphibia > Anura > Bufonidae > Bufo > Bufo gargarizans. Next base: position 74,091,898 of record NC_058084.1, read on the forward strand.
TCCACAGATCTCAGTTTGGTCACTTTCCTTTTCTTTTCAGTTTGTTTACACATACCTCTTACATCCAGTGATGTCTCTTTTGATGTAGATGTTCCTTCCCTCTTCCTCCTCTTCTCCTTTCAGACCTTCAGTACAGCCATTTTTCGTCTCTGCAGTTTGACAAAACAAATCTTAGTTTACTACTTTTCCATCATCCTCCCATCTTCTGGACAAAGAATCCTACTACCCCCAATACTGTGCCGCTGTGCTCCCCAATATTATACTGCAGAAATAGATAAATCCCCTGATAATAGTAGTACCATGCAGAGCCCCCCATATAAAATACCCCTTCTTTGGGGCCTCAGTAGAAGTCCCCATAGTGCCCCCAAATAATGTACCAGTAAGAAGTGCCCCCATAGATGCCCCCCAATAATGTACCAGTAAGAAGTGCCCCCATAGATGCCCCCCAATAATGTGCCAGTAAGTGCCCCCATAGATGCCCCCCAATAATGTGCCAGTAAGTGCCCCCATAGATGCCCCCCAATAATGTGCCAGTAAGTGCCCCCATAGATGCCCCCCAATAATGTGCCAGTAAGTGCCCCCATAGATGCCCCTCAATAAAGTGCCAGTAAGTGCCCCCATAGATGCCCCCCAATAATGTGCCAGTAAGTGCCCCTATAGATGCCCCTCAATAAAGTGCCAGTAAGTGCCCTCATAAATGCCCCCAATAATGTGCCAGTAAGTGCCCCCATAGATGCCCCCCAATAATGTGCCAGTAAGTGCCCCCATAGATGCCCCTCAATAAAGTGCCAGTAAGTGCCCCCATAGATGCCCCCAATAATGTGCCAGTAAGTGCCCCCATAGATGCCCCTCAATAAAGTGCCAGTAAGTGCCCCCATAGATGCCCCCCAATAATGTGCCAGTAAGTGCCCCCATAGACCCCCCTCAATAAAGTGGCAGTAAGTGCCCCAATAATGCCCCCAATAATGTGCCAGTAAGTGCCCCCATAGATGCTCCTCAATAAAGTGCCAGTAAGTGCCCCCATAGATGCCCCCAATAATGTGCCAGTAAGTGCCCCCATAGATGCCCCTCAATAAAGTGCCAGTAAGTGCCCCTATAGATGCCCCCCAATTATGTGCCAGTTAGTGCCCCTATAGATGCCCCCCAATTATGTGCCAGTTAGAAGTGCCTCTCCATGCTGTCCCCCAATCATGTGCCACAAGTATTGTCCCGTATAAAAAAAAATAAACATTTATACTTATCTCCTTGGCAGCGATGCGATGCAGGCCTCTTCCGGCCTGTGTCCCGCTCTGTACGGCTCAGGCGGCGCGATTACATCATCACGCCGCCTGCACCGACCTCTGATAGGCTGCCGGCACAAGGCCCACAGCCTATCAGAGGAACAGGGAAGGGACACACCTCTCCCTCCCTTGCCGCAGCACAGCTATCTGTATCGCTGTCCTGAGGACAGCGATACAGATGACTATGGAGATGAGCGCTTCCACAATGGAAGCGCTCATCCCCCGATCCGCTCTCCGCCCTGACTTTAATTATATTCTCTGGGGAGGGGGTTGGGGCGGCAATTGACCCGTTGCCTCCCCCCTGCATTGCCAGTGTGAACAGCTCCCCCCTTTGACTTGCGCCCCGTGCGGTGGCACCCCTCACCCGGCCCTAGAAACGGCCCTGGATCTTATACATGCACCTCTTGCTTCTAGTTTTGAGGACTAGAAACTCTGACCAGGGGGTAGGACCAGCCCATTCCCTTGGGAAGCTTTCCTAACACTGCCAGTGTTAACTAATTGTTGTCTATACATAACCATTAGGGAAATACATAGTGCAAGAAAATAAATACTTTAATACTAAATCACAACATTTAAATCTTGGTATAAAATTACATTTTTGCAGTGGTCTGCTGGGTGACTGCAGCTATAGTCAATTTTTAATTTCCTGTAATTACAAAAGTATTCTGATTCAGGTGCTGGTTTGAAAAACATAGAATATTTTTCTTGGGACAACCCCTTTAAAGCTAAGTCCATTTCCTATTAACATGGGGTATTTACTTAGTATATTTAGTAGTATGTTGGCTAATCTCTCAATTTTAACATCAGTTTGAGGGTTTAGTAAGACCGTAGAGTGTATTATATTGTTATATTGATTATCACATCCACATAATTGCTATCTTGTGTAGGATGTCTATTGTGGTACTTGTGGTCCGCTCCGGGCATCCTCCACTGTATGCATTTTTGCTGGGGACCGCCATTAGCAACGGGCCACGAGTGCAGGATCTTCTCCCCTGTTTATATATAAATAACTGCATGTGGGTTTGAGCATTTCCTGCCTGTTTAACACCACGCCATTTTTTCACTTTGTTTGTATATTTAGTAGTACGTTGAGTCTTTGTGGTGTAAGTGTTATCATTTATGGTTTTTTTTTAACAATTGTGCAACTTGTATTTAAAGCAGAACTTTGATTTACCCTTCACCTTTATGAGCTCATTGTGTTAAAGAGCATCCTCCCCCAAAAGAAAAAACTAATCAGCAGTTAATATGCAGTAAGTATTGGAACGGAGTTCATCTCTCACATGACCAATTCTGTTCTAAGGCCGACTTCACACAGTCAGTGTTTGATCAGTGATTTCTATCAGTTATTGTGAGCCATAACCAGCTGCGGCTCTAAACACAGAACAGGTGCAGATCTTTCCATTATACTTTATACCTGTGTAACCTCCACTGCTGGTTTTGCCCTGATGGAAATCACTGATCAAACACTGACCAAACCCTGACTGTGTGAAACCAAACATAATTATAGTTATTAGTTTCTGAGAAACTTGTGTAACGATAAAGCCACTAGACAGCTTCATTATGATTTGTTGTAACTTGTGATGAGCGAAGCAAGCTTCAGATGCTACATCCGAAGTCACTTTGTTCAAAACGTCAGAGATCCGTCTAAAATGTACGTGCTCCAACGAGCCGAAGTAAGTTATTCCCGAAGTCATTTGCGACTTTGTCAAATAACTTCGGTCGTTTATTTTTTAAGTGGAAAACCACTTTAAAACTTGGATCCGAACTCGGCTTCGGTTCCTAGGTACTAGCGCAGAAAATAGGAAATGGGAGCAGTGGGCGAATTAGTGATGTATCAATTCTTTTAGTTTTTTACCCTACTCTGTGACCTTTCAAAAAATACTGTTGTCCCTCTGGACAACCCCTTAAACTAAAATTTCATGACTGTGCATAAAAATGGATAAAATTCCGTTCTGTGGTATTTGCATAGACGCAACCTTTATCGAATTAACAAAAAACTAACGGACTTAGTGCTGAACGTTCTAATAAAACTTTTGCAGATTACGCTTTCTTGGTCCGGACAGCGAATGCTGGAATATTCCTCAGGTTCCAAGCAGGTAAATTCTCATGAAGTAAACAGCCGTCTCTGCCCAGGCTGAGCTAATCACTATTCCAGCAATGTGTTGTTGCACGGGAAGCATCCCCTTTAGCCACATTTCGCCATCTCATCTCTGGCATCCGGCCAGAGCAATGTAAAACAGCTGAGCTGGGATTTCCAATGACAGTACCTGGGGAGGGAGTAGTGAACTGCTCCAGTGACGTCACTCTTAGTCCTCCCCGTGAACTGGTCCCCAGCCCAGAGTGCAGCCACTTTATAAGGGCTCACGGCATCCAGAGCTTCCCTCAGCGCTTCCCTCTCCACATCTCTGTGCTGAACACTGCAGCCTCTCCACTAACAGCTCATCATGGTGGACCAGTTTGTAGGCACCTGGAAGTTGTGCGAAAGCAAGGGCTTCGATGAGTACATGCAGTGCCTAGGTAAGCAAAAGGATGCTCCACTATTGTTTGATCACCTGTCGTGCTATACAGGTGCCTCAGCTTCAAGCGCAGACTTTCCTCCCTCTGTGGGTGGGTTCACATCACTTGTTATGCCTCCTGTTTGACGTATACGTAAAAAAAAAAAGGATATAAAAACGTAGCACACCAAGTTCTTGTATCCTGCACAGTCCAGTAAAAAAAAAAACAAAAAAAAAAAACAGATCCGTTTTTTTTTTTTTTTTCTATGAAACTCTACGGTGAACGGATGCCACTGTATAGTATCAGTCTGAGGCAACAAATAGGTTTTTTGTATACGTTAAACGGATGGGAAAAACGTGATGTGAACCCAGCCTAAGCTGTTCGCTCTGGAGAGGAAAGCGTTAAAAGCACACATTAAAGAGCACTCCGCTTGGAGGAACAGGTTTTTACTCCCTGTAGGATTTTTTTTTTAACTCTTTAATTTACAGGATGCACATCTTCCAGAGAACCTAGTTCAGGAATATATTTAAAAAAAACTTTAAGGTGCAGCAGCTTCATGTGGTTTTTGGAATCATTTTAAGAGGAGATTAAAATTTGCTAATTATAAAATTAGGAACAGTACAGGTTGCGTTCGAGCCGTACGTTTGATGTATGTTCATGGTATGTGTCAGGCCAGTATGTGTCCATGTACCTTTATTGCAACTGGGTAGGAAGAGCAAACTGCCCTTTTCTATGCAGAGGGTCTCAGAATAGGATCCAATGGGTGACGTATGCCTTTACAGTGACATAGGCTGGAGCCTTTAGATATACAGAGTATGTATGAAAATCTTCCTAACGTGTACCGCTGATGGAGGGCAGAGACGCAGCGTGCACTGAGCCTAATCTGTTCTCCAAAATCATTCCTAGAACTGTAACTCATTATTGATGCTATGTGAGAATGGAGTGATCATAGGGACAAATACTTCCCACGTTCTCGTTAGTTTGTCCTGTCAACAACTCTATGTACTTTATGGGCCGCAAAACACGGATCCGCAAAAAATACGGATGACGTCCGTGTGTATTCCTTATTTTGTGCAACGGAAGCTGACCCCTAATAGAACAGTCCTATCCTCGTCCGTAATGCGGACAATAATAGGACATGTTCGATTCTTTTGTGGAATGGACATACGGAAACGTAATGCACACGGAGTAACTGCCATTTTTATTGCGGACCCATTGAAATTAATGGTTCCGCATATGGTCCGCAAAAAAACGTAGTGGACACGGAACGAAAAAAAAACGTTTGTGTTCATAAGCCATTAGGCTGGGGCTATATGGTGACAGGCGTGTCCGCTGCTTCATGCAACACTATGGGACTGTCAAGGTTTGGCTATCTCCAGCAGCCCCATAGACTTGGATGGAGTAGCAGCGCGCATGCATGGTCAGACCCCTGCTGATCAGACACGTATCCCCTATCCTGTGGATAAGGCCTCTTTCACACTACCGTATGGCCATTTCAGTGTTTTGCCATCCGTTTTTCACGGATCCGTTGTTCCGTTTTTTTTTTTAGTTTCCGTTCCGTTTTTCCGTATGGCATATACAGTATACAGTAATTACATAGAAAAAATTGGGCTGGGCATAACATTTTCAATAGATGGTTCCGCAAAAATGGAATGGATACGGAAGACATACGGATGCATTTCCGTATGTGTTCCGTTTTTTTTGCGGCCCCATTGACTTAAATTGAGCCACGGAAACGCGATTTGCGGGCAATAATAGGACATGTTCTATCTTGGAACGGAAAAACCGAAATACAGAAACGGAATGCATACGGAGTACATTCCGTTTTTTTTATGCGGAACCATTGAAATGAATGGTTCCGTATACAGACCGTATACGGAACGCAAAAAACGGCCCGCAAGTTAGTGTGAAAGAGGCCTAAGAGAGAGGTTTTTGTAATTAGACAACCCCTTTAAGGTAATCAGAAACTACTTTCATATAGGAGCAGATTTCCTTAGACATTTAGGCGCCTTTCTGATGAGCGAGTTACACACATTGGACTCGCAGCGTGTGTAAGCGAGAGCACCCTTCAGCGAGAGCGTGGAACTCGCTCATGTGAAAGGGGCCTAATAGTCAAAAGGCATACGCATGCCGCTTAATAAGGCTTCATGCTTTGCAGTCCGCAAACTGCGGATACACACAACATGGATACCGGCAGTGTGCATCCCGCATTTTCCCTTTTGCAGGTTCCACAGTATGTTTCAAATGCCTATTCTTCTCTGCAAAATGCACATGTATAGGACATGTTCTATTTATTTTTATTTTTTTGCGGGGCTGAGGAGCAGGCATACGGACAGCACATGGTATGCTGGTCAAATCTTTTGGGGCCCCATTGAAATTAATGAGTCCGTATCCCATCTACAAAAAATGCGGACTGAAACTACGGTCGTGTGCATGAGGGCTATATATTTGATGTACTTTGGGCTGTCTGTGCTCTACAAGCTGAAATCTGTGGGAACCGAATCCTAAAGAATTTTGATGGATCTCATTGACTTTTAGGGTGGGCTGTATGGTTTCTATTAGGGTTTAGGTATTTCTGATGGCAAAAATAGTGCAGTAAGTCACTATCTTTAGTTTCGACCAACAGGCGGGGTTGCCAACCATCCAGAAATTTTGGGACAGTCCGTAAAAGTAGGCAACTTTTTTCCTTTGTCTGACCAAAAAAATAGACGTGACCATGATTTTTTTCAGGCTGGTGGTGCTTGACTAGATTATTTTTGTAATAATTATCATCATTTTACAGTTCATATTAAATGTTGATAATGAGTTCTCATTTAGTGTATTAAGCTATAGACATGTATGACTTATAATCTTTGTCATTCATTATGCTTTTCCAATTTGTCCATAAAAAAGTGTTGGTTGTCCATGATTTTGGGATAAGTTGTCCAGAAAAAAGAAACATTCTGGTTGGCAACCCTACCAACACGACCACTATACTTTGAATGAAGCTGTGCTTTCTGTTCCATTCACAGTGCTGGAAGCTACAGGGAACAGCTGATTGATGGGGGTGCGGGATGATGGACCCTCATTGATTGGATAATAATGACCTATCCTGAGGGTAGGTCATCATCAGGAGCCTGGAAAATCCCTTTAAATCGAGGAGAATTGTCTGGGTTCAGACTGCTCAGATGTGGTTTACACAAGAAGTTTCCATACTGGAAAATTAATGATTTGTATTGAGAGAACAGTGACAAAAAATCTTTACAAAATCTAATTGTTCATGGACGTACAGTATAGTTCTCACTGAGCGTATATGTTGCTTGCTGGGTTGTTATTCAAATGCATTTATCGATTATTGCAGATTGACCTTCTGTTATCTTATTTAGAAGTTGCTACGAAATGATGTACAAGGGGTTAAATTGTGTCGGGACTAGTAAAATGGGCAAGTGACTACTGAAAGTAATATGACAGTGTCAGCCAATCATGTATTTAGAGGATTTCTTATCTATTCCATGTTCTTCGTTTTACAGGGGTTGGCTTTACCACAAGAAAAGCTGCTATCATGGCAAAGCCAAACGTAGTCGTATCGAAAAACGGAGATGAGATCTCCCTAAAAACACAGAGCAGCCTGAAGACTACAGAGGTGAAGTTCAGACTTGGAGAGGAGTTTGAAGAGACCACAGCAGATGACAGGAAGACAAAGGTTAGGTGAACACTCAGATATCCACTCATGGATGAGATTTATCAAAGCTGATTCCACAGCTCACAATGCGCCATCACGGTCCAGTTTTTGCATGAGTTTTTTTGGGGTTTTTTTTTTGTCAAAACTGAGACAGAGTAGTACTTTACGCTTCCCTTTACAATGCAAGCTTGGTATAGGCTTAAAGGTGTTTCCGTGAAAAGTGAACTGTGAGAGTATGACCGGTTGGCCTATCAGGATACCAATGGACAGTCCTTAGTGATCAGCTGACGGGTGTGAGTACAGCAGCTCCAGCTGGTACAGCTGCAAGCTTAAAGGGGTTTTCCGGAGTAAAATATTGAGGACCTATCCTCAATAACAATAAGTCCAATTCAAGTGAATGTCCCGGGCTGCAATACCAAGCACAGCCACTATATAATGTATGGTGCTGTGCTTGGTATATTTGAGGAGGCCGCGGCACTCAACGCAAAGCTGTGGTCTCTTCAAACAGTTGATAGGTGGGGGTGCAGAGAGCCAGATATTGATGACCTAACCCGAAGAAAGGTCATCAATATTTTCCTTTTGGAAAAAAAACATTTTATATGTGACCTCAAGCAGCTTCGCCCAGAGAAAACAGACACTGAAGGGAAAATGCACACAGAACCAATTCAAGGGAGTGGACATTTTAATACAGGTCTAGACAAGTCCACTAGAACAAGTCCACTGTATCATGCCAAGTGTATAAAATCAGTTACAGAAGCAGTAAAGACGCGTCTCATCAGCATAAAACATATCACTTGTTTAATTACCTATCATATGAGTCGTGTTGTGAGCAGCTACGCCCTAAACTTGCAGTCCGGCCCTGTTCTAAAATGTAGTTGAACATGCAAGATAAAGTGATCCAGCACTCCGGCGTCTTGATAAAGATCACAGGCATTACTGAAGAAATAAAACAACACCATGTAGAACAACGCATGTCTTCCCTACGCATTTTGAACCTTGCAGTTCTTAATCATTAACTTAATTTCTTCAATAAAGTCTGTGGGTTTTATCAAGACGCTGGAGTGCTGGATCGCTTTATCTTGCATGTTCACCTTTTCCCCGAACCTAGCTGTCTGGGTGAAGGATCAGAAGTGAGGTACATTTTCTTTGGAAAATGTATTTGAGGTTGGAATAAAAAAAAAATTGAAAATATATTTTCACAATCAAATCTGCATAATTTTTTTTTTTTTAAAGTTACTTGTCACTTCTGAACCTTTTTTCAAATCTGGTACATTTTTATATATTTTTTTACATTAAAGTCAATAGGTAAATTGTTGGTGAATTTTGAATGTGAATTCTTCTGCTGAATCAGTGGTAAATTTTAGCCGTGTGAACATACCTTAAAGGGGTTATCCGAGAGTGCAAAATGTCCCCCCATATGCTGGGCCCCCCACATGGAATATACTTACCTCGCTCTGCGCCGCTCCTGGTCTCTGCACCGCCGCTGTGGCGCGGGGAGCGGGGTCAGTATATTCCATATGGGGGGCTCGTTATACGGGGGGACATTTTATACTCTCAGATAACCCCTTTAAAGGTATGCTCACACGGCTTAAATTTACCACTGAGGGCTCATGCTCACAGCCATAGTTGTTTTTGTGGTCCGCAAAACACAGATACCGGCCGTATGCATTCTGCATTTTGCAGGAATGTCCTACCGTTTATAGAACTGTCCTATCCTTGTCCGTAATATAGACAAGAATAGGACATGTTCTTTTTTATTTTTTTTTCGCGGGGCCACGGAATGGGAATACAGATGCGGACAGCACTTCGGATGTGGACAAAAAAACACCATTGTGAAGTCCTGTTTTCAGGTACTGATCTACTACTGCTTTTTCTACAGTGGATTTTACCTGTGTGAACATGCCCTCGAGCACTTCATGTGCTGCTCTATGGTGCCTATATGTGCAACCTGTTGCAGATACATGATGTGCATTACAAAATGACACAAATATATATTTTTTTATTAGGAGTCAAAGACAGAAGTTTTCAGTTTCCAGTCTTTGATAAACCCCTACCTAGAGTAAATTTCAATTGTCATTTACACCACTAAACTGGCAAAGTGCTGGGGCCAATAGCCTCGTCCCCACCTCAGAGATGTCAAACAGTGTCAAATAAGAGACACTTTATGTAATATCGCCCACATTTACATTTACCTTCAGAGGTTATCAGTCATCTATGTTAGTTGACCACGAATATGGTTAGCGGCATAATGAAGGGTTATTTTTACACCAGGTTTGCATTTGTCATATATGCTCCTGTAGACAAATCTCTTGTAGGGAATTTGCCGTAACTTTGCATACTGTTTGTTCTGCAGACCATTATAACCTGCGATGATGGAGTACTAACGCAGGTGCAGAAATGGGACGGCAAATCAACTACTATCAAAAGGGAACTGAAGAATGGACAGCTGGTGGTGGTAAGATCTCAATATCATCCCCTGATGTACCCGTACCATGAAATTGACTTCATCCTTCTCATTCGGGGCTGCTTTGAGCATCATTTGGGCATGGTGCTCAGGGTTCCAGTGCGGTTGTAGTTAAATATTGTTAGCATCACTGTTTTGTGAAGAAAATATGATCATATGGGGTATTCACCTGCAAAATCTAAAAAATAAAACACCCCCAACTATTTACTGGTAGATAACACGGCACCAACAAAAAACCAAGCAACATGTGGTGTAAAATGTCACCAAAATTTCATTAAGTCCAGTTTCATAAAAACTCCCACCCATTCTTCTCATGTAAATGTTGTAAATGTATCCGGGATGATTAACCACTTAAGGACCACAGGTTTATACCCCCCTAGTGACCAGGCCCTTTTTTACAAATCGGCACTCCACAACTTTAGCGGTTTATTGCTCGGTCATGCAACTTACCACCCAAATGAATTTTACCTCCTTTTCTTCTCACTAATAGAGCTTTCATTTGGTGGTATTTCATTGCCGCTGACATTTTTACTTTTTTTGTTATTAATCGAAATTTAACGATTTTTTTTGCAAAAAAATGACATTTTTCACTTTCAGCTGTAAAATTTTGCAAAAAAAACGACATCCATATATACATTTTTCGCCAAATTTATTGTTCTACATGTCTTTGATAAAAAAAAAATGTTTGGGCAAAAAAAAAATGGTTTGGGTAAAAGTTATAGCATTTGCAAACTATGGTACAAAAATGTGAATTTCCGCTTTTTGAAACAGCTCTGACTTTCTGAGCACCTGTCATGATTCCTGAGGTTCTACAATGCCCAAACAGTAGAAAACCCCCACAAATGACCCCATTTCGGAAAGTAGACACCCTAAGGTATTCGCTGATGGGCATAGTGAGTTCATAGAACTTTTTATTTTTTGTCACAAGTTAGCGGAAAATGATGATGATTTTATTTTTTTTATTTTTTCTTACAAAGTCTCATATTCCACTAACTTGCGACAAAAAATAAAAAATTCTAAAAACTTGCCATGCCCCTCACGGAATACCTTGGGGTGTCTTCTTTCCAAAATGGGGTCACTTGTGGGGTAGTTATACTGCCCTGGCAATTTAGGGGCCCAAATGTGTGAGAAGAACTTTGCAATCAAAATGTGTAAAAAATGACCGGTGAAATCCAAAAGGTGCACTTTGGAATATGTGCCCCTTTGCCCACCTTGGCAGCAAAAAAGTGTGACACATCTGGTATCGCCGTACTCAGGAGAAGTTGGGGAATGTGTTTTGGGGTGTCATTTTACATATACCCATGCTGGGTGAGAAAAATATCTTGGTCAAATGCCAACTTTGTATAAAAAAATGGGAAAAGTTGTCTTTTGCCAAGATATTTCTCTCACCCAGCATGGGTATATGTAAAATGACACCCCAAAACACATTCCCCAACTTCTCCTGAGTACGGCGATACCAGATGTGTCACACTTTTTTGCTGCCAAGGTGGGCAAAGGGGCACATATTCCAAAGTGCACCTTTCAGATTTTGCAGGCCATTTTTTACACATTTTGATTGCAAGGTACTTCTCACATATTTGGGCCCCTAAATTGCCAGGGCAGTATAACTACGCCACAAGTGACCCCATTTTGAAAAGAAGACACCCCAAGGTATTCCGTGAGGGGCACGGCGAGTTCCTAGAATTTTTTATTTTTTGTCACAAGTTAGCAGAAAATGATGATTTTTCTTTTTTTTTCTTTTTTCCTTACAAAGTCTCATATTCCACTAACTTGCGACAAAAAATAAAAAATTCTAGGAACTCGCCATGCCCCTCACGGAATACCTTGGGGTGTCTTCTTTCCAAAATGGGGTCACTTGTGGCGTAGTTATACTGCCCTGGCAATTTAGGGGCCCAAATATGTGAGAAGTACCTTGCAATCAAAATGTGTAAAAAATGGCCTGCAAAATCTGAAAGGTGCACTTTGGAATATGTGCCCCTTTGCCCACCTTGGCAGCAAAAAAGTGTGACACATCTGGTATCGCCGTACTCAGGAGAAGTTGGGGAATGTGTTTTGGGGTGTCATTTTACATATACCCATGCTGGGTGAGAGAAATATCTTGGTCAAATGCCAACTTTGTATAAAAAAATGGGAAAAGTTGTCTTTTGCCAAGATATTTCTCTCACCCAGCATGGGTATATGTAAAATGACACCCCAAAACACATTGCCCAACTTCTCCTGAGTACGGCGATACCACATGTGTGACACTTTTTTGCAGCCTAGATGCGCAAAGGGGCCCAAATTCCTTTTAGGAGGGCATTTTTAGACATTTGGATCCCAGACTTCTTCTCACACTTTCGGGCCCCTAAAAAGCCAGGGCAGTATAAATACCCCACATGTGACCCCACTTTGGAAAGAAGACACCCCAAGGTATTCAATGAGGGGCATGGCGAGTTCCTAGAATTTTTATTTTTTTTGCATAAGTTAGCGGATATTGATTTTTTTTTGTTTTTTTCTCACAAAGTCTCACTTTCCGCTAACTTAGGACAAAAATTTCAATCTTTCATGGACTCAATATGCCCCTCACGGAATACCTTGGGGTGTCTTCTTTCCGAAATGGGGTCACATGTGGGGTATTTATACTGCCCTGGCTTTTTAGGGGCCCTAAAGCGTGAGAAGAAGTCTGGAATATAAATGTCTAAAAATGTTTACGCATTTGGATTCCGTGAGGGGTATGGTGCGTCCATGTGAGATTTTATTTTTTGACACAAGTTAGTGGAATATGAGACTTAGTAAGAAAAAACAAAAACAAACAAAAAATTTCCGCTAACTTGTGCCAAAAAAAATGTCTGAATGGAGCCTTACCAAGGGGGGGGGGGGGGGGGGTGATCAATGACAGGGGGGTGATCAATGACAGGGGGGTGATCACCCATATAGACTCCCTGATCACCCCCCTGTCACTGATCACCCCCCCTGTAAGGCTCCATTCAGACATCCGCATGATTTTTTACGGATCCATGGATACATGTATCGGATCCACAAAACGCATGCGGACGTCTGAATGGAGCCTTACAGGGGGGTTATCAATGACAGGGGGTGATCAGGGTAATCAGGGTGATCACCCCCTGTCACTGATCACCCCCCCTGTAAGGCTCCATTCAGACATCCGCATGATTTTTTACGGATCCATGGATACATGTATCGGATCCACAGAACGCATGCGGACGTCTGAATGGAGCCTTACAGGGGGGTTATCAATGACAGGGGGTGATCAGGGTAATCAGGGTGATCACCCCCCTGTCACTGATCACCCCCCCTGTAAGGCTCCATTCAGACATCCGCATGATTTTTTACGGATCCATGGATACATGTATCGGATCCACAGAACGCATGCGGACGTCTGAATGGAGCCTTACAGGGGGGTTATCAATGACAGGGGGTGATCAGGGTAATCAGGGTGATCACCCCCCTGTCACTGATCACCCCCCCTGTAAGGCTCCATTCAGACATCCGCATGATTTTTTACGGATCCATGGATACATGTATCGGATCCACAAAACGCATGCGGACGTCTGAATGGAGCCTTACAGGGGGGTTATCAATGACAGGGGGTGATCAGGGTAATCACCCCCCTGTCACTGATCACCCCCCCTTTAAGGCTTCATTGAGACATCCGCATGATTTTTTACGGATCCATGGATACATGTATCGGATCCACAGAACGCATGCGGACGTCTGAATGGAGCCTTACAGGGGGGTTATCAATGACAGGGGGTGATCAGGGTAATCAGGGTGATCACCCCCCTGTCACTGATCACCCCCCCTGTAAGGCTCCATTCAGACATCCGCATGATTTTTTACGGATCCATGGATACATGTATCGGATCCACAGAACGCATGCGGACGTCTGAATGGAGCCTTACAGGGGGGTTATCAATGACAGGGGGTGATCAGGGTAATCAGGGTGATCACCCCCCTGTCACTGATCACCCCCCCTGTAAGGCTTCATTGAGACATCCGCATGATTTTTTACGGATCCATGGATACATGGATCGGATCCACAAAACGCATGCGGACGTCTGAATGGAGCCTTACAGGGGGGTTATCAATGACAGGGGGTGATCAGGGTAATCACCCCCCTGTCACTGATCACCCCCCCTGTAAGGCTCCATTCAGACATCCGCATGATTTTTTACGGATCCATGGATACATGGATCGGATCCACAAAACGCATGCGGACGTCTGAATGGAGCCTTACAGGGGGGTTATCAATGACAGGGGTGATCAGGGTGATCACCCCCCTGTCACTGATCACCCCCCCTGTAAGGCTCCATTCAGACATCCGCATGATTTTTTACGGATCCATGGATACATGGATCGGATCCACAGAACGCATGCGGACGTCTGAATGGATCCTTACAGGGGGGTTATCAATGACAGGGGGTGATCAGGGTAATCAGGGTGATCACCCCCCTGTCACTGATCACCCCCCCTGTAAGGCTCCAATCAGACATGCGCATGATTTTTTACGGATACATGGATCGGATCCACAAAACGCATGCGGACGTCTGAATGGAGCCTTACAGGGGAGTGATCAATGACAGGGGGTGATCAGGGAGTGTATATGGGTGATCACCCGCCTGTCATTGATCACCCCCCTGTAAGGCTCCATTCAGACGTCCGTATGCTTTTTGCGGATCCGATCCATGTATCCGTGGATCCGTAAAAATCATACGGACGTCTGAACGGAGCCTGACAGGGGGGTGATCAATGACAGGGCGGTGATCAATGACAGGGGGGTGATCAGGGAGTTTATATGGGGTGATCATGGGTGATCAGGGGTTTATAAGGGGTTAATAAGTGACGGGGGGGGGGGGGTGTAGTGTAGTGTAGTGTGGTGTTTGGTGCGACTGTACTGACCTACCTGAGTCCTCTGGTGGTCGATCCTAACAAAAGGGACCACCAGAGGACCAGGTAGGAGGTATATTAGACGCTGTTATGAAAACAGCGTCTAATATACCTGTTAGGGGTTAAAAAATTCGGATCTCCAGCCTGCCAGCGAGCGATCGCCGCTGGCAGGCTGGAGATCCACTCGCTTACCTTCCGTTCCTGTGAGCGCGCGCGCCTGTGTGCGCGCGTTCACAGGAAATCTCGCGTCTCGCGAGATGACGCCTATTGGCGTTAGTGTGACCTGGGAGCGCCGCAGCATTGACGCCTTTCGGCGTTAGTGTGACGGGAGGAGGTTAAAACATTTATCAAGGGACGATTTTATTTGTAAAAAAAAAAGTCGCAAGTCACTTTTTTTTCCAGCCATGTGACAATGTTTAGTCGCACGGACGGTTTTACCCCATGTTCGACATTTGGGGGCGGAACGGGGGCAGAGCAGGGGTGTGTTGGGGCCCATGCAGGGGTCAGGACTCCCACCTTGGCAAATTTACGTGTGGAAACAGGTGTATATGTTGCCAAAAAACTACCCCAGCCAGGGAATGAAGTAGCTTTTACACCAGGCGCAAAGAGTGCCGTAGATGTGCCTTGCCTAATCAAAGATTGCCAAACCCGATAACAAGTACATGCAGAAATAGGACACACACCAAAAATATTCAAACATATGTATATTTCATTGGATCAAACATTTCATTGGATAAAAACAGTTAAAAACCACCAAGGATTGGAGGTCCCCCAAAAAATAATAGGGTACTCTCTGCTCACAGCACAGGTCATAGTATGATCATTGAGGTACGCCTCGCACGCCTCATAAATCTAATCTAATGGCAGTGTATGGGGGAATGTAAGACCTGCGTAAAAAGCTGCTCTTAGTAAATGACCCCCTGTAGACTTTATGGGGTAGATTTATCAAACTGGTGTAAAGTAGAACTGGCTTAGTTGCCCATAGCAACCAATCAGATTGTTTGAAAGCTCCTTTGGAAAATGAAAGGTAGAATCTGATTGGTTGCTATGGGCAACTAAGCCAGTTCTATTTTACACCAGTTTGATAAATCTCCCACGAAGAGTCCACTAGAGCACTTTTGGGTGCCTTAACAAATGGCAGATTTTGTGGCAGAGATGTCTGCAACTGAAAAATCAGTTTAAGGGCTCATTCACACGACCGTGTGCCTTCCGCAATTTGCGGAACGGAACAGACGGGCCATTATAGAAATGGACAAGAATAGGACACGATTTATATTTTTTGCGGGGCCACGAAACGTAGCAACGGACACGGACAGCATACGGAGTACTGTCCGCATCTTTTGCGGCCGCATTGAAGCAAATAGGTCGGCGCCCGAGCCGCAAAAAGTGCGGCTCGGATGCAGAACCAAACCACGGTCGTGTGAATCAGCCCTAATTCATCTTAAATAGGATTGTTCTGGCAGCGAGCAGCTGGATTTCTGCAAGCTCTATTCATATGAATGCAGCTGTAGCAGACATTTCTGCAACAAAATTTGCTGCAAATGAAAGCACCCTGAGGCTACCCGCAGACCGCATCACATTACACTAGCAGCAAAGTGAATGAGATTAGACAAATCTCATGTACACTTTGGGGGAGATTTATCAAACTGGTGTAAAGTAGAACTGGCTTAGTTGACCATAGCAACCAATCAGATTCCTCCTTTTATTTTCCAAAGGGGCTGTGAAAAATGAAAGGTGTAATCTGATTAGTTGGTATGGGCAACTAAGCCAGTTCTAATTTACACCAGTTTGATAAATCTCCCCCATTGTCTTTTTGTTCAGTAGCTCCTTCAGCATATGACATTAGGGTGTGTCTGGCCACACCTTGTACGCGCCCTACTTATATGTCCACAGTACATAAAAAAAAAGGAAACAGCCAGCATGTACACATTCACCAAAGTTGTGAAAGCCAGAAATGATTCATGTGCCAGCACGAACAACAGGATCACCCAATGAATGAGCGGTTCGCTCGTTCATCAGGTGATTGGCGGCAAATTTAGACGGCAGACTGTCGTCAACGAGCGTGAGCAGGAATGGTCGTTTCCGATAATCTGCCCCAGAATCAGTTAGGTTTTATTATGCCTAGTATTATTATGTTATTATACTAGTGTGTAGGTTGTGTACTGTACATCTCTTCACTCACCTTCCTTTTCTCTTCCAGACATGCTCCATGGGAGACGTGACGTGTGTCCGTGTGTATGACAAGGTGTAGGCCTAACTTCAGTCTGTCAGACTGAAACTGAAAAACAGCTCAGTTCAATGAGCCTTGCTCACCCAAACTACTCTGCATCTCAGTCTACGATGATCAACACTATAGGTGCTAAATTCTGCATGGGACCAGTAGTGTACCTAATCTGAACCTGCTGTGAATCCCAAATAAATTCCTCTTACAACCTGTCTGATGATGCATATGGTTTATTGTCTGTTTGTGCATGGGGGGTAACAGGGAACAATGGGACTTGTAGTTCCACTATAATGTGAGCTCTGCTATCGAGATTGTTGCATCTATTTGTTCAATCCCCTACTGCAGTATATCAGGGTCAATGTGTTACTTGTACCTACTGGGCCCAATGTAAAATCTATATCACTGCCCTTCAGTCCACCTATCATACGCCCATTGATCATACTGGTTGCGTATGTGCTAGAGTGGCTTTGTTCACACCCATGTTCAATTTCTACTCCCCAATCAGGGTGAGAAAAAAAAAAAATCCAATCTACCAACAGATGTTGGCGAACAAATGGTTATTCTAGTAACATAGCACACCATTGTACTGAATACTAATAGCTAGCAGTCTGCAGTAAGAGTACAGAGGGGAGGTAACCAGTTGGGGGTGTGTACCTGCACAGACTGACTCTATCCAATCAGTGCTGCCATTGTCAGACTGTGCAGGTACACACCCCCAACTGGTTACCTCCCCTCTGTACCCTTACTGCAGACTGCTAGCAATGTATTCATAACTTCTAGTTAAAAAAAATAAAGGAATGGCACAACAGAGTCATATGAATAGATGCTCCAGAATTGTTATTAAACGGGGAATGCATGAAGCTATTAAAACAGGCATCTCAGGAGCATTAAAAGGTCCTCTTTAAATATGCAGTAGATCAAAGATAAGGCTTCACATGAGCTATCAGCTGACGGGACTGAGAAGTCATACTCCGCAAACAGACTGATGTTTTTAACCCTTGTATCTCAAAAACGGCTCAACATTTTTAATAAAGACCAAATGAAAAAAATATTTTTCGACTAAAATGAGTAAAATGTAATCCAAAAAAAATATTGCCCCAAAGGTGTCCATAGGTTTTGAGCCCTATCCTAGAGCCATGTTGGGAATGCACACTTATGGGGAAGTTACATATGCCCAGCTTATTTGTGGCCAAAACTGGCCCAAATTTCCAGGATTGTTTCAAAAAATTTGGGACAATCCCATTTAAAAGCTATGGACACCTCTGAAGCTGCACGCTGCGGTTTGTGTCTGGCCGACCCTCCGCTTACGGCCATGCCGGAGTTTCACACCGGAGGTGTGAAAGTAGCATTAGTTATCATTGCCAGTCTTCCGTGGAATAGATAAAACCAGGTATATTAGGTAATGATTAGTTAAATCTTTATACTGGTAATAACAGCACAAGATTATGACAACTCCGACAACAGGCCACAATGCAGCACACATAAAAGAGGGACGCACGCACAATAATATGGGTTGATTGTATTTCTTCTCTTCTTGGCTGGCTCTTTAGATGATTAAAAGGAAGGCTATTTCTATTTCTTGTCAGAACTATTTACACAGATTCACCTTTTGGGAAGAGATCTCATTCCCAGGACATATTGACCCACCAATAACACAGATGTTTACACAGGTTGGGTGGGGAGTCTATAGAGCTGACATTGTTTAAAAAAAAACTAACACAAAAGAACTGGGGAACAAATTGAAAGACACACAAGTCCTGCTAGTCTGTTATAAAATACCACATTATTCTATGAGCACAAATAGAATCCATCAAAAAGTGTACTCGTGACCCAAACAACACATGACACTGAAGAAAGAGTCACTATGGCACATAACAAGTTGTGCACTTCTGGAAATGTCCTATTGATGGCCTATCCTCATGATAGGTGATCAATATGAGATCTGCGGAGGTCCGACACCCCTGCTGATCAGCGGTTCATAGAGGCTGCAGCATTCTGTGAGTGTTTAGGCCATGTGAAGTCACATTCATCGGTCACATGTGCAATACCCCAGAGGACTAAAGGGTTAATTATTGCCAAAAGAGTTAATTTAATGTTGCCAAGTTAAAGGCTGTGATGTACTGTTGAAACTCTCACTTCTTTATGCACTGTGTATTCTAAATTGCAATGTATGGGCAATATAGGGTTAACATTGACAGACCAGGTCCACCCTCTGGTTAGTAGGGAGTTTAGTCTGAGCAGAGCTGCAGAGAGTTCTTGCAGACCAGGCCCAAGCGCACCTGTCTCTGAGATTACAGCCAAAAGAGCAACTTCACTACCAGAGTAACACAGAAGAAAAGAGACCATGCTTTATAGAAGGTCCAGAACCATTCAGGCCGTGCAGGATAACAACAGCACATTTTGCTCATTTATAGCATACATTAAGAGACGACGACGTTAATGCTATACAAGGGATTATTGCCTCCAGCACCTAACACACAAAACGGACTGGACATTCATATCTTAAATCTGCCTTCCTCAGCCCGGGAACTGCAGGAAGAGTACCTAACTGCATGCCTATAGTTATATGAAGAGACTTCTTAGAGTAAAAGACGGGGAATACTACAACTACCATCATTCTTGCTGCGTCGTGATATACTTTGGAACTGTGCCTTTTGCTGGTATATGTACTACTAAAAAAATGTATTTACTGCAACCAACAAGCCTAATTATTGACACCATCATCCGTCACTCCCATCCAAACTGTTCACCATCAAGGGTGCCCCAACTACCATTAGGCAGGAGCCCCAACATCAGCGTGTGCCCTGAGGGAAGAAAGGGTGTGACCTCCTGTCACTGCATTGCCCTAGATCACATCTATTATAATGTGGAGATTCCTTCAAAATATGAAAGAAAAAGAATAAATTGAACAAAATCCTTGAGTTACTCTTTTTAGTATTCCATTTAGCAGTTTCTAGATTATCTAGTTGTAAAATTGGCCACAGTAGTTGGCATTCAGCTTTCCATAGGCTACCAGGACAATTCAGATTGTATATGATTCAGAAATAAGATATCAATTGTTATGAAAAAAATATGCCCCCATCTTCAAAAGACCTGTCTACAGTATGTGTCCTTCTTAACTGGAGTTCCAAAATTCTATGCAGGAAAATAAGGCTGAAAGGGGCCATAGGTTGCACCCAAAGAGGCAGACTATTGAAAACTAAGCTACTGAGGATAAATGGTTAGAGAATAGAGAGTAGCTAAAAGAGTTTTTTTTATTGCTTATACAGTATGTCTAATAGGTGAGGGCTGCGCCTTTGACATACACACGCTTTGGAAAGAGGGAATCCCTTGACCCCTGTTCAGTCTATGAGATAGTCGCTGGTTGCTGCATCCGAGGGGAGATTGACTCCATTGGCCATACATATGAGCGGCTCTTCTCATTCATGTCTATGGATTTTACAGAGATGCCATAAATATCTATGCTGGGAAAATGAATTTAAGTTTAAATAGTTGTATAGATAAACTTGGTTAGAAAATGACATATTGGCTTCTATTAAAGTGTGTTGTGGGAGCGTTCTGTGACATATGCAGAGAGGTAAGAGGGAGGAGGTAAGCTGACATTGTCACTTATTGCCAATGGTGTGATCCTGTGTTATCTGCCACCAGCTTTATAATAAAGGTGTCACCCTTCATTGTAATCCTGATCTAGATGATAATAAGATGACTGCTTTGAGACATATCATCTTTGCTCAATCAGTATACTGTATATATTATAACTGTGTTTCATAATATCTAAGCCTAATCTAAGCTAATTACATTTATATACAGTTTATAAGAATCTGTGAACACACCTTAGCTGGCTTGCATACAAGCCAAAGATTAAAATGCTGCATAAAGTACAAAGCCACAGAAATTTCAAGGTAATAAAATGGATGTGAATACTGGTCGGGTTTTAAAAGGCATCAGACACACAGCTATACCAGGGATGTGTCTGTGATGAAACACGCTTTACTGCTGGCTTTAGAGTGTTTGAGCCTATTGAAAGGGATTTGGGTGTGCTGCAGATCATAAGCTAGATAACATCATCCAATGTCAATCATCTCTTGCTAAGACTAGCAGGATATTGTCATTTATTAAACGAGGCATAGACTCGCGGGGCAGGGATGTAATATTAGCACTTTACTAAGCATCAGTACGGCCTCATCTGGAATATGGATTTCAGTTCTGGGCACCAGGCCATAGAAAGGATGCTCTGGAGCTGTAAAAAGTACAGAGGAGAGCAACTAAACTGATAAGGAGCATGGAGGGTCTTAGTTATGAGGAAAGATTGCAAAAAATGTTTTTGAGAAATCTTGAGAATGTCTTGAGAAGAGATGTCTAAGAGGGACATGAGTGACCTATATAAATATATAAATGATCTGTAAATTAAATAGGATGAAAGGCAATTTCAAGTAAAATCCCCTTAAAAAGGGGGCACTGCCTCCGTCTTGAGACCACCAGAGGTGACAAGGCTTCTTTACCATAAAAACTGCGAATCTCTGGAATAGTCTGCTTCAGGAGATGGTTCTTTACCGTAAGAGCTGTAAATTCAGTGGAATAGTCACTTCAGTAGCTAGTTTAATACTTTCAGTAGACAGAGTTAAGCATGTTGAAGCACAAACAGAGCCAGGACACAATATGCAATCACAGGCACTGATCGGTGTCAGGTTCTGGCTTAAATCCTCCGGCTACACCGCTATTTGGTCCCTGAATGGCTCGGTGTCCCAAGTCTCTGATTGACCTACCAGCCAAAGCTCGGCATAGCAACATTAGGCCCCATTCAGATGACCGTGTCTGCTTTGCAGACCGCAAACCACAATGGACATAGTTGTGTGAATGGAGCCAAGAGGGAATGGCCATGAGAATGTCGCACTCTACATGCCCTGTATCCTCTGGAATAACTCTGCACCTGCCGCACAATACACTCCTGATCCCCCCAGCACCTGGGACTGGAGCATTGGCTGCTGGGTGGAGAGACAAACACTGCAGTCATCTCAGGAGCTGGTTCTTTACTGCAAGAGTTGTGAATCTGCAGAATAGTCACCTCAGGACGTGGTCAGAGCCGGAACAGTTGATGGCTTCAAAAAAGGCTTAAAGGGAACCTGTCACTGGGATTTTGTCTATAGAGCTGAGGACATGGGTTGCTAGATGGCCGCGAGCACATCCGCAATACCCAGTCCCCATAGCTCTGTGTGCTTTTATTGTGTAAAAAAACCGATTTGATATATATGCAAATTAACCTGAGATGAGTCCTGTCCCTGACTGTTTTTGAGAAATCTTGAGAAGAGATGGTTTTTTTTACACAATAAAGCACACAGAGCTATGGGCACTAGATATTGCGGATGTGCTAGATACATTGCTTCTCAGTTCCTGGCTGAACTCTGAACTCCTGGCTCCTCCCATGTACTTCCTTTAAAAGCCATGTCCTTGCTCTGTTTCGTTGCCAGATTATTGTGCTCTCTGCCAATATCTTGCTCCTCGCTGCTTCCGGTGAAATCGACGTTATCTTCCGTGTACCTAGCTGTGGCTTGTATTATCCTACTACGCTTGCTCGTACTACTTCACTTATCTGACATCCTCGGCTATTGACCAACCCTTGTCCTGACTTCCATCTGCTTGCTGCCTCCCATCTACCTCTCTTTGTGCATTGCTGCTTCTAGCTACTGGACTGAACCCAGTAGCTGAACCTAGATCACTAGCAACCCATGTCCTCAGCTCTATACCCAAAATCCAGTTGACAGGTTCCCTTTAAAACAAATTAGGCTTAGAACAAAAAAACATAAACACTTATGGAAATGTGTAAAATTCTGGTTTCCACATTTCTTTACCTCATCCACATCATCTTCCATCCCTTGGTTGAACTTGATGGACATATGTTTCATGCCCAATGCTCCTGTGATTCCTACTGGCCTTTATTTACTTTGCTGCAGCCATGACTGGTCATACATCGTTGTGATCGCTGCATATAATGACTGAGTGGACATACAAAGTAAGACTATGGGACCATACGGTTCCTCTATAGCTGTATGGCATATATCCAGTACTGTGATTAAACAGCTATATGTTCGTGTAAAATGCAAGAAAGTAGCTGCTCACCATTTTAACAGTGAGTGGGGAGTATAGATAGCAAATTCCTTTCCTGTTTTTACCTTCCTGGCATAGATATTTCGATATTCTTAAGTGTAAGGGGAACACTGAGGCACTTAAGTGTCACAAAGGCTCATTGTCCTTAATTTATAGATCAGGAAAAATGTACTTGAAACAAATTGGAAAATGACCAGATGCTGCAGATCTCATTTTCCTACAAAGAGAGTCCCAAGACGTGTGACATTTCCGTAACGCTTCCCCTTCCTGCTACAAACATTTAGAAGAAGCAGTATATATATATATATATATATATATATACTGTTGTGTAGTTTGATGAGAGAAATCCTCTTCAACTGTGGTGACCAGAAAATAAGTGTACGTCAAGGTGTACAACGTAAGGGCTCGACGCACAGTTACGTGAAGGTGTGGGAAGGGGTCAAGTAATTCAATGCTCCAACACTTGCAGCAAAGCAAAAACATGTCAATTAAAATTCTGTGATTTTTGGTGAAATGGTTCAAAGTTCTACTCACACTAGGGCACATTTATCAAAGCATTTTCGGCACTTTTGTGTAGTAAAAAAGTCACAAATAATAGCGCATGCCATATTTGCACCATAGTTTGCAGACTTTTGCACTTTTCAAAAATGGCGAAAAAAGGAGATAGGGCTTATCAGGAGGGGAGGGCCTCCACAGCTTGAAACATTTACTATATTTTATGCTAGAAACTGGTGTGAATTATAGTTCATAGCTCAGGTGTACACCAGCTCCTAGCTGGCATAGATTTGACTATGCCTAATCTATTAAGGGGCACTCCTCTTAATAAATTAGGCACCTCTCACTCCAGAAAACAGGGTATTAAGAATGGTGTAGGACAGGGATCAGCCACCTCCAGCACTCCAGGTGTTGTGAAACTGCATCTCCCATCATTCACACTTGCTTGGCTGTTCTCTGAACTCCCACTGAAGTGAAAGGAGCATACTGGGTGTTGTAGTTTCACAACAGCTGGAGTGCCGAAGGTTGCTGATCCCTGGTTTAGGAAATGCCAGTCTTGATAACTCTCCTCCACTGTGTGTTCTGCAAATTTTGTTAGGCTAAATTCACACAGCAAAATCTGCAGCACAAAAATCAGTAGTAATTACTAGCTAAAAATGTTGTTTTTGGGGGCAAATTTCTAATTGGGGGCGGGGGAGGAATTACAGTATCACAAGCATTTTAGAATAAATAGCACAGACGATAGCTATTTTAGTCAGGCCCATCAACTTAAGGAGAGATTCTTAGAGAGGGGCTACCCACGTAGGGACGTCCTTGAAGCCTTGCACCGTGCCAGCCATTATCTCCTGGATGACAGAATTAAAGAACGTGATAGTGACAGATTCGCGCTTGCTTTTAAGTTCAGTCCTGCTGCTGACATAGTAAGTCGTGCAGTGCTAAATAATTGGGACCTCCTCTAGTCTGGGGGACCTGGTTTAAAAAAAAACATTGATTACGTTTAGAAAATGTCACACCCTCAGAGACAAATTAGTCCACAGCGTGGCGAGACGACCTAAACAATTGGATTGGCTACAAAGTAGGAAGCCACTTGGGAACTTTGAATGTGGCACATGTTCCTTTTGCTCATATAACTCACAGAGCAAGATGTTGCGTCTTGGTGAGGTCACATACAAGGTTAAAGATTTCATCAATTGCCGTACGTCCTTTGTGGTTTATGTCATTACTTGCGTATGTCGTATGTTCTATATTGGAAAACTATAAGACCTCTTTTTGAGCGGGTGCGTGAACACCTGGGCTCTATTAGAACGGGACGGGGGTCTCCCCACTTAGTTGAACATTTCTGTGTGGTCCATGGTAGTGATCCATCGTGCCTCTCTTTTGCAGGCATTGAGGCTGCGGGGCCCTTTCCTAGGGAGGGGGACCGCCACCACCTCTTGCTGCAGCGGGAGGCGCGCTGGATCATTAGAACTAAGGCCATTGGTCCGCATGGTCTTAATGACAAAAACGACATGGCTGTGTTTCTTTGAACATATCCTGTATCCCTGTATATGTATTAATTTATCTTCTCTTTATGTCCTGTTTTATTATGCATCCCTATTTTGAGCTTATTTGCTTATTGATACATTGTTGCGCCTCATGTGTGTACGCATGTGGTCTTTTTGTTTTCATTTTGGTTTTAATTGTATCTCTGTGCACCTGTGGAGCGTCTTGCCGTCACCATAGTGATGGTCGGGCTGACGCCTATTTGTAGCACGGCTGTGCGCAGAGACGTCACAGCGGTCCGAGGAAGCGCAAGTTAATGCGCGAAACGGTCGTCACCGCCGACCAGCAGTGAAGGGCACACCCGCTCCCCAGCCTGCCTATCTTCATGTTCATATGAATGAATAAAGCACTGAAGTTTTTTCACATGACAGTGGTGAGTGCCGCAATCCTTTTTACTTACTACATTATCTCCATTTTAGAAGAGTATTTGGTTGAGGATTTGGAAGAGTATTTAGAAGATGATTAGAAGAGGATTTGCCAGCGTTTTTCTCATTGAGCCCTTGGTTGGGATATGCAATGAGCAGGATAGGGGGTATACACACTGACGCCAAATTATGCAATGACTGGGTCAGGTGTAGATGATAGTCTATGTTTGGTAGTTGTTCGTGACGCCAATTGCAGCGTGCACAGGGTACTATCACAGGGCCCTCCCAAGGTGTTATAACTCACGCCCCAGGTTAGGAATGCCAGAATGTTGTGATTGCCTATAATGTCTCTGTATAGTAATGATAATGGTGTCAACGGTGTCTCCTACCTGGGTACGGCTGGACTCCTGGCTCACTTGCAACAAAATGGAGTGTAGTGATAAGAGGAGTAATAGAGGGATTTTGCAGTAGAAACTGATGTCCAGACCTTTAGATGAAGTTAAAACTTTTCTTTACTGAGGGTAACTTTCATCCAAGCAAGGTACAGCTTTGGTCTTTGGTCCCAGCAGGTTTTCTGCAATGGTTGACAGGAATGAATCTTCTGCTTTATAAACCTGGAGCTTGCCGGAAAGGACGTCTGCTTGTTAGCTTTATACCGTGGCAGGAATTTGGCTTCTGCACTTTCTTTCTATCTTCTGCTTTAGGAGGACTGACTAGCTGAGGAGGACTATGGCTTCTCCTAGGTCTCTGGACTTTACTCACAGTTATATTAACAGGGAATTCTTTCTTCCTGGAAATGGAGGTTGTCTGCTGTTTTATCCAGCTGAGGCTGCAGGGCTCAGGCTGGGTATTTGATCAAGAGTCTCAGCACGAGACTTGGTCCTGGCTTTGTTCCCTATATCAGGAGCTCCTAAAACACACACCCTACCCCAAGCAGGGGTGGGCTGCACTCCTCACTAACTTCCTTCTCCACCCAGGGTGTAGGCTGTGGGAATAGTCCACACCTCCACAGAGGGGGAGCTAAGCTGGAATTAACTATTCCAGCTTAGATGTACTAAACTGAAACTAAGTTCCTACCAAGCCATTGCTGCCACCTGCTGGTGAACATGGAAAATTAAAATATTAATTTATATCTAACATGGTTTATGCACATTTGTAAATGACATAATGTAAAATCATATCAGATGACAAGGTAAAAGCTCTTAGAAGACAGTAGCAGAGTAGAGGAGTGTAGTAACACAACTCTGTGGTGTTACAGATATAATTGAGAAGCGTTTTTGGTGGCATAAATGCAATGAGCAGGACCGTGGTACGGTTACACGGACGCCAAATTATGCAGTGGGTCAGAATATGTGTTTAATACTCTATAGTTTTGTTTGTGACGCCAATTGCAGTGTGTGCAGGGTACTGTTGCAGGGCCCTTCAAGGGTGTTGTAACTCACGTACCAAGTTAGGAATGCCAGAGTGGGGTAATGTCTCTGTATGGTAGCAGTAATGGTGTCAACGGTGTCTCCTACCTGAGTACAGCTGGACTCCTGGATCCTGGCTCACTTGCAATAAAATGAGTGTGGTGCTAGTAGGAGTAATTGAGGAACTTGCAGCAGTAATTGAGATCCAGACCTTAGGTAAAGTTAAAACTTGTCTTTACTTAGAGTAGCTTTCATCCAAGCAAGGTACAGCATTAGTCTTTGGTCCCAGCAGGTATTGGCAACGTGTGGCAGGAATCTATCTTCTGCTCTATCATGTGCCTGGAGCTTTTGCAGGAAAAGGACGTCTGCTTAGTAGCTCTGTAATGTGGCAGGAATTTGGCTTCTGCGCTGACTATCTTCTGCTGTCTGGGGACTGACTAGTTCAGGAGGAATTTGGCTTCTCCTGGGTCTCTGGACGGTACTCACAGATATTGTCTCAGGGTATGCTTCTTCCTTTAACTGGAGGTAGCTGTTTGCTTTCTGACCAACCTATAGGAAAAACCTCACATATAATGTATAGATTACACTGGGGTCTAGTATAATATACTGAGCCAACCCAAAAACAGAACCAATAACCCCAAAGAAAAGTGGGAGACACACATATAAAATATATGTAATTTATTGAGACATGATCACATAACAAACAATATATGAGACATAAGGCACAAGTGTACAGGAGAGGGGGGGAGACCTCATGTGAGGAGGTCAGATACAACCTCTCTCCCAAACACCCAGCTGGCAGGGAAAAAGATGTCACAGCCCTAGGTATACATCAGCATGAAAATTGTGAGAACTGTAGGTTCACTCAAAGTAACAAGTACTGGTATGTATGTTGCATGCACAGAAAGATAAATGAAAAAATGTACAAATAGCACAAGGCAAACTAGCCCACCCAAAGACCAGGGATGGCCGCATAAGGTATGCACATAGCCATTGAACTGTAAAATACAGACAGAGGCAAGTGTGCCAAGTGCAGGTGGTAATAGAGATATAAAAAGAAATGTAACAACTAACTGAGCAAAACAACAAAACATGTATTACCCATGATATGCTGGACCCAGAGCGTGTGACCAAAAGCTGCACCTCGACGTACGTTTCACCTGGAGAGGCTTCGTCAGGAGGTAAAGTAACAAACTGAGTTCGTCCTTAAATGGTGTGGTCCACAGCTGGCAGCTGATTAGCGCATCCGCCCAGTGTTGCAGGGATGACATCATAAAGACGCGCCACCCAGCTTACAGAGCAAGGCACGCCCACCGCGTCACATGACCAGACCAGGAGGAGGGAGGGAGCCGCATCTGACATCACGCAGCCACACCTCCCCGCCCCGGGTCCGATCACATGACACGCACGTCGGCCGGCCCTGAGACAGCCAGGTATAGGAGCGTCACTACAATGCCAGCCAGACAGCGCACCGGAGCGATGCGCATATGCCAGGCGGAGACAATGTATAGAGGACAGTGGAAAGATAACCACATGTGAAGGACAATATATGGGGGGCACAAAGATCAAAATTGCCGATAGTCAGCTCAATCGTACAGCATATCAGAGTAATATATACAGGCAGAGCAGCATAGTATAGAGCCCCCTATAGCCTTCACCATTAACGATATATGCACAACCCCATAAAAAATACCTTCTATATTGCTATAAAACAAAAAAATTATATATATTGTGTAATATTGTAACTTTATAAAAATGGATCCATAAGTCAAAAATGGTAATAGAAACCTATGCCATCAATGAGATCTTGACCCTAGACCAAAAAAGTGATGAGTACAAAAACTATATATATATATATATATATATATACACACACACACACAATACACACAATACAAAAATACACACAATCAAGCAGCAGTGAACATGTAATATTATAATAATCACAATATTTGCTAAAGTGAATACACTGAAAAATAAATTAAATAATATAAAATAAATACCCCTCACAACTAAAAAAAATAGTGATATGGAGGCATCAAAGGATGCCCCCCCCCCCCCCCCCCCCACACACACACATATCCCTGTGTTGTGAATTCCTGTATTGGAAACTTATTTCATGTACATACATATGTGCCAAAGAAGTAATACATAATTATGCATAATCATAATCCATATAACTGATAAAATATGGTGTTCATAAAAATTATGAACTCATATAAAGTGCGCTGTGCAATAAAGCCCTGAGCAGAGTGGCCTCAGAGCCAAAGCAAATACTACCCAAACATTCAAGTGTAAAGTCACCCGCTAATCTGGCCACACGGATCAACCCATACAGAAAATAGAATACAGGACACAACAACTTTTTGAAGTGAATATTCTGATGTTGGTAGACAGTTAGCATCCATTATTCCATAGGGCATATTCTATTCTGCATCATGACACAAAGAAAGCCTCTAAAAGGGCCACACCATCGCAGCAATCAAATATACTATGAAAATACAAATAACATCAATGAATACATGATAAAAACAACGAACACATAATAAAATAAAAAG
The DNA here is from genome assembly GCF_014858855.1 of Bufo gargarizans. Taxonomy (NCBI): domain Eukaryota; kingdom Metazoa; phylum Chordata; class Amphibia; order Anura; family Bufonidae; genus Bufo; species Bufo gargarizans. The sequence goes on from NC_058084.1 coordinate 74,121,384, forward strand.
CACGATTTATAGAAAGGACCTGAAGCTAGCCGTCTCATTGAGACCTTTAGGGATCTCAAAAACACAGAAATATAGTGGCAAATCTGGGGGAGCTGCTCAACCCCTAACACTGTAGCGTGTTTTTCATTGGGGGAGCAGTCCCACCGCATGTGGACCGCAGCAAACGACTATCCCCAGCAAAAAATATTTTGCATACGGTGGAGGATGTCGGCGCGGTCCACATGCACCACAAAGGCATCCTACACAAAACGAAGCATTGTGCGGATGAAAATATAATCATAAATCACAGAAAAAATGCACCACACGGATATGCCACTGACTATACTGGCTAGTCATAAATGCAGATATTAAAAGCTGAGACTTTTGCCAATATATTCCTGTCAGGAAGATATCGGAGCCCCAAGCACCACGTCACGGTTCTCAGCATGGCAAGGGGTCCTACCACTACGCTACCTATGGTGTGAACAAAGTCTGAGGGTGATGTAATCCAGCTCACAGCCAAGCTTCCACACAACCGCCTAGCAGGACAACTAGTGCAATGTGAACAAAGCCAGACTGTAAGCCACACCCATATCAGACCATGTGATGGAGGCTACCAGGTGCAAAGGAGAGTGTTTGAATGCCAGGTAAAGGCACATACACTACATATAAAACAAGACAAAAACACTGAAATATAGTGGCAAATCTGGGGGAGCTGCTCAACCCCTAACACTGTAGCGTGTTTTTCATTGGGGGAGCAGCCCCACCGCATGTGGACCGCAGCAAACGACTATCCCCAGCAAAAAATATTTTGCATACGGTGGAGGATGTCGGCGCGGTCCACATGCACCACAAAGGCATCCTACACAAAACGAAGCATTGTGCGGATGAAAATATAATCATAAATCACAGAAAAAATGCACCACACGGATATGCCACTGACTATACTGGCTAGTCATAAATGCAGATATTAAAAGCTGAGACTTTTGCCAATATATTCCTGTCAGGAAGATATCGGAGCCCCAAGCACCACGTCACGGCTCTCAGCATGGCAAGGGGTCCTACCACTAAGCTACCTATGGTGTGAACAAGGTCTGAAGGTGATGTAATCCAGCTCACAGCCAAACTTCCACACAACCGCCTAGCAGGACAACTAGTGCAATGTGAACAAAGCCAGACTGTAAGCGACACCCATATCAGACCATGTGATGGAGGCTACCAGGTGCAAAGGAGAGTGTTTAAATGCCAGGTAAAGGCACATACACTACATATAAAACAAGACAAAAACACAGAAATATAGTGGCAAATCTGGGGGAGCTGCTCAACCCCTAACACTGTAGCGTGTTTTTCATTGGGGGAGCAGCCCCACCGCATGTGGACCGCAGCAAACGACTATCCCCAGCAAAAAATATTTTGCATACGGTGGAGGGATCTCACTCTTAAGCAACACAATCCACTTGGTCTCCAGCTGCAAAAGGCGTTTCTTGATATCCCCTCCACGGCAGCCCAAAGACACCCTATCAATACCCATACATTGTAGCCCACGAGGGTCCCCCTCGTGGTGATCCCTAAAATGTAGAGCTATGGGTTGGAACTGGCTCCCCTCCTCCTGTGTAGTAGTGGCTGCCTGCCGGATTTTGCTTGCATGTTCAAAAATCCTAACACGCAACTCCCTGGTGGTCATCCCAACATACAGGAGCTTGCAAGGGCAGGTGATAAGATAAATCACAGAGGCAGTCCTGCATATGATATGTTGCACAATTTGGTATTCACGTCTGCCCTCGGAGTCCCCAAATGTAGAAGACCGGATCATATACCTACACGCCTGACAATTATTACACGGATAGGAGCCCCACTTTGGCCCTTTACTGCCAAAAATGTAAGATGGCGAAGGTGATACATAGTGGCTGTTGGTAAGCAGATCACCTAGGTGATGGCTGGCACACTGACTTAACTTCCTTCCCTCCCCATTAGGCAGGATGTGGGCATAGCCCACTTCTGCTCACAGAAGGGGGCAGCTAAACTGGAATGAACTATTCCAGTTCAGAAACACTAAATTGTAGCTAAGTCCTTGCTGAACACATTGCTGCCACCTGCTGGTGAACATGGAAATTACAGCAATTACATTTAACAAGGATTAGAATGCACATTTGTGAGAGTATGATGCAAAATTACATAAGATGACCAGATAAATACACTTAACAGGTTGTAGCGGGGTAAAAGAGTTTTGTAACACAACTCTGGGGTGTTAAATAAACACTACTAAAACAGCTTTGAAAACCCCTCCCAAAACTGCTAGCATTTTTTTTTCTGCTTCCCCATTGATTTCAATACAAAATCTTTATCTTCTAAGAAGTAACACACCACTTCAATTTAGGAGCGTAAAAAAAGCCACCATGCCCACATGGTGACATTTTTTCCACTGAAGTCAATGAAAAGCTATCGATGGCATTTTGATGGCAGATTTCATGGCAGAAAACCGCCGCTCCCCGCGATTATATCCGTGATGATTTAATTTGTGTCAACATACCCTTAACAAATGGACAGAGGTCTGCAAGACTGAAACTGCTGCAAATAGAGATTTGTTTGATGAAAACATAAAACTTTTATTTTCCAGGCAGACATTATTTTCAGTCTTGTCGATGATGTGATTATATTTTCTAATAACCTCAAATCTTTTTCATACCTCCTAACATTTGAATCGAAATTTGCAATACTGCTTACCTTGCAGAAACTCCTGCTTCAGGGCATATGCAAATGAGGCCCACCCATTTCAGACACATTTCATGGGACATTCCTGCAGAAAAACAGGACAGTCGGGGGGGTATCATTTATGGCACACTTCAATGCCAAATATGAAATGTGAGAGTCATGTTAATTTTTATTTGTTCTGTTAAAGAAGAAAAATGTATTCTCTCACCTGCTAGAAAAGTACACAATGTAATCTGTAGTGAATGTAATCTTCTTACCAATGTATTTGTGAGCTATCCCATCCCTTCTGATCCTCAGCTGTGTCATGTGACCAGCAATCAGACTTTCCAAATAACACAGCATCTCATGTGTGTATAGGAAGCCGGTTTCTCTATGTATTCCTATGGGAGCCTCAATGTCAGTCTCATAAGAATGAATAAGAGGTAAATGACTTCCTGTCCTGTGTCAGCTAGAAATCAGAGAGTCGGTCACATGACACAGCTAAGAATCAGAAGGGAGGTTATAACGCACAAATACAGTCGCTGGTAAGAAGATTACCTTCACTACAGATTACATCATACACCTTTCTAACAGGTCAGAGAATGCACATTATTTGTGAGAGTAAATTTACCAGCCAGTTGGTTTCTATTGATTACTGACATCAAGGTTCTCATAGGACTGAAGAGAAAAACGGACTTCCAGTCCACACAGCAGACACTGTGGGATCCAGTGAGTTCCAGCAATCAGTAGATTTTTAAAGATGTATTTTTTTTTTTCCTGGAGTGAAGGACTTTCTAAAATGTCTGGATATCTGTTGCTATTTGTTGTCCGAAAAGCAGCCAGTGCAGCTGGCTCATAAGCTGGAATGCAGATCAGTGGGGTAGGTAGACGTGATTGGGCCCCACAGCTAATATTTTGAGCAGGGCCACCAACTCAGCAACTTGTTTGCAACCCCCACTCTTGTGGCTAGTCAAGATCGCTCTTTCAGACGAGGCCTGGAATCTTGGTCCATTTCCTACAGTGTCAATGTAGATAATGTCATTTTACAATGTTGTGGGGCCCCGACAATAAAATCTGTTAGTCCTCCTCCTGGGTGGGCCCCTTCTGAGTTCCAGCCCCAAAGCAGCCGATTCCCCTGCTTCCCCTATAGCTACGCCCGTGATGCTGATACTGCATTAGGTGAGCTGTTCAATTTTTGTGTATATAATTGTCTGGCTTCAATATAGATAGCGTTGGATAATAAAGAAAACTTAGGACAAGTGAGCATCAGAAACCTTTCTGATAATCTTCTGTAATGGTGCCCTTCAAAATGGCTACCTACACCCTGCCTTAACTCTGCACTGATCAGCCAAAGCAGAAAAGAACAATACTGTTTTGAATGAGTTTAGCTTGGGCTGTGTGGCTGCAGAGGGGGTCGTTTCTGAGATGTCCTTTTCAGGCTGGAATGCAGTGACATAGTGTGGGTTGCCAGCACTCGGGGCAAGCCAAGTATTGCTCCCCCCCAACATGTGGCCATGCCCCTTTTTACAGATAATGTAGTAGATATCACCTGCAGTCCTATGTAACACCACAGATAACATGGCGATAACTCTCTGAGTACAGATAATGTAGTAGTAGTAGTGTGAGCCCCCAGAATTCAGAACACACACAGTGTGACCTGAAGTTTGGGGCCGGGCTGCTACAGTGTGGGCCTAAATCTATATCCACCCTCCCATCACTACAGAACATACAGGGTAATACAGCGCCCCATACCTCTTACATCCAGTGACGTCTCTTTGATGTGGATGTTCCTTCTCTCTTTCCTCATCTTCTCCTTTCAGACCTTCAGACCAGACCACCATTTTTCAGCCATTTCTCATCTTTGCAGTTTGACAAAAAGAAATATTAGTTTACTACTTTTCCATCATCCTCCCATCTTCTGGACAAATCATCCTACCATCCCCAATACTGTGCCGCTGTGCTCCCCAATATTATACTGCAGAAACAGATAAAGCCCCTGATAATAGTAGTACCATGCAGATAGTGCCACCTTCAATAATTATTGGCACACAGTGCCCTAAAATAACTGCGCCCAGAAAATAGTGCCCCTGACACTAATAGTGTAAACATAATGTCCCCCAAAAATAATTGTGGTAAGCTGATACTGTGTCAGGGTGCCCCCACAGTGATAGTGCTCCCAAAAGTCCCACCAATAGGAATAATTCTCTGCTAGGGCACACATGGTAGTAATAGTGCTCTTACAGTGCCCCCAACATGTCCCCACTGTGCCCCAGAAGTAATAATGCTCCCATAGTGCCCATACTAGTAATCATGTTCCCCCTAGACCCCCAGTAGTAATAAAGCCCACCATAATGCCCCCAAGTAGTAATAATTCTCCTTATAATGTGACAGTACAAAAATACCCCCTTTTAATGCCCCCAGTTAAGCTAATGTCCCCATAGTGCCCCATAATGTGCCAGTATAAAATACCCTTATATAGTGCCCCCAGTAAATGCCGCCATAGTGATCCTCTCCCCCTTCCTCCTAGTGCCCCGCATAATGTACCACTATAAAATGCCCCATATATAGTGCCCCAGTAGATGCCCTCAGTTTCCCCCATAATTTGCAAGCATAAAATACCCCTTCTTAGTGCCCCCGTAGATGACCCCATAGTACTCCTCTCTCCTCTTCTCCATATTATCCATCATATTGTGCCCCAGTATAAAATGCCCCTATACAGAGCCCCCCATATAAAATACTCCTTCTTTGTGGCCTCAGTAGATGCCCCCAATAATGTGCCAGTAAGAAGTGCCCCTACACTGACCCCAATAATGTGGCAGTATGATGTGACCCCATAGATGCTCCCCAATCATGTGCCATTGAGAAGTGCCTCCCATAGATGGCCCCCCAATCATGTGCCAGTAACAAGTGCCCCCCAATCATGTGCCAGTAACAAGTGCCCCCCATATAGATATCCCCCAATCATGTTCCAGTAGCCAGTATTGTACCATATTTTGCACCTGGGGCAACCCCCCCCCCCCCCCCCCCCATGCTACGCCACTGCTAGAATGCAAGTAGAATTTTGGCTTAAAAAAGGACCAAGAACTCGGCTGTAGTCACAGTCTAGACTTAGTTAGAGCAGGTGGATGTGAGTGCTACACACATTGTACTTACAGCTCTTACTTCAGCCTCTGTGGAAGATGAGATGATGGGCTGTAGGGGGACAAAAAGGCAGCATGGAGGCTCTATATGGGTTTAGACATTAACTCTTTATTTTATGAAGAAATCCCCCAAAAACTATTGCTGTCTGATATCCCCCTCCTCACAAAATTAATAAAAGATATTTAAAGGGGCTTTCCAAGATTTTTTCAACTGATGACCTATCCTCTGGAGGCCGCCATGTCCATCTTGATTGAAGATCAATGATGATGACATCACGAAGGCCGGCGTGGTGACATCATACATCGAGATTTTAAGCAGGATCTTCAATCAAAATGGCGGCCTCTTAGTGCTCAAAATGATGAGGTGAGTATGTTTTTTTTTTACGCCATTTCAGGGAAAATTGATTTGTTACCACGAACCACGAGGAAATTCGGCTTCACGGGGAATTGAATTTTTCCCTGAAATTCGTATTGAATTCCACTTCAGATACTGCAATTCACTCAACCCTACTGTAGTTAAAAAGTTTCGGAAAACCCCTTCAGCACATTATATGTGCACCTAAATTATTCCTATACAACTACAACTCTACATTGAAGAAAAAATAAAAAAGTTATGACTGCTGGAACACGGAGGGGGAAACATCTTACTATTAGTTACGTCATTAAGGAGTTAAAATGCACTTGAAGGGGTTTATCCAGAATTGTATATGTTGATGGCCTATTTTCAGGATAGTGTCATCAATATCTGGGCAGTGGGGGTCAGACACCATGTACCCACGCCAATTAGCTGTTCCTGAGTATCACCGGGACTGGAACTACATAGCTCCATCAACTGTGTATTAGACAGAGCTGGTACAGTAAAAGCAGCCAATCAGAAATGTATGACTTACCCTGAGGATAGGACTTGAATATAAAAATCCTGGAAAACCTCTTTAAGATATCTGAGGAGTGCGCCAACTATACTTATTTGAGGCATAAATTCAAAACCTGCAATTAAAAAGGCGACATTTTTAAATACTGTACCGACCCCTCTGTTCTTGTCTTGGGAACGTAGGAGATATATTGCTGTATGATTGCATGACCCTTGTTTTTGTCATTCTGTGAATCTGCTTCAAATAAACAGAATTAAAAATAAATAAAAAGGCGACATTTTCGGGAGGGTTTTTCCAATTTTGACATGACTATTAAGCCTCATGCACACGACTGTTGCCTGTATTGTGGCCGGCAAACAGTTGGTCCACAACAATATGCGGGCACCTGCCGTGTGCTCACCTGAATGGGTCCACAATCCGGAAGGTGTGGAGCGGAGGCACGGAACCCCACGGAAGCACTATGGAGTGCTTCAGTGGGGATTCTCTCCGTGCCTCCACACCGCAAAAAAATATAAAACGTGTTCTATTATTTTTTTCGGTGCGGAAGGATTACGGACCTATTCAAGTTGAATGGGTCTGGATCCATCTGCGAAATCCGCATGGATGTTACCCGTGCATTGGGGACCACAAATTACAATCCTCAGTGCACTGAATGGCCAAGCAACGGCTGTGTGCGTGAGCCCTTAGGGAGCAACACTGAACACTACAATACCCACTAAAATTGCATTTTTAGGTTATAAAAGATTTATAAACCAGAGAGAATCTTAAAAATAAAAATGAGAAGACTTCCTGAGCGCTCAAATTATCATTAGCCCTATCTTGTTCTAGGTGGGATATAACAGAAAACACCTATAAACATCCTGTGTTGACTAGTTGGCCATTGTTTGTATTTACCCCGTACTCCGATGGCAGATAGAGAACACCGTGAACGTGTTTTTAATTCATCCCATGAGCATATCATTTTCCACAGAACCGGACAGGAGCGACTCCTGTTGATAAGGCTGTTGTTATACCCGGCCAAGTTGTCTGAGACTTGCCAAACAATACAAGTTTGATATCTGAGGCAGGAGAGCCTTCGAGCTGCACATGGCTTCCCATACTGTGAAGAAAGTCACAATAGGAAACAAAACCCTGGGTGGGACTTGGATGGATTTGAAGCGTGACCTTCAGTAACTTTCAGCTGTGTCGGACTGACATCCAGTGAGATAAAAACAAGATATGTTCTGAAGTTCATGAATTCTTAGCTTTATACAAGATGAAGCCAGTGCATGTTTCAGACAACACCCAAACACACATGAATTTGATAAAATATTTTGCATTGTAGAATCTTAAAGCATATGTTGCATATTAACATGAGAGACCTATATGTCTTCAGCACAATCCATTTTTGCCTGTTTTGATCCGGTCTCTTTTAGCAGGGCTTCCATGTTTCTGAAACTGGGGGAAGAGGAGATGTAATTCAGGTCCAGAGGCAGGGGTTCTTCAGCTTTTTTTTTTTTTACTGATGATCTATCTTCTGGATAGAAGTGCCTCCTGCCAGGGAGACATTCCTATTAACATCTGGAATTGCTTACCAGGATTCCAGTTCTCTGGGCACAGACTAGTAACATACCACCGACAGAGTCATCCAGTGACAAGGTTTCAACGTGGCCTGTGTAGGTCATACTTGAGATACATATTCATCACACTTAAAGGGAGTCTGTCACCAGATTTTGACCTTAAAGACCACTTACATAGCGCTCTAGCATAGCAGTCTATGATTCTAATGGTACCTTTGATGTTTTCTTGTGAAGTTCCCCCAAAACTGACTTTTATTCATATGTAAATTAGGGCTCGCAAGTGCACAGGGGCGGCGTTCACCTCGTTGGTGCCCAGACTGTTCTGCCTATTTTCGTCATATCCCCGCCCCAGCCTCTTCCTCTGCCCGCCCGCTCTTCCTTTGCATCCTCCTTCACTGCAGCGAGATCCCGTGCCTGCGCTATCCATAGCTTTGCCGGGGCATGTGCACTGCGATGCCCATTGTTGGCACGGCATCGCAGTAGCTACTGCGCATGCGCCGGCCAATGGCGAGAAACAGCGGCGAGGAGGCGGACCAGAGACACCCACAATGGGCATCGCAGTGCGCATGCCCCGGCCAAGCAATAGATAGCGCAGGCGCGGGATCTCGCTGCAGAGAACTTGAGAAGGAGGACGCAAAGCAAGAGCGGGGCGGGCAGAGGAAGAGGCTGGGGTGGGGATATGACAAAAAGAGGCAGAACAGCCCGGGCACCAAAGAGGTGAATGCCGCCCCTGGGCACATGCGAGCCCTAATATACATATGAATAAAAGTCAGTTTTTGCCTTGGGGGAACTTCACAAGAAAACATCAAAGGTACCATTAGAATCATAGACTGCTATGCTAGAGCGCTATGTAAGCGGTCTATAAGGTCAAAATCTGGTAACAGACTCCTTTTAAGGATCTACCTTCAGGGTAGCGGTGTATAGGTGACAGGTTTTTTGTTAAACAGCACGGATAACATTCTGCTTAATTATGTATTTGTGTTAGTCAGTCAGGTGCGGTACTGGCTAATTTTATCCTGCAGCACTATAAGCTCTATTGTAGTAGCCCCAGTGTACTTAGTATCTTGTAAAATGAAAAGAAGCTCAAGTTTTTCCCCATCATTCTGCACTCAATATCCCAAAAGAGAAAGTGAAAACAGAATGTCAGAAATCTTTGCTAATTTATTGAGAAGGAAAAATTAAAATCTTGCATTGACATAAGTGTGCAGACTCTTTGCTCAGGACTTAGTTGAAGCACCTTTGGCAGCATCTCCAGTCGTCTTGGGTATAATGCCACAAGGTTTGCACACCTGGATTTGGGGATTTTCTGCAATTCTTCTCTGCAGATCCTCCCAAGCATCAATATTATATAGGACTAATAACCGTTACCCCTCACTAATTCCTGAGAATGCCCTGACACGTTTCCACTTATACCAGATTAATCAGAGGGCAATCCATATCAAAGACTACCTATAAATATAGGCACTAGGGCAAAGGTAGATGAGAATTAGGACAAAACAACACGATACCACATAGAGACATCAAATACAACGGTGTCTTAAATCATGGCACACACTGACTTCCACACCATATATAACTGTGGCAGTCAGTGTGTGCCATGATTTAAGACACCTCTGTATTTGATGTCTCTATGTGGTATTGTGTTGTTTTGTCCTAATTCTCATCTACCTTTGCCCTAGTGCCTATATTTATAGGTAGTCTTTGATATGGATTGCCCTCTGATTAATCTGGTATAAGAGGAAACGCGGAAGGGCATTCTCAGGAATTAGTGAGGGGTAACGGCTATTAGTCCTATATAATATTGATGCTTGGGAGGGCGTCTCAGAGACAATTGAGGATAGGTAGTGTTGTAGAAATATTAATAGTTGTAATCAGCTCGCATCAAAGTTTGTGTAAGGAAAAAGGTAAATCCATCTTCCCTCAGCTGCAGTCAGAGACAGACCCAAGTGCTACCATCTTGATTGAAATTCTGAGCAACTCCTTCCCCTCCTTGCCCAGTCTCCGCCCTTTATTGACTAACAAATGGTGTAAAAGGGGCTGGCCCAAGACAAGGATACAGGAAGTGATGACATACAGGAAGTGATGACATAGGAAGACAAGACACCATCATTTAGAATAACATAGCCAGCTAACAAACACATGTATACAATAATCTACCATTACCACTGGAGCGAACTTTATCCAGCCTTGCTCAGTGATCAATGCCAGATAAAGTTACTATGATCCTCATGCAGGTTTATTTACAGTACAGCGTCATTATCTCCAGCGGCTGATCAGGCGCACTAGAGACAACAAACGCACGTTCCTTTACAGGACATACACGGGAAGATATCCACTCCAATGGTTTACCCTGACACTGAGAGACATGATGACAATACACAATATATTAAATACACATCCTAATAAAATTTCCACAACAGTAGGAGCACGGAGTGCATCCACCATTAGGGTGCAACTCCGGGGACAGGATTTAAGGTGAGGGATAGATAGGGATAGATATATACAAATCCTCTCTCCCCCCTCCCTTCCCAGCTCTCTATTGTTTTATCACTGTGATGGCCGGCCAGTGGAGGTTTAAGTTCCCAGTCCGCCCCTGCTGACCAGTCTCTATGTCCCACCAGCTGAAAAACACCCCACAATATTATGCTGCCACCAGGCTTCACCGTAGGGATGATATTGGGCAGTGCCTGGTTTCCTTCAAACATGATTAGATTTGAGGCCAAAAAGTTCAATCTTGTGTCTCAAAGTCTTTTAAAGGATAACTGTCACACTTAGATCCTAATTTCAATTTTCATATATGTAGTTACTAATAACATGATATTCCAGAATCAGTTACTATTAGACTCACTTACCCCATATTTAATAAGATTCAGCCCTTCGCAAGCAGTCTGCATAAAACTGCAATTTCACTATTCAGTTAAGATGGCCGCCACTGCCCTCACCCTGAGGCTAATCCCACCTGCCCTTACTAGCCAGTAACAATAGCACCCCAAAAGTGTCAGTAACCAGAGCCCTCCACCTAAAGGGTTAATCTCCTGCAGCACAAAGGGGTCCTCTTACCACATGTTGCTTTCATTTATACACTGAGCAGATGGCAGATTTCCCTTCCCTGGTCTGCGCTGATTCAGCTCTGCATTGTCCCAGTCTGCTGAGTGAGGGAGCGTCTGCCAAGTGCAGGGACAGGGAGAAGTGCACACAGCCCAGGCACTGTTATCAGCTGCTGGGGAGGACCTGGCTTTAATCATTTACTTACAGTCCCTGGCTGTCTGTAATCTGACCTTGCACGATGCGTACGGACCATGCCGAGCAACCCTATTTTAAGCACAGGTAAAAGTGGGCAGTACAGGGAACAAAAATGTGGAATTAAGGGGTAATTGAATACACAGTGAAAAGTTGAAACAGGGCCACCAAGGAGATATTAATCACCACAATCCAATACTCCAAAAAAAAAAAAAAAAAAAAGCGAGAGTTATATTTTAAGTGCCTTTTTTGTAAAGTTTCATGTCTCTTTTTTGGAGGAGATTTTTCTTTCTGGCCACTTTGGCATAAAGCCCAGATTGGTGGAATTCTGAAGTGATGGTTGACCTTCTGGACGTTTCTCTCATCTGCACACAGGATCTTTGGTGCTCAGCCAGAGTGACCATTGGGTTCTTGGTAACTTCTCTCCCCAAGGCTCTTCTTCCTCGATTACTTAGTTTGGTGGAGTGGTCAGCTCTAGGAAGTGCCCTGGTTGTTTGAAACTTCTTTCATTTAAAAATTATGGAGGCCATTGTGCTCTTGGGGACATTCAGTGCAGCAGAAATTGTATAAAAATCTATGACTCCACACAATCCTGTCTCTGAGTGCTACAGGCTATTCTTTCCTCCTCATGGCTTGGTTTTTGCTCTGATATGCATTGTTACCCGTGAGACCTTATACAAACAGGGGTGAGTCTTTCTAAATGATGTTCAGTCAACTGGATTTACCACAGGTGGACTCCAATCAAGGTTTATAAACATCTCAAAGATGATCAAGAGACATGGAAGGCCTCCAGAGGTGAATTTGCAGGCATAGCAAATGGTCTGAATACTTATGTCCATGCAAAATTTAGTTTTTCATTTTAATAAATGTGCAAACACTTCTAACACTTCTGTTTTCACTTGCTCATTATAGGGTATTGAGTGCAGAATGATGGGGGACATTTTGGACTTTCTTTTCATTTTAGCACAAGGCCAACATAACAAAATGTGAAAAAGTGAAAGGGTCTGAAGACTTTCTGAATGCACTGTAATGCAGCACCTTGCATAGACTTGTAATATTTTGTTGACTATTTGACTCACACATCCGACCTTCGTATAATGACATTGGCCAAGGCCCAATTCATTCCAGATGGAAAAGTAAGTGTTCCAGTAACATCATTACAGTGTCCAAAATAACCACTGGATAATGGACTATTCCCTGGGGTATAATTAATCTCAAAACATTTACACAACCTACTGAGTTTGGCTGGGACTAAACAAGCCTTTGGCAGTCAAACAATGGACGCACAAGAACGCATGCATTCAGTATGCAGCAAGAGTAGTTTTCCAGTTGAGAAATAATACTTTGGGCTATGTGATGAGGAGTAATTTTATATAGATGACATTTAGAGTTATAACATGGGTTATTGCAGTTGTGCAGTAAGAGCGTGCATGTGTCCAAGAGACTGGAGTAAGCTAGTGCCAGACACTTCTGGCAGCAGATAATCTCCCAGACAGCAAAAGGATTGGGCAAGCTGAAAGCAAACTACTTGATCCTGCCATCGAGGGAGAGTCAGAAGCAACTTCTGCCATCAGGGGAGAGTCAGAAGGCACTTAAACACATTAGATGGTTAGCCAGTACGACTGAAATCTGATTCTTTTGACTTTTATCTGATGTCTATAGCCAGCTCAAATTGGAATTCTGGTTGTAGCAAGTTATCCCCTAGCCACAGATTAGGGAGTAACTTCTACATCGGTGACCCACCCTTCAATCATGAGAATGGGACCCTATATCACAAATAGTCAATCACTGTACTTGGCTATCTTTGGAACTCCCATAGAGATGAATAGAGCAGCAGTGTGCATACTCGACATGCCACACAATTAATTTTTGGGGCACCGTGTGGGAATCCCAAGAGGACAATATATTAACACATCCAAAAATTTGGAACTTAGGATCGACTAGACAATGAACATCTCCTGTAAGTTGCTGCTGGTTGGCAGAAATTCAGCAGGTTTGGATTGCTGCCGACTATTGTGGAGCAGTAAATCGGGGGTTGCGATACACCTGCAGTTAGAGATTATTATGTTGTGCTGTAACATTGCCATACTGTGATGTTTGTAGCATGTCTAATGTGTTATGTGGCCAAAGTTTCTGTTTTGCTCTAGCCTAACTTATTATTGCAGTTGCTTGTATAATACAAGAGTCGTTCAAAAATATTTAATCAGATATCAGATATCAACAGTCAGCCAAGAGTCTCACTTCATTTTTCAATTGCAATATAAAGAAATCTATAAATTTGCCTTAGATTTGACACACTAATTTAAGAAGATATACACTATACTGCATTCTCTCAAATTTCAGATCTCTAAGTTCAGGAGCGTTGCTAGGGTTTCAAAGGATCAAGAGCCCAAGCTCCAAAGGTCCGGCTGCAGCATGGCAAACATGCCGAGTAGCGGTGAGAATAAAACTGCAGCATGCTGTAGTTTTTTTCAGCCCACCTCTCGGCATGTTAGCCATGCTGCGGCTGGACCTCCGGCCCACCCCTGTTATAGTGAATAGGGCCAGAGCGGACTTCCTTTGGCACGGTGCACTAGCGGTAGCATGGATCTGGCAGGCTGTTTCCCCACCAGAAGGGTTTGCCAGCACCTCAGGGACTCTACGGACCTGTCTGTGCGGTGGCTGCGACGGGGGAACTAATGCACGTGCCACCGTACCAGCTTCAGCTGCCCTTCTGGTGCTCGCCACTTCACCATGTTCTACGGCAGTGCTGGTACTAGGTCCAGGATGGGCTGCGCTGCTGGTGTATGCCTCACCACGTAATCCGACAGCGCCAGCCCCACTCTGCTGCCCTTGAAGCGGATCCTGCGCAACCTGTGGTCTAGTAACACGGGGCAGGGTACGCCTGGTGCTATCAGGGACCTCAGCCTCCTCGTCCGAACTTTGGGTCAGAGAGCCACTGCTTTCTACAGGTTCGTATTCTGACCCGCTGGATTCGTCAGATGAGGGTTCCCATTCCTCATCCGACTGGGTCAGAATCCTGTAGGCCTCTTCAGAAGAATACCCCTTACTTGCCATTTGGTCAACTAAATTTAGGGGATATTCCCTGAGACTACCTAAGAAAAAAAAGCAAGCCTGTCTTACAAATGGGAGGCTAGCAAAGTACCGGAGGCCGCTGCGATTGATAAAAAAATATCAAAACTGATTTTTATTTTTTATCGCTGCAGCGCTTGTAAAGTGATTGTGCAGTGATAAAAAAATATATATTTTTTGTCACTGCGGCAGGGCGGGCGTGGGTGAACGCACGTGTGCGCGACCGATCAGGCCTGATCGGGCAAACACTGCGTTTTGGGTGAAGGGCGAACTAAGGTGACACTAATACTATTATAGATCTGACTGTGATCAGTTCTGATCACTTACAGATACTATAAAAGTACAAATGCTGATTAGCGATACGCTAATCAGCGAATCAGTGACTGCGGTGCGGTGAGCTGGGCGCTAACCGACGCTAACTACCTAACAAAGGGGCCTAAACTAACCTAAAACCTAATCGTCAATACTAGTGAGAAAAAAAAAGTGACAGTTTACACTGATCACTTTTTTCCCTTTCACTAGTGATTGACAGGGGTGATCAAGGGGTTAATTGGGGTGATGGGTGGGTGATCTGGGGCTAAATGTGTTGTGTCTTGTGTACTTACAGTGATCTGTGCTCCTCTGCTGGGACCAACCAACGAAAAGGACCAGCAGAGGAGCACAGAAGCCATTTAACACATTATATTTATAAATATAATGTGTTACCTGGCTTGTGATTCGATTTTTTGAAAATCACCAGCCTGCCAGCGATGACCATTGGTTGGCAGGCTGGTGACGAACTCCTCCTTTAACTTTTGCCGGCCCACAATGCGCATGCGCGGGCCGGTTATGCGCGTAATCTCGCGTCTCGCGAGATGACGCGCCGAAGCGTGAAGGAGGAATGAATCCTGCATTAGGCGGTCCGGAGGCGGTTAAGAGAGGTGACCAAGAATCCAATGGTCGATCTGGATGAGCACCAAAGTGTCCCTTGTGCAGATGTGAGAAACTTCCTGAAGGTCAACTATCATTGTGGAATTCCCCCAATTTGGGATTTATGGCATAGTGGCCGCAAAGAAGCCTCTCCTCAGTAAAAGTTAGCACAAAAGACCTGTGAAAGTTTTCAAAAAAGCACCTAAATAACTCTCAGACTGTAAGAAAAAAATAAAATTCTCTGGTCTGATGAAACCAAGATTTAACTTTCTAGTCTCAGTTCTAAGCATCATATTTGAAAAAAAAACAGGCACTGCCCAATACCATTCCTACAGTGAAGCATGGTAGTGGCAACATAATACTGTTGGGGTGTTTTGCAGCATTTGGGACAGGGTGACTGGTCAGGGTTGAGGGAAAGCTGAATAGAGCAAAGTACAGATATATTCTTAATGAAAACCTGATCCAGAGTGCTCTGGACATTAGACTAGACCAAACCTTAGGGACAACTCTGTGAATGTCCTTGAGTGGCCCAGCCAGATCCCTGACTTGAACACAGTCAAACATCTCTAGAGAGACCTGAAAATAGATGTCTACCGACGATCCCCATCCAACCTGACAGAGCTTGAGAAGATCTGCAGAGAAGAATTGCAGAAAATCCCCAAATCCAGATGTGCAAACATTGTGGCATCCAAAAAAGACTGGAGGCTGTAATCGCTGCCAATGGTGTTTAACTAAGTCCTGAATAAAGGGTCTGAATACTTATTTCAATGCAAGATTTTAGTTTTTCATTTTCAATAAATTAGCAAACATTTGAAATCTTTGCTAATTTTTTTGAAAATGAAAAACTAAAATGTGTCATTATTGGGTATTGAGAGCAGAATGATGAGGAACATTTGAACACAAAATGTGAAAAAAGTCAAAAGATCAGAAGACTTTTTCTGAATGTACTGTATGCCCTAAGCTTTCCTCTCAGTATGTCAGTAGTATAGCTGAAGAGGTTGCAGAGGTAGTAGTTACACTTGAGCCCTGATGCCTGCTGATCTCATAGTCCATTCTGGAACAAAAAACCAAACAGCTGCACCTGGTGTCATACTGATGTCGACTTTGGGCAGACGGATTTTTGGGGCTTTCTCAGCCTGCCTCACCCAACAATAGTTATGGCACTATCACTATACACACATGTTTAGGTGTATAAAGACTTTTTGTAATTCGATATATATTGTATAGTACTTGTAAGGTCATAAGTAGATAGGGTCAGTTTTAGCTTATGCACAGGGACCACAAGCTTAGATTTATGCACATTCTACCCTTGTCTCCAATGTATTATCTGGCATGTATGACTTTTTGGTGAATTATTCTGACACAAGCACCAATCAACTTGTATATTGTTTATCAGCCCTCATTATTGGCCCTACCCATGTATCATCAGGACCTTCAGAAAGCAGCAAAACTGGTCTGTGTGGCATGTAGAGACAGTATATTGCATAGCAGACAGTGCTTCCCGTGACCATCCCTGTAGTCATCAGGGTTGGCAACTAGAATTTTTCTTTTTTTCTGGACGACTTATCCCAAAATCACAGACAGCCAAAACTTTTAATGGACAAATTAGAAAACCATAATGAATTCTAAAAATTATAAGTAATACAAGCCTGTAGCTTAATATACTGATAAGAACTCATGACCAGCATTTACTATGAGCTGTAAAATAATGATAATTACCACCAAAATAATCTAGTCAACTACCACGAGCATCAAAAAATCACGCACATTTCTGGACGGTTGGCAACCCTGGTAGTCATGTCCGTTAAATGGATTAAATCTAGTCTTTGGCTTCTTAGTAAAAAATAATGAAGATTTCACAGCTGTAGGAAGAGTGGGTCCCATGCCACAGGCCCGTTCTTGCTCTGTGGTGGGGTGCTAGCTCACAGACACCAACAATGTTATCTTCAGGCAGATATCTGGGTAAAAACTTTGATAAATTCCTTTATAGAAATCGCACTCTCCAAGACATTGTTTAATTCACTCCTGATGATTAATTTTGTAGCAGGGATTTAGTGAAATTTCCACACAGCACACACCCATTACTATGACATGATCGTCTGAGTACATGCTTTGCATATGTACAATCTGTGCATGTGATTCTTGCTTGAATACTTAGAAATACAGGCAATCCTTAGAGACACTACTACCTCTGGGCCTAGTGCTCCCTGATCTGCTGAGCCACATGTCAGTCACATGCATTGCCTTAGATATAACTAGACTCTTGTTTCTGTGGGAAAATAACACATAATCCAGATACATGATGTGACGCACATTTTATCCTCAACTGGTGTTAAAAGTTAAAAATTCGATAGTTCTTGTAGCTAAGACCTGAATTCATTCCAGGGGTTGTCTGAGATTAACAAAAAGCGGGCCACCAGCAGGGTATGGTGTAAGATAACACAATAAGCATTACTTAAAGGGTTGTCCCATGAATAATATTCAATAGTTTTCAAACCAGCACCTGGATCTGGATACTTTTGTAATTGCATGTTATTAGATATTTATTATAGCTACTGAGTTAAGCCTCATTCACATGTCGGTGTTTCACGGACGTGCGCTGTACGCGTTCGCCACGAACAGCACACGTCCCTATTCATTTTAATGTGTGTATTCAGACATCAGTGTTTTAGCACGGTCCGTGGTTCAGTGTTTTTAGCATGGATGCATGTCCTGTTTTGTCTATGTTCACAGATCCATCACGTCCATTATAGTCTATGGGTCCGTGAAAACCACGGATGCAACGAGGATGCCAAGAAGAGATGCTTTGAAAATTATTTTTCAGCTGCTCAGTGTCAGTGACACACAGATGCAACACGGACAGCAAAAAACGGACACACGGACCGAACACGGATCCTTCACGGACAGCTTCACGGATGCCTCACTGACCACCTGCTCACAGATTTGAGCACGGACATGGACGTGTGAATGAGGCTTTATCCACTGAAAGCTATCTGTATAGCACCACCTGCTGTTTGTTCTTTTGCAAATTTCTCTGTCCTACTCACTGAGATGGCCGCACATGCTCAGTTCCATCCTTCAACTGCCAGACAGGATATGCCCTCTGAGAAAGAAAACGCTCCCTAAGCAGACAGCTTGAAATAAATCTAGCAGAACAATTGGAGCAATGAATGGGGGGATCTATGGATCCATGTGAGGTACAGGGCTGGTTCTAGCTTTGTTAGAAAGAGGTTGTTATGTACTAGATTCTGTATGATTTTAATTTTTAGAGCCTACAATAACCCAAAAACCGAACCTCACTCCCCAACCTACTGCAACTTGTACAAAAAAAGAGCAAGGATTTAACAAGGTAAAAAAAAATCTAATTTTATTCAATATAAATCACATGATCATTACAGGTGAGACTCAAAAGGGACAGAACATGGAGACTGGGCCACAAAAGGGCTCTACAATGTGGAGAATCACAATGGGGGATAATGTGACCATATACAGCAGGTAACAGACAATTGACAGAAACTGTGAATATTGGAGTAGTTGCGGGTGCAATTGCTATTCCCTAGTATTGAACAACTACCTAGCTCTTATTCACAGCGTCCAAACAATGGATGCTGTAGGGTATAATTGGACAGTGCAATACTACTCATAAAGATGGTATATAACAATAACTGCAAACCACTAGTCCCACCCTAATCCAGATACCATGTTACCTACCCATGTTGCTGCTGAAAAATGGTGACACGGTTCCCCCACTGCTTCAACCTCTTGGTTGAGGTTAAAGCAGTGGGGGAACCGTGTCACAATTTTTCAGCAGCAACATGGGTCCACCATTTTTCAGCAGCAACAAGTCCATTATTGCACTTTGATCCACTAGGTGTTCAATATAATAGGATGAAGCAAACGTATGCTCATATGGCACTTTAGTCCACTAGGTACTCAATAAACTGTATCGGGATAAACAGTTCGTATGAACAATTCTCCTTATTGTGTTTTTTTCGATCGGTAAAACACTAACTTTCTTTCCCAAATTTTCAATATGCAGACTTTAGACAATCGAGTCAATGTAGCAGTATGCGTATATTCGATATGTACAGTACAGACCAAAAGTTTGGACATACCTTCTCATTCAAAGAATTTTCTTTATTTTCATGACTATGAAGATTGTAGATTCACACTGAAGGCATCAAAACTATGAATTAACACATGTGGAATTATATACATAACAAAAAAGTGTGAAACAACTGAAAATATGTCATATTCTAGGTTCTTCAAAGTAGCCACCTTTTGCTTTGATTACTGCTTTGCACACTCTTGGCATTCTCTTGATGAGCTTCAAGAGGTAGTCACCTGAAATGGTCTTCCAACAGTCTTGAAGGCGTTCCCAGAGATGCTTAGCACTTGTTGGTCCTTTTGCCTTCACTCTGCGGTCCAGCTCACCCCAAACCATCTCGATTGGGTTCAGGTCCGGTGACTGTGGAGGCCAGGTCATCTGGTGCAGCACCCCATCACTCTCCTTCATGGTTAAATAGCCCTTACACAGCCTGGAGGTGTGTTTGGGGTCATTGTCCTGTTGAAAAATAAATGATGATCCAACTAAACACAAACCGGATGGAATAGCATGCCGCTGCAAGATGCTGTGGTAGCCATGCTGGTTCAATATGCCTTCAATTTTGAATAAATCCCCAACAGTGTCATCAGCAAAACACCCCCACACCATCACACCTCCTCCTCCATGCTTCACGGTGGGAACCAGGCATGTAGAGTCCATCCGTTCACCTTTTTTTGCGTCGCACAAAGACACGGTGGTTGGAACCAAAGATCTCAAATTTGGACTCATCAGACCAAAGCACAGATTTCCACTGGTCTAATGTCCAATGTGAGCTGCGAGGAGTTCAGAGATATACATCGAGTTGTCAGAGCAGCAACCTTGATGTGTTTGAATGAAAGCAAGATACCCTGCAGACAGACTGAAACTTAACCCTGTAGAACAAAATCTGCTAAACTTTTTAAATAAATACCAAATAAAAAATTATTTTTAGGTGTTCATAGTCTTTAAGGGTGGTTTTACATACAGCTTTTTTGGGGGGGAAAAAGGGTTATATACGTCTTCTTCCTGCTGGATCCACTTCTTTCTTTTGCTTTAAAAGCTGCATAAAAAATGTTGCACCTCTTTCAACAAGGAGGCATGGCTTAGCGGGAAAGGGCTGCAGATTACAATACACCAATATATACCAAGATTTTAGCGCAAAGTAGGCCAACTAATAAATGGTGTAAAGTTAGACAAAGGGGAAAATATACTAAGGCTGGTGTTACAAATGTTAGTCTTGGTATAAAGTCTGTTGGCACAGGATGTGCCACATTTACAAACCTGTAAATAGATTTGGCGGATTTCTAGGCACCATAATTTCAAATCAATGCCAGCTATGAGCTGCTGTAGTTGTGAACTATGATTTAAAGGGAACCTGTCACCAGTTTTATGGTGTCCTAACTAAGGGCAACATAAATAAGTGACTGATTCTCTTAGCAAAATGCTGGGTCACTTTCTTTAATTGACCCAGTCAATCTGCCAACATCTTGTATTGAAAAGCTCCAGCTGATAATGATGAGTCATGAATATTCATGAGCTCCTGACTCTCCCCGCCCACCTGCTGCTGAATGACAGTTTGTTTCCATATGAATCAGCAGCAGGTGGGCAGGGGAGTGGCTATAGCTCTGAATTAAATATACTCTGGACTCAATGACATCACACTGGACTCAAATCAGCTCATTAGCATGGGGCATGTGGCCTCTTTGTGTGTATATTATGAGGTAACCATCTGTCACACCAGTAAGTGAATACGTCTAAGGCACTTTTTAGTAGTTAATGATTGTATATAATTAGTTAGATTATAGTCAAATATCCACATGACAGGTTCCCTTTAAGCTTGTTTCTGGTGTAAATGAAAGTAAATCCAGTGGGCTGCTGGAGGCCACACCCCTTGACTTAGCCCCACCCACTTTTATCACCACTTTTAAAAAGTGGTGAGAGAAGTGAAAAGTCACAAATTATGCTCCTAATATGGTGTGCACTATAATTTGTGACTTTTTAAATGCCACAATATTGGAGTAAACAAATATTGGAGTATGCCAAAATGTCTAAAGATACGCCAAATGTATTATCTAGCATGGGGTATCTATAGACTGTAATTTACAATAAGCTTACACTGTTTAAATATTAGGCAAGATTAGTAAATCTACCCCAATACATGAAACCACTGCTGGGGAGCCATGATTGTTTATCATCTGTACTTTTATTGTGATCATGAGAAACATATAAAAACACATATTTATGTTTTAGATAAACGAAACTGGTATTTTTAGCCATAAATATACAATCTGATTTTCCACGACTTTTCTGAATTTCTCTGAAATTAGTACAGATGATACCATGGGGACGCATACTGGGAAACTGGCCATTGTTCAAAACTGAATGTAATGGAACCAAACCCATGGGGGATCAGCATGTGGTGGACTTATAATCTCAAGAATGTGCAGCAACAATCATCGTGGTTTCAAGGCCGAGATGTTTCCCAATCAATGTGATGCCGCTATATGAGTTACTTCTTATATTTTTTTTCCCCCATGGTTCATGTGCAGGCAGGCATTGTGTTGGTTCCTGTGGCTTGATCCCTATTGTTCGGTAGTACAGAGTTCCAATGGTTATTGGAGTCACTGTTATGTGCAGTGTACCCCACAGAACATGGGGTGCACTCTTCTTGCAATTAACTTTTTGTTCTGACTCCAAAACTTGCAAACAGACCTGCTTTTACAGTGCATGAAAGCCTTGCCCATGCATGGAGATCCGGACCACCAGGGGCATGTGGGAGTACATATGTGGTCCGATGGGTTTAGTAGTAGTTGCCTAACGGACTTGTACCTTAGCATCCAGATATGGGGTGTAATACTTCACTTTAAGCAATATCTTGCAACCAAAAAGGGCGTTCCCTTCTGTGGTAGGCATATACTCCCGCTACATTATTTGTACAGGTTGCTAATCCATTCTTTCATCTTCAGATATGGAAAACCACACAGGTGGGCCAAACCGTGTGGAGTGTACTCAGGCATTGGAGGCTTCTCCTGAGCATGGTTACCGTAGAGTCAATAAAGTCATTTTTAAGACTGTTATGCTCTACAGATCTTCCTTTATACCTGTCTTGCATCTGGTCCACTTTCTCGAAATGTTCGGCCTCTATCCTGGGAGGTACCAGGTCCAGGATGAGCTGGCCTTTCAGCTTCACATTTGTGCTAGCCCTAAACTAGGCCAGGCTAGACTGGAATAGACTAGAGTAGACTGGAATTAACTGAACTCTAGAATGTCCTTCTCTTCTGTGTACAGAGGGTAACTCCAGCCTCATCTACTGGTGGCTGAAAATATGGCCTGTGATTATTATGTGCACATACATACATGTGCAGGTATTACATATTAAAGCATATACATTTTGTTAATCCTTTAGCAGTTTGCAGTATACCGCGACTCTTGAAGCAGGATGCTGCCGAGGTCCAATAAATGTATTGCCCTCTAGTGCCTCTGTGGAGCAGTTACCATCTACTGACACAGAATACCTACAGCAAAGACTGTGGAGCACAATGCGACTGGAGCTCTAGCAGTGGATAGCCACAACTTCTCGATCACAATGAACACTATTCATTTTGAATTTACAGCCCACAACACTAGATTGCTTCTAATAGCTCAGTAATCAGAACTCTTTCCAGTCTGGTACTTCTAACTTAACTAGTGTGTGCAGGTTGTGCAAGTCTCAGTCTCTATGGATAACACTCATAGCAGAGGAAGGACGGCAGTTACCTGTCAAGTGCAGAGTTTTCAGTCCTGAGGAGATTAACTTTTCCACCTCTCTCTATCTTTCACAGCCACTGGCATGCTTCTAGGTGGTTCCTAGACCCGTTCCCAGCCCCTCTCTCACAACAGTTGTCAGGCTCTGATTTGCTTTAGCTAAGCCAGGTACCTGGGATCTATCTAGATCTGCTATCTCAGCTCTGAAGTCTTCGAAGACACTCCAAGTGTTCTCACACACTACTTCACTTCCTGCCCTGCAGCTCTGTATAGTTCTGTAGCACTACAGGACCATATCTATAGCACTTCAGGACCATCTAACGGCCACCATAAACATAGCAGGCATACATTGAGTTAGTGTTGAATGCAATACAATATTAAACAGCACAGCATCATCAGATGCAACGTACAGAATGCAGAAGTATGTAAAAAGCACCCAATCCAACAAACATGAAAAAAAAAACAAAACATTTAATTGCCTTTTTCCACCAGGATTTTGGACAGTTGAAAACATATAATGGCCCTAGAATTTCAAGAAATAAGGGGTGTGAGGACGTGACAGGCCTCATATATAAAGGAAAGTATGTATCTCCCAGAATGGTGCAGGAAACCTATTAAAGAGATACATATTGTGGTTTGCTGTGGTGCTCCTGAGACGTGCCACCAAGGTACCCTGCCTTGGCGGAGTGGAAGCCAGAGTGCCCCTAAGATAAATAGTGGACACTGTTGTTACCCAGTATAGCTCGTAACAGCTAATTCGGGCCTGGCTTTTACTGGGAGTAAGCAAAGAGCTGGGTGGGTGCTAACTCCCCACGATCCACTCCGGGGTTTATACATGGCCCATGTCCACGATTGCGTTTAAAAGTCAGCAGCATGAGGCAGGGTGTGTCTGTTGAGTGAGAGACTGCAGATCACACACTGCAAGGCACGTGTGAAGGAAACACTGGCCTGTGGACTGGTTACCTGAGCCGGCTGCGCTCCGGCTGTAACTGAACTGTAAGTTGGCTGGAACAAGCAATAAACAGTGTTGAAGAGACTTTGTTGTGTCCCTGCCTTTCCCCAAAACTGGTCTTAGGAGCCCACGGCATTACAGGGGATTCAGATGCTTTTATAGATCAAACTTGGTTACTCAGGTATATAGTCAAATAAACCACTAAATAATTATTTTGACTTCCATAAAAAATTGCCTTTCAGTTAAAAAGAACCTGCAATATACTCACTTTTTAAATTCTGCTCTATTATATCTCTACTGGTGTGATGATGAGATAAAATGTGCCATACTAGACTATTCTGCATTTGTCTTCAATGGTCATATGTCCAGCATCTTGCTGTCCAAGTAAATAGGATCTGGTGGGGGGACATGGCACCAGCACGGGAAAGGTGCTGAATTTAAAAATAGACTGTTTCATGTTTTCAGATATACTACTGAGCTTAAGTTGGGAACCCATTTAAATATAGTAATGTAATTTCTCTTTTCTATGTTGGACTAATTCTATGAAAGCATTGGGAACTGTGGACATGAAGAGGCCTACATAGCAAAAGTTGTTATTTATTATTGACTGAAACTCACAAATGAATACACTGCAGTGTCAGGATAGGAAATGTTTGTGTGTGATAGATGATTTCCCCTTTTTGCATAGACAGTACAAGACATACCAAGGTCAGCAACGCTACACCATTGACACTTTGACCTAGTTCCTTCCTTATCCCTTGTCTGACTCAGTGTTGTATCATATTTCTTAATATTCACACCATTGACGGGTTTTAACATAAAGGACCTGCACAACAGAAAAATAAGAAATTCAGATTTCTTATCCAAGTTTAGTTTGTAAACATCTAATAGAATGTATCTCAATTAGTGATTACTGAATAATTCAAAATATATCTGAAATGAGATATAGTCTGAAAATGGTTGTTACAGCAGTGGGTGTGGAACTACTGTGCCAACCAACCGGTTTGACTTTGGGCTAGACCTAAGGGAGTTATCATGACTGTCCCCTGATAGTCACCCTTTACCTCCATACAGGGATTAGGACGTTGCTGCAGGGGAACCACTACAGTGCTACCTCTTGGAATAGTCCTGGTGTGGTTACTTGCTGAGACACAGGTGGGTGACACCAAGGGAAGAGGCAAACTCATAGTCAGGAAACAAGCAGAGATCAGGGCAGTTTTGTGTAAAACAATCCAAAGGTCAGAGCAGGTGGGGCAGAATCAGTATGGTAAACAGGCACAGGTCAGGACAGGAGGCAGATGGTCATGATCCAGGAATCATGCAGAAGTAGGTACACTGGTGGAAAAAGAGGATTATAGCTCTTTACAAGCTCTAGCAGGTTAGGGAGACCTAGATCTTCACAGACCAATTGCTCAGGCAAGGAAGTGAGGTCAGCAGCACAGCTAAATAAGGGAGTCAATTGGCTCATTAGTCAAGGAGCTGAGAACAGGATCAGAAAGGGCATTAACCACTGCAGTGCTGCAGGGAAAAGTCTCTGTAATACACACACAGAAAGAGGCCTTGTAGCCAGGCATCGGCCAGCATAATGGGACACACAGAAGTCCAGTAACTAGGCAGAAGCTAGGTGAGTTATGCAGCATCTGTGTCCTTCATGGAAATGGAGAGCGGAGTGGGCAGGCATCACTGTCATAACAATGAGGAGAAAATAAAATACAAAGTATGTTAGAAAGTTGTAAAAGTTTTCATTCATAGAGTGAATATGCTTTATTGAAGGGATACTAAGTATACCATGGGTCCTGGGTAGAGATGAGCGAACTTCTGTTTTAAGTTCGGCGTCTAAAGTTCGGGTGCAGGTTAGCGGAGAATCCCGATATGGAACCGGATATGGATTCCGACTTCCGTTGTGGTCCGTGGTAGCGGAATCAATAGTGGCCGATTATTGATTCCGCTACCACGGACCACAACGGAAGTCGGAATCCATATCCGGTTCCATATCGGGATTCTCCGCTAACCTGCACCCGAACTTTAGACGCCGAACTTAAAACAGAAGTTCGCTCATCTCTAGTCCTGGGTAGAGTTGAGCGAACACCTGGATGTTCGGGTTCGAGAAGTTCGGCCGAACATCCCGGAAATGTTCGGGTTCGGGATCCGAACCCGATCCGAACTTCGTCCCGAACCCGAACCCCATTGAAGTCAATGGGGACCCGAACTTTTCGGCACTAAAAAGGCTGTAAAACAGCCCAGGAAAGAGCTAGAGGGCTGCAAAAGGCAGCAACATGTAGGTAAATCCCCTGCAAACAAATGTGGATAGGGAAATGAATTAAAATAAAAATTAAATAAATAAAAATTAACCAAAATCAATTGGAGAGAGGTTCCATAGCAGAGAATCTGGCTTCCCGTCACCCACCACTGGAACAGTCCATTCTCAGATATTTAGGCCCCGGCACCCAGGCAGAGGAGAGAGGTCCCGTAACAGACAATCTGGCTTCATGTCAGCAGAGAATTAGTCTGCATGTCATAGCAGAGAATGAGGCTTCACGTCAGCCACCACTGCAACAGTCCATTGGCATATATTTAGGCCCAGCACCCAGGCAGAGGAGAGAGGTCCCGTAACAGACAATCTGGCTTCATGTCAGCAGAGAATCAGTCTGCATGTCATAGCAGAGAATGAGGCTTCACGTCAGCCACCACTGCAACAGTCCATTGGCATATACTGTATTTAGGCCCAGCACCCAGGCAGAGGAGGGAGGTCCCGTAACAGAGAATCTGTCTTCATGTCAGCAGAGAATTAGTCTGCATGTCATAGCAGAGAATGAGGCTTCACGTCAGCCACCACTGCAACAGTCCATTGGCATATATTTAGGCCCAGCACCCAGGCAGAGGAGGGAGGTCCCGTAACAGAGAATCTGTCTTCATGTCAGCAGAGAATTAGTCTGCATGTCATAGCAGAGAATGAGGCTTCACGTCAGCCACCACTGCAACAGTCCATTGGCATATATTTAGGCCCAGCACACACACAGGCAGAGGAGAGAGGTCCCGTAACAGAGAATCTGGCTTCATGTCAGCAGAGAATTAGTCTGCATGTCATAGCAGAGAATGAGGCTTCACGTCAGCCACCACTGCAACAGTCCATTGGCATATATTTAGGCCCAGCACACACACAGGCAGAGGAGAGAGGTCCCGTAACAGAGAATCTGGCTTCATGTCAGCAGAGAATCAGTCTGCATGTCATAGCAGAGAATGAGGCTTCACGTCAGCCACCACTGCAACAGTCCATTGGCATATATTTAGGCCCAGCACCCAGGCAGAGGAGGGAGGTCCCGTAACAGACAATCTGGCTTCATGTCAGCAGAGAATTAGTCTGCATGTCATAGCAGAGAATGAGGCTTCACGTCAGCCACCACTGCAACAGTCCATTGGCATATATTTAGGCCCAGCACCCAGGCAGAGGAGGGAGGTCCCGTAACAGAGAATCTGGCTTCATGTCAGCAGAGAATCAGTCTTCATATCATAGCAGAGAATCAGGCTTCACGTCACCCACCACTGTAAGAGTCAATTTTCATAAATTTAGGCCCAGAACCCAGGCAGAGGAGAAAGGTCCCGTAACAGACAATCTGGCTTCATGTCAGCAGAGAATCAGTCTTCATATCATAGCAGAGAATCAGGCTTCACGTCACCCACCACTGTAAGAGTCAATTTTCATAAATTTAGGCCCAGAACCCAGGCAGAGGAGAAAGGTCCCGTAACAGACAATCTGGCTTCATGTCAGCAGAGAATCAGTCTTCATATCATAGCAGAGAATCAGGCTTCACGTCACCCACCACTGTAAGAGTCAATTTTCATAAATTTAGGCCCAGAACCCAGGCAGAGGAGAAAGGTCCCGTAACAGACAATCTGGCTTCATGTCAGCAGAGAATCAGTCTTCATATCATAGCAGAGAATCAGGCTTCACGTCACCCACCACTGCAACAGTCCATTGGCATATATTTAGGCCTAGCACACAGGCAGAGCAGAGAGGTCCCGTAACAGACAATCTGGCTTCATGACAGCAGAGAATCAGTCTGCATGTCATAGCAGAGAATCAGGCTTCACGTCAGCCACCACTGCAACAGTCCATTGTCATAAATTTAGGCCCAGCACCCAGGCAGAGGAGAGAGGTCCCGTAACAGAGGATCTGGCTTCATGTCAGCAGAGAATCAGTCTGCATGTCATAGCAGAGAATCAGGCTTCACGTCAGCCACCACTGCAACAGTCCATTGTCATAAATTTAGGCCCAGCACCCAGGCAGAGGAGAGAGGTCCCGTAACAGACAATCTGGCTTCATGTCAGCAGAGAATTAGTCTGCATGTCATAGCAGAGAATCAGGCTTCATGTCAGCCACCACTGCAACAGTCCATTGGCATATATTTAGGCCTAGCACACAGGCAGAGGAGAGGTTCATTCAACTTTGGGTAGCATCGCAATATAATGGTAAAATGAAAATAAAAATAGGATTGAATGAGGAAGTGCCCTGGAGTCCAATAATATATGGTTATGGGGAGGTAGTTAATGTCTAATCTGGACAAGGGACGGACAGGTCCTGTGGGATCCATGCCTGGTTCATTTTATGAACGTCAGCTTGTCCACATTGGCTGTAGACAGGCGGCTGCGTTTGTCTGTAATGACGCCCCCTGCCGTGCTGAATACACGTTCAGACAAAACGCTGGCTGCCGGGCAGGCCAGCACCTCCAAGGCATAAAAGGCTAGCTCTGGCCACGTGGACAATTTAGAGACCCAGAAGTTGAATGGGGCCGAACCATCAGTCAGTACGTGGAGGGGTGTGCACACGTACTGTTCCACCATGTTAGTGAAATGTTGCCTCCTGCTAACACTGTGGCGTGTTGACAAAAGTTTTCCACATCTCTGCCATGCTAACCCTGCCCTCAGAGGAGCTGGCCGTGACACAGCTGCCTTGGCGACCTCTTGCTCCTCCTCTGCCTTGGCCTTGGGCTTCCACTTGTTCCCCTGTGACATTTGGGAATGCTCTCAGTAGCGCGTCTACCAACGTGCGCTTGTACTCGCGCATCTTCCTATCACGCTCCAGTGCAGGAAGTAAGGTGGGCACATTGTCTTTGTAGCGTGGATCCAGCAGGGTGGCAACCCAGTAGTCCGCACAGGTTAAAATGTGGGCAACTCTGCTGTCGTTGCGCAGGCACTGCAGCATGTAGTCGCTCATGTGTGCCAGGCTGCCCAGGGATAAGGACAAGCTGTCCTCTGTGGGAGGCGTATCGTCATCGTCCTGCCTTTCCCCCCAGCCACGCACCAGTGATGGACCCGAGCTGCGTTGGGTGCCACCCCGCTGTGACCATGCTTCATCCTCATCCTCCTCCACCTCCTCCTCATCCTCGTCCTCCTCGTCCTCCA
This sequence comes from Bufo gargarizans, assembly GCF_014858855.1. NCBI lineage: Eukaryota > Metazoa > Chordata > Amphibia > Anura > Bufonidae > Bufo > Bufo gargarizans. The sequence goes on from NC_058084.1 coordinate 74,151,029, forward strand.
GTAGTGGGCCCTGGCTGGCCACATTTGTACCTGGCCTCTGCTGTTGCCAAAAACCTCCCTCTGAGTCACTTCGAAGAGACTGGCCTGAAAGTGCTAAAAATGACCCCTCTTCCTCCTCCTCCTCCTCCTCCTCCTGGGCCACCTCCTCTTCCATCATCGCCCTAAGTGTTTTCTCAAGGAGACATAGAAGTGGTATTGTAACGCTGATAACGGTGTCATCGCCACTGGCCATGTTGGTGGAGTACTCGAAACAGCGCAACAGGGCACACAGGTCTCGCATGGAGGCCCAGTCATTGGTGGTGAAGTGGTGCTGTTCTGTAGTGCGACTGACCCGTGCGTGCTGCAGCTGAAACTCCACTATGGCCTGCTGCTGCTCGCACAGTCTGTCCAGCATGTGCAAGGTGGAGTTCCACCTGGTGGGCACGTCGCATATGAGGCGGTGAGCGGGAAGGCCGAAGTTACGCTGTAGCGCAGACAGGCGAGCAGCAGCAGGATGTGAACGCCGGAAGCGCGAACAGACGGCCCGCACTTTATGCAGCAGCTCTGACATGTCGGGGTAGTTGTGAATGAACTTCTGCACCACCAAATTCAGCACATGCGCCAAGCAAGGGATGTGCGTCAAATTGGCTAGTCCCAGAGCTGCAACGAGATTTCGCCCATTATCACACACCACCAGGCCGGGCTTGAGGCTCACCGGCAGCAACCACTCGTCGGTCTGTTGTTCAATACCCCGCCACAACTCCTGTGCGGTGTGGGGCCTGTCCCCCAAACATATGAGTTTCAGAATGGCCTGCTGACGTTTACCCCGGGCTGTGCTGAAGTTGGTGGTGAAGGTGTGTGGCTGACTGGATGAGCAGGTGGAAGAAGAGGAGGAGGAAGCCGAGAAGGAGGAGGTGGCAACAGGAGGCAAAGAATGTTGCCCTGCGATCCTTGGCGGCGGAAGGACGTGCGCCAAACAGCTCTCCGCCTGGGGCCCAGCTGCCACTACATTTACCCAGTGTGCAGTTAGGGAGATATAGCGTCCCTGGCCGTGCTTACTGGTCCACGTATCTGTGGTTAGGTGGACCTTGCCACAGATGGCGTTGCGCAGTGCACACTTGATTTTATGGGATACTTGGTTGCGCAGGGAAGGCACGGCTCTCTTGGAGAAGTAGTGCCGGCTGGGAACAACATACTGTGGGACAGCAAGCGACATGAGCTGTTTGAAGCTGTCTGTGTCCACCAGCCTAAATGACAGCATTTCATAGGCCAGTAGTTTAGAAATGCTGGCATTCAGGGCCAGGGATCGAGGGTGGCTAGGTGGGAATTTACGCTTTCTATCAAATGTTTGTGAGATGGAGAGCTGAACGCTGGCGTGTGACATGGTTGAGACGCTTGGTGACGGAGGTGGTGGTGGTGGTGTTGGTGGTACATCCCCTGTTTGCTGGGCGGCAGGTGCCAACGTTCCTCCAGAGGCGGAGGAAGAGGCCGAGGCGGCAGCAGCAGAATAGGCCGAGGCGGCAGCAGCAGAAGAGGTAGCAGGGGGAGCCTGAGTGACTTCCTTGGTTTTAAGGTGTTTACTCCACTGCAGTTCATGCTTTGCATGCAGGTGCCTGGTCATGCAGGTTGTGCTCAGGTTCAGAACGTTAATGCCTCGCTTCAGGCTCTGATGGCACAGCGTGCAAACCACTCGGGTCTTGTCGTCAGCACATTGTTTGAAGAAGTGCCATGCCAGGGAACTCCTTGAAGCTGCCTTTGGGGTGCTCGGTCCCAGATGGCGGCGGTCAGTAGCAGGCGGAGTCTCTTGGCGGCGGGTGTTCTGCTTTTGCCCACTGCTCCCTCTTTTGCTACGCTGTTGGCTCGGTCTCACCACTGCCTCTTCCTCCGAACTGTGAAAGTCAGTGGCACGACCTTCATTCCATGTGGGGTCTAGGACCTCATCGTCCCCTGCATCGTCTTCCACCCAGTCTTGATCCCTGACCTCCTGTTCAGTCTGCACACTGCAGAAAGACGCAGCAGTTGGCACCTGTGTTTCGTCATCATCAGAGACATGCTGAGGTGGTATTCCCATGTCCTCATCATCAGGAAACATAAGTGGTTGTGCGTCAGTGCATTCTATGTCTTTCACCGCTGGGGAAGGGCTAGGTGGATGCCCTTGGGAAACCCTGCCAGCGGAGTCTTCAAACAGCATAAGAGACTGCTGCATAACTTGAGGCTGAGACAGTTTCCCTGGTATGCATGGGGGTGATGTGACAGACTGATGGGGTTGGTTTTCAGGCGCCATCTGTGCGCTTTCTGCAGAAGACTGGGTGGGAGATAATGTGAACGTGCTGGATCCACTGTCGGCCACCCAATTGACTAATGCCTGTACCTGCTCAGGCCTTACCATCCTTAGAACGGCATTGGGCCCCACCATATATCGCTGTAAATTCTGGCGGCTACTGGGACCTGAGGTAGTTGGTACACTAGGACGTGTGGATGTGGCAGAACGGCCACGTCCTCTCCCAGCACCAGAGGGTCCACTAACACCACCACGACCATGTCCACGTCCGCGTCCCTTACTAGATGTTTTTCTCATTGTTATGGTTCACCACAACAACAAATATATTATTTGGCCCAATGTATTGTATTCAAATTCAGCGGGATATAAATTTGAGGCCTAGTATTTAGGCGCTGGGTGACCGGTATGGATTTAGTGACAGAATTAGACTTGGAAATGCACAGAAGCGTGTGTGTGAAGTTATTCTGAATGACCCAATGTGCACCTTGAATATTATATACCCTTTTTGGGATAGATTTCAAATAGCTCTGATATAGCAGGAACCACTAAATTATGAAATTGCTAAATTGGGAATTGTACTTCAACCCAGAACAAAAAATGTGCTTTGACGGGCACTAAATAACTTTCCCAGCTACAACAGGACAACGGTAACGAGAGATTTAGAGGGATTTAAATTTGAGGCCTAGTATTTAGGCGCTGGGTGACAGGTATGGGTTTAGTGACAGAATTAGACTTGGAAATACACAGTAGCGGGTGTGTGTGAAGTTATTCTGAATGACCCTATGTGCACCTTCAATATTATATACCCTTTTATGGATAGATTTCAAATAGCTCTGATATAGCAGAAACCACTAAATTATGAAATTGCTAAATTGGGAATTGTACTTCAACCCAGAACAAAAAATGTGCTTTGACGGACACTAAATATCTTGCCCAGCAACAACAGTACAGCGGTGGGTAACGAGAGATTTAGAGGGAATTAAATTTGAGGCCTAGTATTTAGGCGCTGGGTCACCGGTATGGATTTAGTGACAGAATTAGACTTGGAAATACACAGTAGCGGGTGTGTGTGAAGTTATTCTGAATGACCCTATGTGCACCTTCAATATTATATACCCTTTTAGGGATAGATTTCAAATAGCTCTGATATAGCAGAAACCACTAAATTATGAAATTGCTAAATTGGGAATTGTACTTCAACCCAGAACAAAAAATGTGCTTTGACGGACACTAAATATCTTGCCCAGCAACAACAGTACAGCGGTGGGTAACGAGAGATTTAGAGGGATTTAAATTTGAGGCCTAGTATTTAGGCGCTGGGTCACCGGTATGGATTTAGTGACAGAATTAGACTTGGAAATGCACAGAAGCGTGTGTGTGAAGTTATTCTGAATGACCCTATGTGCACCTTCAATATTATATACCCTTTTAGGGATAGATTTCAAATAGCTCTGATATAGCAGAAACCACTAAATTATGAAATTGCTAAATTGAGAATTGTACTTCAACCCAGAACAAAAAATGTGCTTTGACGGACACTAAATATCTTGCCCAGCAACAACAGTACAGCGGTGGGTAACGAGAGATTTAGAGGGAATTAAATTTGAGGCCTAGTATTTAGGCGCTGGGTCACCGGTATGGATTTAGTGACAGAATTAGACTTGGAAATACACAGTAGCGGGTGTGTGTGAAGTTATTCTGAATGACCCTATGTGCACCTTCAATATTATATACCCTTTTAGGGATAGATTTCAAATAGCTCTGATATAGCAGAAACCACTAAATTATGAAATTGCTAAATTGGGAATTGTACTTCAACCCAGAACAAAAAATGTGCTTTGACGGACACTAAATATCTTGCCCAGCAACAACAGTACAGCGGTGGGTAACGAGAGATTTAGAGGGAATTAAATTTGAGGCCTAGTATTTAGGCGCTGGGTCACCGGTATGGATTTAGTGACAGAATTAGACTTGGAAATACACAGTAGCGGGTGTGTGTGAAGTTATTCTGAATGACCCTATGTGCACCTTCAATATTATATACCCTTTTAGGGATAGATTTCAAATAGCTCTGATATAGCAGAAACCACTAAATTATGAAATTGCTAAATTGGGAATTGTACTTCAACCCAGAACAAAAAATGTGCTTTGACGGACACTAAATATCTTGCCCAGCAACAACAGTACAGCGGTGGGTAACGAGAGATTTAGAGGGATTTAAATTTGAGGCCTAGTATTTAGGCGCTGGGTCACCGGTATGGATTTAGTGACAGAATTAGACTTGGAAATACACAGTAGCGGGTGTGTGTGAAGTTATTCTGAATGACCCTATGTGCACCTTCAATATTATATACCCTTTTAGGGATAGATTTCAAATAGCTCTGATATAGCAGAAACCACTAAATTATGAAATTGCTAAATTGGGAATTGTACTTCAACCCAGAACAAAAAATGTGCTTTGACGGACACTAAATATCTTGCCCAGCAACAACAGTACAGCGGTGGGTAACGAGAGATTTAGAGGGATTTAAATTTGAGGCCTAGTATTTAGGCGCTGGGTCACCGGTATGGATTTAGTGACAGAATTAGACTTGGAAATGCACAGAAGCGTGTGTGTGAAGTTATTCTGAATGACCCTATGTGCACCTTCAATATTATATACCCTTTTAGGGATAGATTTCAAATAGCTCTGATATAGCAGAAACCACTAAATTATGAAATTGCTAAATTGGGAATTGTACTTCAACCCAGAACAAAAAATGTGCTTTGACAGACACTAAATATCTTGCCCAGCAACAACAGTACAGCGGTGGGTAACGAGAGATTTAGAGGGATTTAAATTTGAGGCCTAGTATTTAGGCGCTGGGTCACCGGTATGGATTTAGTGACAGAATTAGACTTGGAAATGCACAGAAGCGTGTGTGTGAAGTTATTCTGAATGACCCTATGTGCACCTTCAATATTATATACCCTTTTAGGGATAGATTTCAAATAGCTCTGATATAGCAGAAACCACTAAATTATGAAATTGCTAAATTGGGAATTGTACTTCAACCCAGAACAAAAAATGTGCTTTGACGGACACTAAATATCTTGCCCAGCAACAACAGTACAGCGGTGGGTAACGAGAGATTTAGAGGGATTTAAATTTGAGGCCTAGTATTTAGGCGCTGGGTGACAGGTATGGGTTTAGTGACAGAATTAGACTTGGAAATACACAGTAGCGGGTGTGTGTGAAGTTATTCTGAATGACCCTATGTGCACCTTCAATATTATATACCCTTTTTGGGATAGATTTCAAATAGCTCTGATATAGCAGGAACCACTAAATTATGAAATTGCTAAATTGGGAATTGTATTTCAACCCAGAACAAGAAATGTGCTTGAACGGACACTAAATAACTCGCCCAGCTACAGCACTAGGGACAGATTTAGCTGGATATAAATTTGAGGCCTAGTATTTAGGCGCTGGGTGACCGGTATGGATTTAGTGACAGAATTAGACTGGGATATGGCCAAAAAATAAACAGACTATTGCTGGTTAAATGCACTTGGTGTGACAGCTTCACCCTGATGTAGGCTTTAGCCAAAAAACAACCACACCATTGAGGGTTAAATGCACTTGGTGACAGGCGCAGCTTGCCCCTGATTTTGTATATGGCCAAAAAATGAACAGACTATTGCTGGTTAAATGCACTTGGTGTGACAGCTTCACCCTGATGTAGGCTTTAGCCAAAAAACAACCACACCATTGAGGGTTAAATGCACTTGGTGACAGGCGCAGCTTGCCCCTGATGTAGTATATGGCCAAAAAATAAACAGACTATTGCTGGTTAAATGCACTTGGTGTGACAGCTTCACCCTGATGTAGGCTTTAGCCAAAAAACAACCACACCATTGAGGGTTAAATGCACTTGGTGACAGGCGCAGCTTGCCCCTGATTTTGTATATGGCCAAAAAATGAACAGACTATTGCTGGTTAAATGCACTTGGTGTGACAGCTTCACCCTGATGTAGGCTTTAGCCAAAAAACAACCACACCATTGAGGGTTAAATGCACTTGGTCGCAGCTTGTGCTGGCGCACCACAAGACACAAAATGGCCGCCGATCACCCCAGAAAAATGAGACTGACAAACGGTCTGTGCAGCCTAAAAACAGTGAGCAATTGAGGATCAGCAGCTCAATGATCCACAGCTGCAGATCGATCAGTTAATCAAGTCCTTTGGAGGAGTTAATCTGCCTAATCTCGCCCTACTGTCGCAGCCGCAACCTCTCCCTACGCTAATCAGAGCAGAGTGACGGGCGGCGCTATGTGACTCCAGCTTAAATAGAGGCTGGGTCACATGGTGCTCTGGCCAATCACAGCCATGCCAATAGTAGGCATGGCTGTGATGGCCTCTTGGGGCAAGTAGTATGACGCTTGTTGATTGGCTGCTTTGCAGCCTTTCAAAAAGCGCCAAGAAAGCGTCACAAAAGCGCGAAGAAAGCGACGAACACCGAACCCGAACCCGGACTTTTACGAAAATGTCCGGGTTCGGGTCCGTGTCACGGACACCCCAAAATTCGGTACGAACCCGAACTATACAGTTCGAGTTCGCTCATCCCTAGTCCTGGGCTATATAAAGCTTGCACCTCACAAATAGTTGTTAAAAGTTGTTAAAATGATATGATACTTATTGCCTAGACACAGTACCAGAATCAAGCTTATTACATAGATATAGTAACAGAACCAAGCTTACTATGTAGATACGGCACCATAACCATGTGTACTACATAGATACACCAACAGCAGGGCCGGCACTTCCATATAGGCAAGGGCGGCAATTGCCCCTGGGCCCCCGACTCCTTAGGGGCCCACAAGCCCACCACCCAACACCGGCCGGTCCCGAGCCTTTTTTTATTTTTTTGTGAGGCCTCGCGCTGGTGGGGGCCTTGCTCTGGCTCCGGAAAGGGGGCCAGCGGCGGCAGCTGGTCACAGGGAGATGAACACTTCCATTGTGGAAGCGTTCATTTCCATAGTCATCTGTATCGCCGTCCTCAGGACAGCTATACAGATGCCTGTGCTGTGGGGCAGGGGAAGGAGAGGCGTCTCCCTTCCCTGTTCCTCTGATAGGCTGCGGGCCTTGTGCCAGCAGCCTATCAGAGGCCGGTGCAGGCGGCACAGTGACGTCATTGCGCCACCTGAGCCGTACAGCGTGGGACCCGGAAGAGGCCTGCATTGCATCGCTGTGATGGAGGTAAGTATAAGTGTTTTTTTTTTATATACCAGACTTTTACTGCCACATGGGGGGAGCGGGAGGCACTTGATACTGGCACATGGGGTGGGGGGGTTAGGCACTTGATACTGGCACATGAGGGTGGGGGGGTTGGCACTTGATACTGGCGCATGGGGGAGCGGGAGGCACTTGATACTGGCACATGGGGGTGGGTGGGTTTGGCACTTGATACTGGCACATGGGGGGAGGCACTTGATACTGGCACATGGGGGGAGCGGGAGGCACTTGATACCGGCACATGGGGGTGGGTGGGTTTGGCACTTGATACTGGCACATGGGGGGGTTTGGCACTTGATACTGGCATATGAGGGGGTTTGGCACTTGATACTGGCACATGGGGGGTTTGGCACTTGATACTGGCACATGGGGGGGATTGGCACTTGATACTGGCACATGGGGGGTGCTGGCACTTGATCCTGGCTCATGGGGGGGTTTGGCACTTGATACTGGGACATGGGAGGTTGGCACTTGATACTGGCACATGGGGGGGTTGGCACTTAATACTGGCACATGGGAGGGTTTGGCACTTGATACTGGCACATGGGGGTGGGGGGGGGGGTGTTGGCACTTGATACTGGCACATGGCAGGTGTTGGCACTTGATCCTGGCACATGGGGGGTTTGGCACTTGATACTGGCACATGGAAGGTTGGCACTTGATACTGGCACATGAAGGGTTGGCACTTAATACTGGCACATGGGAGGGTTTGGCACTTGATACTGGCACATGGGGGAGCGGGAGGCACTTGATACTGGCACATGGGGGTGGGTGGGTTTGGCACTTGATACTGGCATATGGGGGGGTTTGGCACTTGATACTGGCATATGAGGGGGTTTGGCACTTGATACTGGCACATGGGGGGTTTGGCACTTGATACTGGCACATGGGGGGTGTTGGCACTTGATACTGGCACATGGGGGGTGCTGGCACTTGATCCTGGCACATGGGGGGAGCGGGAGGCACTTGATACTGGCACATGGGGGTGGGTGGGTTTGGCACTTGATACTGGCACATGGGGGGGTTTGGCACTTGATACTGGCATATGAGGGGGTTTGGCACTTGATACTGGCACATGGGGGGTTTGGCACTTGATACTGGCACATGGGGGGTGTTGGCACTTGATCCTGGCTCATGGGGGGTTTGGCACTTGATACTGGGACATGGGAGGTTGGCACTTGATACTGGCACAGGGGGGGTTGGCACTTAATACTGGCACATGGGAGGGTTTGGCACTTGATACTGGCACATGGGGGTGGGGGGGGGGTGTTGGCACTTGATACTGGCACATGGCAGGTGTTGGCACTTGATCCTGGCACATGGGGGGTTTGGCACTTGATACTGGCACATGGGAGGTTGGCACTTGATACTGGCACATGGAGGGTTGGCACTTAATACTGGCACATGGGAGGGTTTGGCACTTGATACTGGCACATGGGGGTGGGGGGGATAAGCACTTGATACTGGCACATGGGGGTGGAGGGGTTGGCACTTGATACTGGTGCATGGGGGGAGCGGAAGGCACTTGATACTGGCACATGGGGGTGGGTGGGTTTGACACTTGATACTGGCACATGGGGGGGTTTGCGCTTGATACTGGCATATGAGGGGGTTTGGCACTTGATACTGGCACATGGGGTGGATTGGCACTTGATACTGGCACATGGGGGGTGTTGGCACTTGATACTGGCACATGGGGGGTGTTGGCACTTGATCCTGGCATATGGGGGAGTTTGGCACTTGATACTGGCACATGGGGGGAGGCACTTGATACTGGCACATGGGGGGAAGAGAGGCACTTGTTACTGGCACATGGGGGGATTGGCACTTGTTACTGGCACATGGGGGGCATGGAGAGGCACTTGTTACTGGCACTTGGGGGCATGGAGAGGCCCTTGTTACTGACACATGGGGGCATGGAGAGGCACTTGTTACTGGCACATGGGGGCTTGGGGAGGCACTTGTTACTAGCACATGGGGGGTGGAAGAGAGGCACTTGATACTGGCACATTATTATGGGGCAATGTGGCGGCTTCTACTGAGGCCACAAAGAAGGGGTATTTTATATGGGGGGCTCTGTGTGGTACTAGTATTAACTGGGGTATTATCTGTTTCTGCAGTATAGTATTGGGGAGCATAGCGGCACAGTATTGGGGGTAGTAGGATGATTTGTCCAGAAGATGGGAGAATGATTGAAAAATAGTAAACTAAGACAAAATGGTGGTCTGGTCTGAAGATCTGAAAGGAGAAGATGAGGACAGAGAACATCTACATCAAAGGAGACGTCGCTGGATGTAAGACGTATGGGGCGCTGTATTTCTGTAGTGATGGGGGGATGTTAAAGTCAGCAAGTGTCGTGTGGGGGGAGGCCTTATTGTTTTTCGCCCCAGGGCCCCATTTCACCTAGAACCAGCCCTGACCAACAGAGCCAAGCTTCCTGCATAGATATACTAACATAACCAAGCTTAGTACATAGATACAGTACATAGATACAGATATGGTACCAGGACCAAGCTTCCAGCATAGATACAATAATGATTTATGTTAGGGAATTGATGTAAATGTTGTCAGGACTGTGTGAGGAAAATCCTGTTAGAATATCTAGAAAATCAGCATGTTTGGGAGAGCTTAGGGTGATGCTAATATGGGTAGAGGAGATGTTGTGCCACTTAACTGATACATTCGGCATGAATATTGCACAACCTCTAAAGTTTTGTTGACTGTTTACCTGTTACTGGACATCTTGGTGAACTTTTATATCATGGATACAGGAAACCATCAGTTTCACTCTGTATTCAGCAAAACTGGTAATTTATTCATATAAACCTCTGATCTTTCTAAGCTTCAGTCATGTGGATGGTCCTGGTAACGACAGCTGACTCTGAATAGAGAAGCATAGAGGATTTTCTGCAAGTCAGTGAGTAGGACCGTCCATGTGACTCCTAAACGTATGCTCAATAAATAAAGAAATTACAAGTTTCCTGAATCTTTTCCCATAAAACGATGTAACTTTTACTCTATAACTTGCTGTTTGCACTGGATTCTCATGTGACAGCCTCCTTTCATAATGGTCAGACATACTCAGTTTCCTCACACTTTCTTGGGTTCTGTAAACTAGAGGTTTCTGATGATATGGGCTCAACATCTCAAGTATAATAAGTTTCTGTTTGATAATGAATAATCCATATCCAGAGAATCAGTTTATGTGTACGATGCATTGGAATTTTGACTTATAGTGACCATAGGACTCTGGAAACTGGGGGAATGGGGGGGGGGGTTAAATATTTGTTCAGACATAATTCTACATGTAAACACGGTCAAGTTTAAGCCCATAGGCTCTTCAAGGAGTAATTAAAGCAGCTTTTAAGATCCTGGGGTTAGGCATACTTTTTTCTTACACAGTTTAACTTGAAAGTAATCTTTTTCTGAGATTGTGACTCCAGAGGATTATACATGAATGAACAGAGGACGTATTATACATACTCTCAATCTATATTTCCCTCAAATCCATTCATTACTACACAGTAACAACAAAAGTAGTAAACTACAAGATAAAGGGAACCTGGCACATTAAGTATGGTATCTGACCTGCAGGCAGTATGTTATAGAGCATGGATGTCAAACTCATGGCCCTCCAGATGTTGCAAAACTACAACTCCCAACATTCCCTGATAGCTGTAGTATGCCCAGGCATGATGGGAGTTGTAGTTTTGCAACAGCTGGAGGGCCACGAGTTTGACATCCCTGTTATAGAGGATTGAGGAGGCCAGGATTGTTATAGAGCTGGAGGAGCTGAGCAGATTGATTCTGTATATAGAGCTTTGTCAGAAAGGATTCAGTATAACTAGTATTCTATTCATTTACATCTCTGCTTATTCTTTGCTTAGTAGTCCAGTGTGCGGTCCTATCTGGTCACTGCGCATACAGAAATAGTTCAATCACTGATGAGGACTGGACTTATAAAATCACTTGTCAGGACTGGCCATTGGATTCATAGAAAGAGCAATAATTAAACTACAAATTAAAATACAAGTTTTAATGAAACTTTTCCCAAAACTATATATCAATTTGCTTAATTCCTGCTGCTCGATAACAATCCTGACTTCAGAGACAGTAGGACAACATGCACAAGTCTCCTCCTGCTCTGCAACATAATGGTACATTGCAGCGGGAAGGCAGTTTATGGCGCTCATAAGATATGTCCACACCATCACTTATAGGTCAGCTCCTTGTCATAAATTAAATGCAGGAGGTATAGGGCATATCAAGACCGGGGTAGCACATGTGCAGTGGCCAGGGAGGAGCCAGAGCAGAGGATGGGAGTGGTAGTGGCTCTGGCTGTTACAGCAATTCACAATGGCTTTCCTCACATCGTTGCTCGCTGTGAAATGGAAGAACATAACACCCTTTATTTTCTCAGGCACACATTGGTTTATGGAAGTATGGTGCTCATAATGTCAAGTGTTTGTATGGGTGCAAGGCAGGGCATGTAGAGTGCAATGGCCGATGTATGGTGCAGAAGTCAGTACCCAGGCCAGAGGTAATAGAATAAACGTCTTTCTTTACTCAAGGAGTTGTGGCTCACCCAACTATAGCAGTCATAGTTCCAACTGTACACAGTGCAGTTCTCTCCCAGGTAGCGATATATGGATTTAGCAAAGGATGGAAGTTATGGCCCTCTCTCCTCTCTCTTCCAGTAGAAACTATGGCAGGCAATAGTAGTCTGGCAATAATGGCTGTAGTGTCTAGTGTGCGATACAGGGTTTTGAATGATGATGGGTTTTGAACTTCTGGTCAGGACATGTCCAAATGTGAAGGATGTCTTAACAGTGTCCCTCACAGCAGTAAAGACTTAACAACTTTTGGTAGCAGGTTACTTTACTGACCCCAAAGCAAAGACATGCAGATTCTAAGTTATCCAATTCTCTCCTTTGTCTTTCTCCTTCTCTCCTTCTGTAGATCATGCAGAGATCCGTGAGTCTCTGTAGCTTTCTGGGCCTGAGAAGAGGAAGCATAAGGACTTTGCCTATTCTCTCGCTAAACTCTCACTTTCAATTTATTAACTGAGCTGAGGGAAGATCCTAGATCCCCGCCCAACCTCCTGCAAGGGCTGAGCCAGGATTGTTAACCCTGGCTATGCCATCTATAGATGGTTATGCTGGGTGCAATGCATAACACAATACATAACAATATGTAACATAACAAACCAATGCAGATACCCCCTTCTCTGGTCTTAATAAATCAGGGCTTTAGTGTTTCTAATGGGCACTAGAGATGGCCTTGCGGTTCACTCGGCGGTCGGTTCGCAGCGAACTTTGCGGAATATGGAATATGGAGATATTCGCGTCCGCCATATTCTTTTACATTGTGAAGAACTTTGACCCATGACACATCCATCAAGTGGTACAGGACAGCCAATTGAGATGTTTCAGCCCATGGACATACCCCCTACCTTATAAATGGACCTAATCTGGCCGCCATTTTACATTCAGTCTTTTGTCAGTGTAGGGAGAGGTTGCTGTGTGGAGCAGGGATAGACTGTTAGGGACACCAAACGCTAGCTAATAGGGCCACAAAGGTCCTTTTAAGGACTGGTATAGGTGTGCTATCGATAGGTGTGATACACAGAGGGGTGCAATATACTTATAATATATTTTCTAACATAGAAAGCATATTATGGTGGATTTGTATTGTGCAGCAGTTGTGTACGGTTCTGCTGAGATACTGCAGCTAGATAGAGGGACAAACGTAATTAGAAAAAATAATTATAACTGGCGTGATATACCAGTCACCCCCCCAAAAAAACTGATTGAAGCGGGGTGTTATATACCAATAATATACTTTCATAATAGTGCATTTGGGTACAGCAGCATTTGTTTGCGGTTTTGCTGCGTTCCCTCTGCTACACACAGTGACAAACGGTATTGAAAAAAATAATTATAACTGGTGTGATATACCAGTCGCCCCCCAAAACAACTGATTGAAGCAGGGCATTGATCCAAGGATCCCACATTTTAAGAAAAAGGTCAGGGATCCCCCTGTGTTCTTGTGGCTCGCTGTTAGTGTTTCTGCCTCTCAGAACTGAGTGTCCTGTCTAGGATCAACTACACGTAAAGAAACAGCAGTGTCCTGTGTAGTTCCTCCTACTATCATCTGTGAGAGACATTACATAGGGCACATAAATTGAGAGCAACAGTGGGCCCTCCCTCCACCAGTGGGCCTGAACTTGCTGGCTTCTGATGCCAGCCTTGCCACTAATACATAAAATATTTAAGATATAATGCAGTGCCTTGACTGTATCTTGCTCTCCCGGGCAGTCAGGACTGTTCTTCACTCTCTTCTAGTAAGGCTTAGGGTAGGTTCACATCTCCAGCAGGATTTTGCAGCAGAAAACAGCCTGTTGGAGTTCACCAGATCCAGCCTAGCTTGATACTGCTTTTCACCACCAGACCTCATTGACATTAATGGGATCCCATCACTGTCCAGCTAAAAAAACATTGCACAAAATGGTTTTTGTATGTCCGAAAACTGACACTTATACTGGTGGCCAGGTCTGGGGAACTCCGGCAGACTGTTCTCTGCTGGATTTAAGGAGATGTAAACCTACACTATTACAACATCAGATCTCCACAACAGCGTGGAGATTAACCAGTGCCACCTGCCTAAGGTATCCACCTCTGCTAAGCAAATGTCCCCATACATTCACGCTGCTGCTCAGTTATCAGGGATGATTCCCAGAGATTAATTAACAGTACAATGTTGTCCTAAACCAAAAGAATTCACCTTTATGCTATATTATGTTTTACAAAAACGTTATATATTTTACTCCTTACTCAAGTAATAAACCTTCCTCTATATAGCACACGGACCACAGAATATGACTGACCAGCTGATAACCACCATAACATACTGGAACAACTAGAACAAGCCAGCGTACAATGTGGACTGGTTTCAGGGCTTTATTCCAAATTAAGCTTTGTCCACAGTACAAATAAAATCCAATCTGCATACAGGAGACTTTTCTGCTATTGACCTAGTTTTATAGTTAAAGGGGTTGTCCGGGTTCAGAGCTGAACCCGGACATACCCTTATTTTCACCCAGGCAGCCCCCCCCCCTGATGTTAGCATTGGAGCATCTCATGCTCCGATGCGCTCCCTTGCCCTGCGCTAGATCGCGCAGGGCACGGCCTCTTTTGTTTATCATAACACACTGGCGGGCGGAAGCTTCCGCCCGGCAGTGTGTTCGATTACATCACCGGCTCTGATGGGCGGGCTTTAGCGCTGCCGTAGCCATTTTACTAGCTAGGGCAGCGCTAAAGCCCACCCATCAGTGCCGGTGACATCACCGGGCTTCCTGGCAGCCCCATGGAGAGCCCGGTACGCCCCCAGAACTCCGTAAAAAAGCAAAGGAGAGCAAAGGAGCATGAACTGCTTCGATGCTCAAGTCAGGTGGCTGCCGGGGTGAAAATGGAGGGATGTCTGGGTTCAGCTCTGAATGTTCTAGAATAAGCTCCATTAATTATTGCCAATAAAGGTAATACGATTGACAGACCATCAAAATATGTGCTCAATATCATGTATGTACAGTACAAGATACTAAAGGAGCTATTTGCCTGGACAGTTGCTCTGCACCTCCATATAGCATTAGGAGGAAGGTGACGGAGTGATGTTGCAAGCAATGACTATGCAGAAAAACCCATTCCATAAATGAGATAGAAGTGTGTCTGCAGCATGTGCATAGATTTCTACATTTCTTATTCAGATAAGTAGGGCAGTCATAGCCATTTCTGCAACACATTTGCCATTTGTGAATAGATCCTAATATTTATGCTCTGAATCATATAACTATATTACCTTTTCAAGCTACTGTAAGGAGAACATTCAGACTTGGTTTCTTGGAAAATATTTATCTTGTAGTCACCAACCAATTTTTTTCTGTAGGAAAGTCAAAATGTCATAGGTTTCAGAGAACCATGAAGTGACCTTGCTCTACACTGCTATAGTACCTTATGCCTTCTTTAATTACATCTATTGGCTTGTTAAACATGTCCAGGATTTTTCCCATTGTGTTGATATGAATATTGTGCCAAATCATCCAATCTTGCATTGAAGTATGGAAGGAAAGGAAGGAAATGTTTTGTGTTAGGGGCATATAATGTAATTAGGAATAATTTATGAATATTTTCCTTGACACAAGGACTACATTGTCCATGCCAGTTTTATATTAAAAAAAATTAAGCCATTCTGTCCAATTTTGATCTTTAGCTGCATTATACAATATATACACGTCACATACATGCATATACGTACACACACCAAAATTAAGCGTAAACTATGAATTAGGGCAACACTCTGTTGGGAGGGATAGATTGGCAACTCAGTAATAGTATTAACTAGAGAGGATAGAAGTACCGGTGTATTCCAGAAGGTGTAAATACAATGAATTACTATGTATCACTGTAAGGCTGGTTTCACACATGGTTTCATCATCTGGCCAAAGAGGGTCAATGCCTCAGTCCTCCTCAGCAATAGGCTGTGGCTGGAGACCTGCATCTTCAGAAGAAGAAGGGCTGCAAGATCCCCTGCGGCGCAAAATGAAGATGGAGAAGTGGGTCATCTGTGTGCTGGACCATCAAAGGCCAGAGGACCCTGTCCTGGAGCAGCGTGTGGGGACTGTCAGGTTGTTCTCCATGGAGAGGGGTTTTGGCTTCCTGCTGGACAACGAGACCAAAGATAAAATCCTCTTCAGTCTCAGGTCAATGAAGATGCTGTACCTGCCATCACCACTTCACACCCAGGACCTGGGGATACTACCATTGTATATAGTTTTGTATTATGTATTGTGTGAAATGGTCTTGTGTTCTAGTAGGGTTATGGATGGCAAGGGTTAACCAGGAGCACGGATAACCACAGTGTTACTCCCCTCCTCGTAGGAGTCGGCTGGTTATGCTTCCTGCCATGAGGGGGAGTAAGTTCCTGTTGAGACACAGAGGAGATAGGAAGCACATGTCTGAGCATCTGCTCCTAAAGAAGGATTCTCCAAGGAGAATAACAACTGAAGAAATCAAGCCTCAAGTAAACCATTGAGAAGACAGACAGCAGAGTGAACAGCTAAATCCAGCATTTAAAGACCCTGCTGTAAGGTGAGGGTATATGGCGGCTAAGACACCCATCACCCAGAACACTACTAGGCCAGTACAATTCTAGTGTTAAACTGCAGCCAACCAACCTGACTTCATCATCCTTACTGGTGTTAGAAGATTGCACTCAGAATCTGCTGCTATTGAATGTATTTTTAAATGTAAGTTCTACATTGCACTTAGTAAAAAGATATGTTTAATTCTGGCCTCATTCTTCAATACTACATTTCCATTGCACCTATCTCCAGTGAGCAACGGCATGAGGGAGTACACTATAACACAACACTTCATCGGGGCCACTCCAACCCTCTGCACCGGCTTCCCCCTGGGGATCACTGCACATGTACATTGCCTTCCTTCAAGCAGTCACAACTTTTCAAAGTGGAATCTGAAATCTCTTATATTGCTACTGGCTTTGTCTTGTAAAACTAGTAATGACTCATTACAATACTGACAATACCAGTAGTACTAAATTGCTTGGCTGTTCCAGTTTTTACGGCTATTGGTGAATTGGCTGGACAGGGAAGAGGACAAGGGTTCCCAGAAGAAGCTAGAAACCAACTTCATGGTTTACCATATAGGACTAATAGAATCATATTGTGTCTGGATAACACCGACAGATGGCTGCTTAAATAAAACTGCCAGATAAAAACATTTATGGTACAAGCACCAAGTGCCCATGCCATCAGTAATAACAGATGAGTGGCCTGTGTGACCACTAAGGCTGACCCTGCTGACAATCATTGTCCAAAATGCCAGATTTCACTGTATCCGGACACGGCCATCCACCTGAAATGGAATCCAGTTGACAAAAACCATTGCATGCACTGGTTTTTGTCCGGACGAAAACTGGAACTCAAAAACCACCCGGATCCTATTATAGTCAATGGGGTCCAGCTGTGTACAGAAGTATCTGTCCATGCCAGATACAGTGAAGTCCAGCAGGCCGTTCTTCTGCCGAAACAGCCTGTTGGATTTAAAAAAGCAGATGTGAACTCAGAAGTGACTCGATGTGTCCAGAACTATGATTTACTAAGCTGCTGACCAAAATAATACTGATTCCTATTTTTAAGGAGATCACCGCTTGCAGTCCTGGAATGCTTTCATTTCTAGTCACAGCAATGTAGTCACAATGTAAACTTGTTATGAAGACCATAAAAGCAGATCCATGCTGCATGCATCTGCTCATTGTATTTCCACAATAAATAGTATAAAAAGTGCACTGCTTGGATTAGGACATGAGTATGTGAGCAGCCATATTGGTAACTAAATAAATGAAATTGATGGTCCTTGTGAGTTTTTAGAAACAAACAAAAAAAAAAACGAAGAAAATCTGGCTTGTGACAGATACTGATACTTTAGAGATGATGCAATCTGTATAATACATCTGATTCATTTGTTGGCGTTCATTTATTTAGCTTTGTCATGTTCTGCAACTTGCTTACACAGTCATACATTCACATTGGTAACATGATGGTGTGCCAGGATACTGCAGTGCTACCACATTGGGAAAATGTGCCATAAATTCTGCCAACTAAGCTCTAAGATAAACTACTGGGGAAGGCCTGTACATACAAGAAGCTAGTTCACAGAAGTTGCCTACATGGCTATTGAATATATTATGTACATATTACTTGCCTGCAGAAATGCAGGGACAGGACAGGACTAGTTAGGGCCGGGCCTCTTGGTGCCCTAGGCAGGGATTTGCGAGTACAGCTCTCCATCTTCATACTTGGTTCCTTAAGTTCAGCAAGATAGTTGTCAGAAGGCCAGTGATTTGTTTATTTGCCCCATATCACTTCCCTTTACCCCTAATTCATATCCATCTTATAACAAGGGCTCGCCAGGTGTCTCCCCCTACATACATCCTCTCCCCACATCCCCAGTTTTCCACCCTACCATGTACAATTTCTGTAGAAGGTTCTACCAGCTACATCCTTCACTTCTGTCATTATTGCCCTGTTCAATGAACTTCTCCTCTGTACAGGTAAGCGCCTGTCATACTGCTCCTGGGCGACAGAAGCTGTGGGGCAAATTTACTATTGAAAATGCACAATTTTTCACACACTTTGCACCCAAAAACTGACGTACATGCTTTGCACTGCATTTATCAAGTGTATTAGACACTCTTCTAACCCATCCACACCTCATCAAGGGGTGTTGCTTTGTGGTACAATGGGCTTAAATGTGTCTCCTTACACCAAAATATTGGTGGAAACGAAGCCTACATAGGACTCATGCATTTGAACGCGTGCCACCCATGCCGTGCATTGGGGGCAGCAAATGGCAGTCCCCAATGCACGTTGCCTGCACTGACGGATGCAGACAAATTCAACTTGAATCGTTCTGCGATCCGTCCGCACCACAAAAAATAGAGCATGTTCTATTTTTATACGTGGAGTGGAGGCATGGACCCAAATGCCTTCCGCTCTGTGCCTCCCCACCGTACCTTCCAGATTGTGGACCCATTCAAGTGAATAGGTCCACATCCATAATAGAGTGCGCACATGGCTGTTTGCAGGCCGCAATACGGGCACGGCCGGCACACGTTTGTGTGTATGAGCCCTTATAATTAGATAAATAGATTTATCATCCAGCATCAGCCACCATTATAAATGTTGCACAGCACTGTATATTTTACGGAAGCCATAATAGGCTGTGGGTGACAGATGCGTTTTACGGATGCCGCATTCATGCAGACTGCAGTGATTACAGCCCATTAATAGTAGGGATGAATGTGATTTCTATAATTGCTGATTTTACAAGGAATGTTCTTTACTCGTTCATTAGTTAGGATTGTGCGGTGGCTCTGGCATTGACACCATGACATTATGATGACTTTGGAGTTTGTTTTCTATGCTCTAATGAGCGCTACTTAAGCCCTGCATTCCCGCAGTGATTAGCGCGCCAGACAGAGATGCTCGCAGTGGGAAAGGAATGTCAGGCCGATGAAGGCTGGGAAAATAAGAACAGATTTCCCCATTACCTTCACAGATGTAACAGAGAGCAAAATGGAGAGCATGTCATTACACTAATTCATAAAAAGGCCGGCATGCTGATCAAAGCAGTGCCCCTTACAGCTCGGTGTGCCATGGGGTTCTCCAGCAGTCATGTCCGTGCCAGGGTACGCTATGATTTAGGCTCAGAGCCCACTTAAAATGCTTCTGACTTGTGCAATGGCCACTAAATACACCACCCTGAATCTGGGTATTTCCTTCATAAAACAATAAGAGAAGGGCTGGATCGAGAGCCATAAAGCCGGTCTGCTGAGAGGTCCCGTAGGTAAAGAAGGTGATTCCTGTGACACTTCTTTTCCTTCATGCTTTTCTATTAAACTATATAGGAGTGGTATATCCTATCCAAGAAAATTACTTGTTTCTGATTGGCTGAGAATTTGGCTTTTATGGTGACTCTACATCTTTGGGGTTGTCTAATGTAGATACCACATTGTTAAATAGAACCTTCCATCAACCGTGTGCTGCTCCAAACTGAAGCATGAGATTCTGACTGACTACCTCTCATGGGAGTTATGCAGATATATGCCGGTATTTCAGAAAAAAAAACATATAAAAACTGGTGTAAAGCAGAACTGGCTTAGTTGCCCATAGCAACCAATCAGATTCCACTTTTCATTTTTCACAGCTCTTTTAGAAAATACAAGCTGGAGTCTGATTGGTTGCTATGAACAACTAAGCCAGTTTTCCTTTACACCACTTTTGATAAATCTCCCCCATAGTTTTAAATAACAAACAAGAGACATGGAGATGAGTCCGCTGTGCCCCAACCGCCCCGGAGAATTACTGGAGTACTGAGACATTGTTTGTGACATTTTAGAAAGTTGAGTTGGTAAATCTGGGGTGTATCTAGTTAACATAGCCAACCATGCTAATTTTTTCTCCTCCTTTTCCAAAGTACCAAGAGAGGCATAAAATTACAACATTTTGGGTAGAAATGGCGTGTGCCAACGTTTGTTACTTTTTCCACCAGAATTTTGGCGCAAAGGGAATGATAAATTTCATCCTGTGTTTTTTATATAAAAGCCACAAAGTTCCACAGGAAAACATGGCTCTCTGTCATGAGGGACCCGGCCATTTCATGCTGATTGGGTGAATAATCATAGTGTATCCTTTCTGCTTTGATTGACATTGCGCTCGGCAAACTTGGCGCTGACTTTCACTGCATGCAACCTTTGCATCCAAAACACATGTTCTGACTTAGTACCTGGACTGAAGTGTGACGCTCATGAGACATTATGGCTATGGGTGTTGTGGGGTTTTGCTCTGATAGACAGGCTTTAACTTAGACAGTTCGGTGTTTATTCACACATAAGGAAAAACAAAATGACCGTTCACAGTCTTGGTGTTTGTTCACACCATGCAATGTCCATAGAACAAAATCTTCACCTGGTTAGCAGTTTTCCATCCGCAGTCCACAGCAGGCTTTAGGGGCCTGTTTCCCGGCATGCGGCTCTCAGCCCTTTAGCGTGGCACAAATTCACAGGTCCCAAAACACAGAGACTCCCCAGCTTCTCTGTCAAATGGAGGATAATCCACACCCAGCTGAGACTGCTGGCTGGGTTTTATATAGGCCAAAAAACACCCGGCCTGGAGCGTGGGGAGAAGCCACCCACCCAGCACTTTGGCTACTCCCAGTAAGAGCCGGCCCGGATCAGCTTTACAGCCATACTAACAACAAATAGTGTCAATCAGCACTAGCTGCCGCTGACACTTAAAACTACCTGATCTTACCTCACCGAGGTCAGGAATCTCGGTGACACATATCTTCCATCAACAACGGCCCCTTGCGCCTTCCTACAGTGTCTATATTGATCAACTTTACCTAATATCTGTCAGGCAGCATTCAACTCCACTGCAAGACATGTGCAGTACCCCAAGTGTATCTACACGTGTAGATAACAGGCAGATTATCGCAAACGAATGTTCCTGCGAATACTCATTCCCGACAATCTGCCCTTGTAAGGTGCAGCAGATCACCCAATGAACAACTGAAATGCATGTGCGTAGTGTGCTAGTAGAGGAAGTGGGAGCTGTGACATGTGCTCCATTCCTCATAGGACTAGGTCCAAGTTCCAGAGAACCACCATCTCTGAGGATTATCTACTGAGAGAAGAACCTCATTACATTTACAGAACCACATAAAAATAAAAAGAAAGAAGCTGGAGGGTCCAGAATCTGCATGGCCGTGCATTGGAGTCAGTCAGTAAGGTACTTGCTGTTTAAGCTGATAGAGAACTGTGTTTTGGTACCATTGGAGGTACTACAACTCCCATTCTGGACTAGTAGACAGAGAAATGTATTTTCTACAGCCAGCCTGGTTACTGACTCCAGCATCATACGCTGGCAAGTGTACCTATACGACCTGCCTTGCACAAAATGTTGAGGGCATCTTGATTGAAGACACCACACAAAATTGTCATACTTCACCCCACGTGAGATTTTGTGCGGTATCTTCAATCAAGATGGTCATGGTGGCCTCTTCATGTGCAAATGGATGAGGTGAGTACATTTTTGTTGTTGTTTGTACCGCCATTTCAGGGAAAATTGATTCATTACCACGAAGCACAAGGAAATTCTGCTTCATGGCAAATCAATTTTTTTTTACTATGATTCACTCAACAAACTCAACACTACTTGTAAATGAATACAAACAGTAGGTGAAAAGATGATTTTTTGCCCGCTGTTCAACAAAAGATGTGAACAATACTAAAAGATATCACGTAAAATGGCAGCCAGGCACAGGAAGAAGCTGATTACATCACAGCCTGGCTACAGGGAAATAGAAGGGACAAACTTCCAACAAGCAAACACACTGCAAATACAGTGATAAGTGCATATAACTATTGGAACATGGGTCATAACAAAGCGTATTGTACACAGATCTAATTAGTGTATATATATTCCAAAAATGTTTGTATATTACCTTTCGTAGAATCAGAAATTCAGGCAGTTTTTGCACAGTTCTATTGGATCTGCTGTAACATTGATAACATCTGTGCATTTAGATACTGATTTGGCTGTGATTAACAGAGGCATCAGCATTTATTTTCAACAGGTCAGTTTTTGACATTGTCTACTGACCATCAAAGCAAAGCTCTTTATTCGAGATACTGTGCTACTACCAATGGTACAAAGTGGATAATCACACTTGGACTGGTTGCTCGATTCACAAACTAGCCTTGTCATCACCCCACAAAAGTCTTTAATTTGCAAAAAAAAAAGCTTCATTAATTTATCAGAAGACAGAAAATAACCAAAATTGCATAACAGTAGGCTACATCAAGCTACAAAAACACCTAAAATTGTCATTACAAAATACGTAAAGAGTAGGAGAGATAGCGGACATGACAGTGAACATGTGTCCTGTTGGGAAGTTCTTCCACTTTTTAAACTTCCTTGAACACAAAGCAATCGAGGGCCAGTCCCAACACTTAAGCAGCTTAATACCATCACAGCTGTGGGTTTGGCACCTTTACACCAAGCAAATCTATTGTTCAGATCATGGCATGGAAGTAATGCTCATTAGGCTTCTGATTGTGGTATTTGCATTGTTTAAGAAGTGGGGGAAAGGTGATGTTGTCATTGAGATTTAACGTGGCTTACTGATTTCAAAAGACTTTGATATTTGGAGAAGAATTATCAGAAAATAGACATTCCTTTCTATATTACCTTCTGTAATACATTTTCTAAAGTAAAGTATTTAATTAACTGGAATGAAAAAAAAAAAAAGAAGAAAATGTTTCCAGCAATCATTTCCATACCTTAACTTGAGCAGTTGGACAGATCAGTTTGGGCATGCCCATAGTATGGATGCATTTTTGTGTCCATATTAAGACCACTAGATCTACTTTGGTTCAACTGAACATGCAACCCTTGTAGAACACATATTGCGGCCATGTGAAAGCAGCATATGGCCATGGTCCCTATGCAACATTTGGTTGCCCAAGAGTTATATTAAAATTATAGCCATGATGCAACCTAAATATTAATGTTTCCTCATGAAGGAAAAAAGTCATGGATTGCAACAATTGCAATCATTTTAACAATGATGGAATCATGGATTTTTCCACCATAGGGAAACATTGTGGTAGCTTTTCAGTTGTGGTAAGGCCCAAATTTAATATTGGACTTGTGGGCAACCAAATGTAGCTGTGTAGCCCTAGTCCCAAGACTTTGTTTGGCTCAAATAAAGTGAGCAAGTTTTACCAGATTTGGACATATGTTCAGTAAAATTCATTTGCTTTGGCATCAATAGGACTTGATAGGTACCATCAGATATTCCAGTTATCAGAATACAGTTATGTAAAATACACTTCTAAAAAAATAAACTTCAAAAAGGCATCCGAAATCCTGGAGCCATTATAAATGACTTATTTACATGCATTTTGGGCTAAATCAATTATGTTTTAGGTTTTTATTGAAAAAAATGCACAATTTGGCTTCTGTGAGTAATATGTTTTAAAGTACAGAATGGTGCTCTTCAGAGATCTTGTCGGATGGCTTATTCTCCTGCCCGTTTTGAGCTCTCCTGACCAAACTTCTAATCTGATTGATGCCAAACTTTTATTTGGGCATACATAAGTAAAGAAAATCATTCAATAGAGGCAGTGACATACCTTCCATGGTGGCAGACCATGCAACTACTACAGGGCCTGGGGGAGAGGGACCCGGCAGTGAACACATACTTCTGTTCCCAAAATGAACGCACTGCATATTCATGCAGCAGCCACTAATTTTGACATTATATTTTATGATGGTTTACATCTGGAAGACAATGTAGGTGGCTTGTAGTAGGGTAGGTTTTATTGCTTGCTTGGGCGCATAGCAATGGTATTACAGTTCCCAGGTGTTTCCAAATAAAAGGACCTGTTAAACCTAAATTTCTTGTCCCATAATGATACAGTAACAAACCAAGTTCTTCTCAATTCACATCATTAGTAACTGAACTGTAGACATCACGACATTGTAGGTTTCATGAAAATATATTTTACAGATAAAAGACTACAAGACCTTAGTTCTAACTTTACCATGAGTAATGAAGTTTTCTACAAAATATCCCTTACACTCAGGCAGTACTCGCAAAACCTTTAGCACAGTTGAGTACATTCTCAGAATCAGTTTTGGACACTCACATTGTCTGAGAATAGAAATGAAGATGTTGGGAAATGAGAGAACATGACTTGACCATGCTTTACAAAGTTCATGAGTCACATAATTCTGTGATCTTATGTTGAAATGGCTAGTTTCTGTCTATAACTCGGTCTGTGGTTTTAAAAAAACATAGGGAAATCTATCTTTTGACCCATTTATCTTTCATTACCGATTAAGAAGAGACGATTTCAACTCAATATGCATAATCTGGGAGATATGTTTTCTGTGCCCACATTTTGCACTAAATAGGTCACAGCTTATTGACTAGAGGCAAAAAGGTTTTAGTTAGCTAAATATAGAAAGTGAGCATCTGACCCCACACTAATCCACAGCACAAATTTAGGTAAGATAAACAATGACAAAACACGCCTTTATCATCCCCATGGTGTTTGCCTTCTGCTTCATGCACATACTTTGCAAAGTGCTGGAAAAATAGTTCAGGGTTTAGTAAATATGCCATTAAACAGGTGCCATGGCAATGGATATGGGCCGTTGGTGGGCATATTCATAGCTGTCAATACCACTTTTACACTGATGGCAATCAAATTACCCTGCCTGCCTCTAATGTAAATTCTATGCTTCCACCAGTTCCTGCTTCCTCCATCTTCTCCTACCAATTCCCAAAGCTCAGCACATGCAAAACTGAATTTATCTTCCATTGCCCAACCTGGACTATGAATCACTGTCTCCTCCACACTTTCTCACTAGTTCTGCAAGTCTGTTGCCTCAGGACAGCATTTAATTAGATCCTTCAGACTACACATCTAAGCCCTTTTTTGAATTTCCTCCTTCCTCAACCAAAATACTTGTATGTGCCTTTATCACATCTGGTCTAAATTACTTCTGCTGTGGCTTTCCTTATATCACTCTTCCTCATTCCACTGCCTTGATAATCCCCCTTTCCCTTCATTCATCTACCACCTCTCCTATCTTAAGGATAGGTCATCAGTATCTGATCGGTGGTGGTCGGCTGTTTGAAAAGGTCAGTGATGTCACATTCATCGGTCACATGGACTAGGTGCAGCTAAGGCTCATTCAAGTGAATGAGTCTGAGCTGCAATACCAAGCACAATGGCTATCCAATGGATGGCGCTGTGATTGGTAAGCTTCAAGAGCGGAGCGCTGCACCCTCTTCAAACAGCTGATTGGTGGAGGTGCTGGGTGTCAGACCCCCACCGATCAGATACTGATGACCTATTCCTGAGGTGTGAGTGGAGAAAAACATCCATTGTAAGGAATCCTGTGGACTTAACCGACTTGTTGATGAAAGGGATCAAAGGAGGATGTCAAAAATAATTTTGATGACTAGGTGGTGCACAGTCAAGCAAACTGACTAATGTGTCTGAATGCACAACTCATCATTCCTCTGATGGATGGGCTATGACAGCAGACAATCAGTTAAAGGGGCACTGCTGTCTAGGGAAAACAGAAAGGCAAGACGATGGGTAAAAGAGCACAAAATTTGGATCACTGAGTATTAGAAACAACACTGCCTGGTCAAATGAATCCAGATTTCTGTTCCCATGCTGATGGAAGGGTCAGAATTTGGCACAAGCATGATGACTGGATGAACCCATCCTGTCAACAATCCAAGGTGGTGGGGGTGGAGTTATGGTATAGGGCAGTGATGGTGAACCTTTTAGAGACCGAGTGCCCAAACTGCAACCAAATACCCACTTATCGCAAAGTGCCAACACGGCAATTTACCCTGAATACCAATATAGTATATCTTCCATGTACTTTATCATTTAGCTATAATAGCTTAATAGCCTACATTCAGTGTGCTGCCTGTGCTGTTCATAGTGTGCCCTGTGCTGATGAATGGCAGGAAAAGTCTAAAGCATATTGGTACGCCATAGATTTTTTCCAAGGCGCGGGTGCCCACAGAGAGGCCTCTGAGTGCCGCCTCTGGCACCCGTGCCATAGGTTCGCCATCACTGGTATAGGGAATGTTTTCTTGAAGCACCCTGGGTCCTCTGATATCTTCTGACAGGCATTTGGACAGTAGGGCTTAGCTAATCATTGTTGCTGACCAAGTTCGCCACTTCATGGCAGCTGTTTGGGAGAAGGACACTTTCAGCAGGTCAATGCACAATATCACAAGGGTCATATATGTAGTCATGGATTGGTTTCATGAACAGGACCACATGTTTTACTTGCTATCTGGGCCTTCACAGTTTCCAGATAATAATCCTATAGAACATTTCTGGGATGAGGTACAACTGTTTAGTACCTCTGTTTAAATTTCTGCAAAATTGCAGCAACTATGAGAAGCTCTCCTGCTAAGAAATACAATCAGATACTTATCTGTCATGCAATATCATCAAGGTAAAGTCTGATTGGTGACAAATTTATTCTGCTGCAGGACAAGGACCCCAAACATACAGCCAATGTCATTGAGAACTATCTTCAGCATAACGAAGAACAAAGCATTCTAGAAGTGATTATATGACAACACAGAGCCCTGATCTCAGCATCATCCAGTCTGTCTGGGATTACATGAAGAAACCGAAGAATGTTAGCAAGCCTACATCCACAGAAGACCTGTGGTTGTTCTCCAAGATGTTCGGAGCAATCTTCCTGCCGAGTTCCTTCAAACACTGTGTGCAGGTGTACCTAGAAGAACTGTTGCAGTTTTGGAGGCAAAGGGTGGTCACAGAAAATATTTTTATATTTTAGTTCGGACATTATTGGACACGTCGACACCTACTATATTTATCTTTTATTGTACTTTTATTTTTATATGTAAAATTGAGAACTGGGGTGATTTACATTTTTTATATTTATTTAATTTTTTTAAAACTTTTTTTCTAATTTTTTTTATTTTATTTTTAATACCCCTTAGGAGACTTGAATATGCAACCTTCTGATCTCTAGAACCATAGACTACAATAAAATATTTTTGCAGTCTATGGGATTTTTACAGGCTGCCAGTCAAGCCATGCCTGGAAGGCAACTTACTATGACAGGTCTGGGAGCCTTCATAAAGCCCTAGGTTGTCATAGCAATAGATCAGAGCTCTAAGGGGTTAAATGACTGGGACAGGAGTTATCTCTGATCCCGGTCAATGCAGCTGGGTGTCTGCTGTATTTTAATCCACCACATATGGAGCTTAACACAAATCACGTAAATGTACATTATTTTGCGTTAAGAGGTTAATATGATATTTAGAGGAAATCTGTCATCAAATCTAACTATATGTAACCCAGTCCAGGGCTACATAGTGCTGCCTGACAGAATGCAAAATATATCTTCTTAGTATTCTGTATATTTCCGAAGTGCAGAAAATTAACTTTTATCCATATGCAAATGTGGTCTCAATGAAAACAGAAAAAGTTTTTCAAAGTAAAGAAAATGAGATAAAATATAAATTTAGGCATAAACATCTACAAAGTAGAACTATCTGCTGTGACCAGAACTACTGTATCTCAGACAGTGTAATAAGGATGGGCTTCTATTCTAACAATTACTCAGCCAGCATGGAAATCTTATCATGAGCCTGGGTGTATCTCTCACTTTGAGGTTGGTCATGTAACTTGTTCAGCCAGTTAAATTGATATTAGCACATTCATTTCTAAGAACAATGTTCAGTCTTGTCAAATATGACAGTTTAATTTGATGTTTTGAAACAGACTTGAGGTTACTAGAGTTTAGGAGCGATTAGGGGTGAAAACTTTGAAGCCTTACTCCCCTGCTCCATGCCCTGCAATCCCAGCATAGCCACCCCACCAGTGCTCCCAGTCATCTGGCCTCCCCCCTTAGGAGTTCTCTGCCCTCCCCCCTTAGGAGTCGTCTGGCATCCCCCCTTAGGAGTTAGCTCCTTTTATAAAACAGGACACATTAAAGAGGACCTTTCACCGATCCTGACATTGTGAACTAAGTATGCAGACATGTAGAGCGGCGCCCGGGGATCTCACTGCACTTACTATTATCCCCAGGCGCCGCTCCGTTCTTCCGCTATGCCCTCCGGTATCTTCGCTCACTAAGTTATAGTAGGCGGAGATTTCAGTCACTAAGTTATGGTAGGCGGAGTCTGCCCTTGTTCTGCTGTAGCGCTGGCCAATCGCAGCGCAGAGCTCACAGCCTGGGAGGTTATTTTCTCCCAGGCTGTGAGCTCTGCAATGCGATTGGCCAGCGCTACAGAAGAACAAGGGCAGACTCCGCCTACTATAACTTAGTGACCGAAGATACCGGAGGGCATAGCGGGAGAACGGAGCGGAGCCTGGCGATAATAGTAAGTGCAGTGAAATCCCCGGGTGCTGCTCTACATGTCTGTATACTTAGTTCACAATGTCAGGATTGGTGAAAGGTCCTCTTTAATGTCACAATAAAGTCTTACAAAATGTTTTATGAAAAATGTCTGTAAAATAAATGAAAATATTAATAATAATAAAAATATTAATGTATTATAATAAGTATATAGAGAATTTGGACAGCAGTCACAGTCTACTAGAATAAAAAAAAAATACCAGACACATGACAGCTAGGGATGAGTGGACCCGTGGATGTTTGGGTTCGCCGGGTTCAGCCGAACTTCGGGTCAAGGTTTGGGTTCGGGACCCGAACTTGAACTCGAACCTAAACCCCATTGACGTCAATAGGGACCTGAACTTCGGTGCACTAAAATGGCTGTAAAATAGTCGTAGTATAGGCTAGGGGGCTTCAAAAAGAAGCAAAATGGGGGTAAGAACAGGACAGTTGCCCTGCAAACAAATGTGGATAGGGAAATGACCTAAAATAACATAAAATAGAAAAAATTATAATCTTGAACTAGGAGGCGGAGGTCTAAGTGGAGTAGGAGGTTGAGAAGGGGGTGGACGTGGCTGTGTAGGTGGAAGCGGCGGTGGAGGAGGAGGAGATGGCCAACACAGTTTTTTTAATATATTTATTTTTACCTTTATTTTTTTTCTTTCTTTATTTTTTTATAAATTTGGGAAGACCCCAAAACATTGGGAAATGGAAAAGAGAATGCAAAGAGAAAGTGCGCTGGAGTTTAACAATGGCTGGGTACAGCAGGTATACTTGTCTACTCAACACAAGGTTCGGACAAGTCCTGTGGGATACATGCCTGGTTAATTTTAATATACGTGAGCTTGTCCAAGTTGTCTGTGGACAGGCAGCTGCGCTTGTCTGTGATTACTCCCCCTGCCGTGCTAAACACATGTTCGGACAATACAATTGCTGCAGGGCAGGCCAACACCTCCAAGGCGTAAAGGGCAAGCTCAGGCCATGTGCCCAATTTGGAGACCCAGAAGTTGAATGGACCCATCAGTCAGGCATGTGCACATGTACTGTTCCACTATGTTGCTGAAATGCTGCCTCCTGCTAAGATGTTCCGTATCAGCTGGTGGTGCTGGTTGTTGTAGCATGCTGACAAAACTTTTCCACATTTCGGCCATGCTAACCCTCCCTTCTGAGGTGCTGGCGGTGCCCCAGCTGCGTTGGCGACTTCCTCATCCTCTGCCTTTGCCTTGTGCTTCCACTGTGCCCTCGCTGTCAGGTGGGAATGCCATCAGCAGCACGTCTACCAGCGTGCGCTTGTACTCGCATATCTTCCTATCACCCTCCAGTAACGGAATTAAGGACAGTACGTTGTCCTTGTAGCGGGGATTCAGCAGGATGGCCAGCCAGTAATCAGCACTGGTTAGAATGTGGGCAACTTGGCGGTCGTTGAGCAGTCACTGCAGCATGTAGTTGCTCATGTGTGCTAGGCTTCCCAGAGGCAACGACAAGCTGTCCTCTGTGGGGGAGTGTTCCTCTGTATCCCCCCAGCCACGCTCCAATAATGCACATGAGCTGCTTTGGGGGCCACCTGTCACGGTGAGGAGTGGGGAGAAACTCCCCACGAACACTGTAAGGAAGCGGGAGTAGAAACTCGGCCTGAATGCCAGGAAAAGAGAGCAGGTCACCTCCTATCGCAACCCTGATCCTCACCCTGACGCTTATCCGTATGAGCGAACCCAGATGGTAGGAGGGCTCATACACAGGAACCTCAGACCCTTAGTCACCCTGATGAACAAAGATAAAGGGAGCAGTGCACAAACATTCAGAACAACACATTTCCCCAGGCAACTGCATGCACAGCAGACGTGTCACGGCAAACTAAACCGGGACCGAGACACAGCCGTGACACCACCCTGCTTTGAACATGGTTCCTTCTCCTCATCATCATCATCGTCCTCCTCCTCCAGAACTGTACCCGGGCTGGACAGTTGTGTACCTGGCCTCTGTTGGTGCAGGAACCCACCCTCCAAGCCACTTGTGAATGACTGGCCTGATAACCATGCAAATGAACCCTCTTCCTCCTCCTCTTCCTCCTGTGCCACATCCTCTTCCATCATCTCCCGAAGCGTTTTTTCAAGGAGACATAGAAGTGGGATAGTAACACTGAGGGCGGCGTCATGGTGGAGTTCCAAGTTGAGGGTACATCGCATATGAGGCGAGGGGTGGGAAGACCGAAGTTACGCTGCAGTGCAGACAGACAAGCAAAAGCAGGGTGAGAACGCCGAAAGCGCGCACAGACGGCCCGCACTTTCTGCAGCAGCTCTGACATATCGGGGCAATTTTTCAGGAACCTCTGCACCACCAAATTCAGCACATGCGCCAGGCAAGTGATGTGCATTAAACCGGCTAGCTCCAGAGCTGCTACGAGATTTCACACGTTATCGCACACCACCAGGCCAGGCTTGAGGCTCAGTGGCACCAACCACTCATCGGTCTGTTGTTCCATGCCAGTCCACAGCTCCTGCGCGGTTTGGGTTTTTTCCCCCAAACAGATGAGTTTGAAAACGGCCTGTTGTTGTTCCCCCCTGGCTGTGCTGAAGTTGGTGGTGAAGGTGTTAAGCTGACCGGATGAGGAGGCGGTAGAGGAGGAAGCAGAGTAGGAGGAGGAGGCAACAGGAGGCAATGAGAAATGTCCTGCAATCCTTGGTGGCGGTAGGACATGCACAAAACTGCTATCTGCCTCAGGCCCAGCAGCCACTGCATTTACCCAGTGTGCAGTTAGGGAGATATAACGTCCCTGCCCGTGCTTACTGGTCCACGTATCGGTAGTTATGGAAAAGTAGTGGTGACTTGGAACCATGTACTGTGGGACAGTTGTAGTGTCCCACTAGGTAAAGGTGGGCACTACACAAGGGTTAATGTGTTTATTGCATTCACTGTTATGTGTTGTATTTCCCTGTGTTATCTGGGTGTCAGGCCTGTCAGGGTGCAGTTTAGCCTCCCAGACGTTAGAGGGAGCTGGAGAGCCCTAGATATATATAGGAAGGCCCAGATAGGGGAGAGGTAGTGTATTCCAGTGGACTAGAGGAGTCACCTCGTCAGCCTGAAGCTCCTGAGGCTAAGCATAGCTCAGTTGAGATACCCCAGTAGTAGGAGAGGACCTCCTGGGAGCAACCTGCAGTTTCCCTACCAAGAGAGGAGAATACAACCAAGCACAGATAAGTAACCTGATGGGCAGAACACTATAAAGTGAAGACCAAGGGTCTATACTGGAGGAAGGAATTTATACCAAGGATTTAAGCCAGCACTTAGGCATCCGGGCCTTGGGATCCAGCCAGCTAGAATAGCTGAGGGGATAGAGCAGCATTGCACTGCAAAGCATTAACTGTTTGCCCTCCAAGTATCTTGCATGATTAATACCTGCCATCATTGAAAGTAAGCCTGCTTGTGACGTATTGTTCAAGGGACTGCATCATCATCATTAACCACTGTAATTGACTGTACAAAGTTGGACTGTTTTCCAAGTAAAGCTACGTTTGGTTTACCATACAATCTGTGTACCTCAATTACTATTCCTACCAACCGGTGTGCCACCGTTACAGGCACTGGCGTCACGATCCTTAAAGGGACCTTGCCTCAGGCACTCTAAACACCTGCAACAACCAGGGCACCTCACTCAACATCAGGCCAGGTCTCTACACCCAGAGTGTGCCCCAGAGGAACTAGTGTCTGCCTCTCATTCACTGCTGCATGCCTGCCCAGGGTCCTCCAAAAAGTGAGTAACCCTCGATTGCCCATACCGTGACCTCACTGTCGCTATACCCTGCAGGTCTGGCGTGCTGCACAGTCACCGCCATAAGGTTTTTAAAAGTCTCTGTCTCCACCAGACAGAATGACAGCATTTCAAAGGCCAGGAATTTTGAAATGCTGACATACAGGGCCAGGGATCGCAGGTGGGTAGGGGTGTACTTCCTCTTTCTCTCCAGTGTTTGGGGGATGGACAGCTGAACTCTTCCATGGGACAGTGTGGACATGCTGGGTGATGGTGGTGGTGTTGTTGCAACATCCTCTGTTTGTCACTCCAGAGGGGGAGGAAGAGGCCGAGACCGCACCAGAAGAGGGAGCAAGAAGAGCTGAGATCTTTTGTGGTTTTTCAGGTGTGTACTCCACTGTAGTTCATGCTTTGCATTTAGATGCCTGGTCATGCAGGTGGTGCTCAGGTTTAGAACATTTATGCCGTCAAGCTCTGATTGCACAGCATGCAAACCACTCGCGCCTTGTCGTCAGCACATTATCTGAAGTACTGTCATGTCAGGGAACTCCTTGGAGCTGGATTTGGTATGCTCAGTCCCTGGGTGCGGTGGGCAGTAGCAGGGAACAGCCACTCTGCTTTTGCACCCTGCTCCTTCTTTTGCTGTGTGGCTGGCGCTGCGTGACCACCACCTCTTCCTCCGAACTGTACACGTCACTCGCATGACCTTGATTCCATG
This sequence comes from Bufo gargarizans, assembly GCF_014858855.1. NCBI lineage: Eukaryota > Metazoa > Chordata > Amphibia > Anura > Bufonidae > Bufo > Bufo gargarizans. The sequence goes on from NC_058084.1 coordinate 74,184,585, forward strand.
TGGGGTCTAGGACCTCATCATCCTCCACATCATCTTCCACCCACTCTTCACCCTGCCCTCCTTACCGGTATGCACACGGCAGAAAGCTGCAGCAGTTGGTACCTGTGTTTGGTCATCATCATCAGAGACGTGCTATGGTGGTTTTCCCATGTCCACATCCTGAAACATAAGTGGTTGGGCATCAATACACTCAATGTCTTCCACCTCTGGGGCAGGGCTAGGTGGATGGCCCACGGAAACCCCGCCAGCAGAGTCATCAAAAAGCATAAGAGACTTCTGCATGACTTGGGGCTCAGACTGCTTGGATGATTTGCAAGGGGGTGAGGTGAAAGAGAGATGCCCATGGACTGCAGGTGCCAACTCTGTGGTTTAAGCAGGGGACGTGGTAGAAGACAATGTAAAGGAACTGGAGGCACTGTCAGCCATCCAATCTACTACCACCTCTACTTGTTCTGGCCTTACCATTCGTACACCGGCATTCGGGCCTACAAAACGCTGAACGTCCTGTCGTCTACGTGCACCTGAGGAAGGTGTTTCATTTGGGCATGTAGCTGGAACAGATCGACCATGTCCTCTCCCTGCAAAATGAGCTCCAACAGCGCCACGACCAGGGCCACATCCCTTATTTGATGCTCGCCTCATTCTTTCAGGTCACCCGCGGAACTAACAGACAAATTAACTATATTAATTTCCCTGTCACGTATGCAGTGCAGGTGTAACTCACACCAAAAATGGGAATACGTCACCCACCTAACTAACAGACGGATTAACTATAATAATTTCCCTGTTACATATGCAGTGCAGGTGTATCTAAGACAAAAAATGGGTATATGTCACCCACTCAACTAACAGACGGATTAACTATATTAATTTCCCTGTCACGTATGCAGTGCAGGTGTACTTCACACCAAAAATGGGTAGTATGTCACCCACCTAACTAACAGACAGATTAACTATATTAATTTCCCTGTCACATATGCAGTGCACGTGTATCTCACACCAAAAATTGGTATATGTCACCAGCCGAACTAACAGTCAGATTAACTATATTCATTTCCCTGTCATGTATAAAGTGCACGTGTATCTCACACCAAAAATGGGTATATGTCACCCATCCAACTAACAGATGGATTAACTATTATATTTTTGTGTCAGGGATAGTGATGGATGAACATTCAAATGTTCGCGGACAGCACGTTTGCGACAGAACCCAGCCCTAATGTCGGGATAAGCACCAGTACACAGCAGAGCAGCGTGGCGGAGAGGGGAGGCCGCCATGTCCTGACAGAGCGCTACCGGTTCCTGGTGGTCAGGGATGAGAACTGTGTTTCCCAAGGATCATTTTCTACTGGGAAATGCAGGGCACAGTATAATACACTAGAATCTATATAATATAGATATTAGCCCTACCCCCGAATAATAATACAATTAGATGGTCATCGATGTTAGGCGTATTTCTGACACAGATTGTGGCGCAAAGGTCCTTAGCACTGCAATCTGCATATTTTTCCCGCTCATGCCAGGTCTAAAAAAGGGTGGTATGGGCAGGGGAAAGGATACAGTTATGGCCATCCATTTATTGGATACCACTGCCATACAGTGACATGATAACACCTTCATACCGTGACCGGATAGAAGGGTATAATAAGGCACAGTACAGGGAATGACTAGGGGGCACTGCACAGGGTGTGGTAAGAGGGCACAATGCAGGGTATAAGGGGACACAGTACGGGGTGAGGGGCACAGTATGGGGTGGGCACAGTCACATGACCCTGTGACATTAGAAGGTCTTTATGGTGAATGCGGTTCATACGCCAGCATAATGAGAGGCAGAGGAGTGAGACAGAGGTGTGATTATGTGGCTATAGATAAAAAAAAATTAACTGTACAGGCCCCAAAAATTAGGCAATAGACATTTACCTGACAGCAAAGAACTTTGAATTCTGTGGCTGGAGGTACATTAGGCGGTCACAGGATAAAAAATTTACTGTCGGCCAGTACAGGCCCCAAAAAAATTTGCCAATAGGCATTCACCTGACAGCACAGAACTTTGGATTCTGTGGCTGGAGGTGCATTAGGCGGTCACAGGATAAAAATGTAACTGTCGGCCGTACAGGCCCCAGAAATTAGGCATTCACCTGACATAAAAGGTCTTTTATGCCGCTGTATATACATAAGGCAAGGACCATTCTTAGTTCTGTGTGGTGGCAAATATGTGTGGGCTCGCATGAGGAAATTCAATTACACGTGGTCATCACAGATGTTGAATTCCTACGAGATTCATGCCTCATTCATTTAAAAAAACGTGAGGTAGTCCACACTGTCGTGAGCTAGGCGAGTGCGCTTATCGGCCACGATCCCCCCTGCTGCGCTGAATGTCCTTTTAGACAGGACACTCGACGAGGGGCAAGCCAAGAGTTCCATGGATAATTGTGCCAGCTCTGGCCACAGGTCAAGTCTGAACACCCAGTAGTCCAGGGGTTCATCGCTTCTCAGAGCGTCCACATCGGCTGTTAACCCGATGTAATAGGATACCTTTCGGTCTAGGCGTTCCCTGAGGCTGGATTTGGAGGGCGGCTGTCGATGGGTTGGCTGCAAGAATGATCTCATATCCGAAGTGACCAACACATCTTCAAACCGCCCTCTTTTTGCAGGTGCGGTAGGATTGGTAATTGCACCTGTTTCGCTGTGGGTGGAAATTCTTCTGCCAGTGCCCGCAACAGCAGAATGCAGCATCTCTCGCAGCAAGGCCTCGAAATGCTGCATTCTGACAGCCCTCTGTGATGCTGGTATCATGTCTGCCAATTTGTGTTTGTACCGGGAGTCTAAGTACTTTGCCAACCAGTACAGGTCCTTGACCTTTATGCTTTTTATATGGGGGTCACTCTTCAAACACTGGAACATGAAGGCCACCATTTGCACAAAATTGGAAGCGGTGGAGCGCCCTGGCTTCTACTCATCACCCAGGAGAATGTCGTCCTCGGTCTCCTCCCCCCAGCCACGGACAACACCAGGGATCCCCGAAAAGTTTAAAGCCTGCTCTTCTTGCTCCTCCTCCCTCTCCCCCCAGCCACCATCCTCCTCTGATTCCTCTTCAGACTCCTGCTGACTTGTCTCAGATGGAGTAGCCCCCCCTGGGAATTCATTCAGCATTGCGACTTCCTCATCTTCCAGCTCCTGATCCTCGATGGCTTGATCAATGACACAATGCAATGCACGCTCCAGAAAGAAGGCGTAAGGTACGATGTCACTGATGGCGCCCTGGCTGTGACTGACCAGTTTGGTGATCTCATCAAATGGCCGCAGAAGTCTGCATGCGTCGCGCATGAGCAGCCACTGGCACGGTGAAAAAAAAACAAGCTCCCAAGAACCTTTGCTGCCGCAGAGTTCGTACAGGTAGTCGCTAATGGCACGTTTCTGCTGGAGCAGCCTATCAAGCAATATACAAGGTGGAGTTCCAGCGGGTCGGGCAGTCACAAATCAGACGTCTGATGAGCAAGTGGTGTCGCCGCTGAACATCAGCAAGGCAAGGCATGGTCGTGTAAGATCTTCTAAAATGGCCAGAGATTTTCCTGGCCTGCCGCAAGACATCCAGGGGTATTTGGCAACGAATCGCTGCACGACTAAGCTCAGGACGTGTGCATGCACAGCACGTGTGTCATTTTGCCCTGTTTCAGCGCGCTCAGCAGATTGCCACCATTGTTGCACACCACTTGACCAACTGTTAAATTGAGCGGGGTTAGCCACTGATCGGCCTGTGACCGCAGAGCTGAAAGGAGTTCAGGACCGGTGTGGCTCTTGGCTTCGAGGCACAACAGCCGCAGCACAGCATGACAACGTCTCACCTGACACGTCGAATAGGTTCTGGGGAGTTTGGGGGGTGCAGTGGAAGAGGCGGTATCATTGGAAAAGGAGGAGTCAGCCGAGGAGGAGACGGAGGATGGAGTGGGAGCAGGAGAAGAAGAGGCAGGCCTGCATGCAATCTGTGGCGGTAACACCAAATCCACATGGGTGCCACGGATTACATGCTTGACGGCCGTCAGAAGGTTCACCCAGGGGGCAGTAAAAGTTATGTACCTTCCCTACCCTTATTTTCAAGACTACGTGTCTGTGGTCAGATGTATCTTGGCACCGACACTGTGTGCCAGAGATATATTAACTTGCCGCTGAACGTGGCCATATAGTTTAGGGATGCCCCTCTGGGAGAAATATTTTCTTCCGTGGACCTTCAATTGTGTTGTGCCAATGGCCACACATTTTCTAAAGGCCTCCGATTTATATGGCAGTAGTTGGCGGGTTAGCAGTTCCAACAGGCCAGGTGCCTTCTTAAGGCGGTCGTCCCTATGTGAGTGTTGGGCTTACTGCGACGACAGCACAGGCTGCAGATGGCACCACTATTATCAGCAGCTGACAAGTTAAAAAAAAAGCCCACACTGCGGAGCCATGTGCCGGCGTCCTGGGAGCGCAAGATGGGACCATGCATGGTGGATGGCTCACTCCAGATACATTTGCAGCCTGCTTTTTGCCTTCTGTGCACTGCAAGTGCTGCCTGCTTCTCCTCCTTCTCCTCCCTATCTGCTGCTCCATCTCTCCCTCTGAACTCCCCTCCTCTTCCTCTCTTGTGGGCACCCACGTGACGTCCATCGACACGTCATCATCGTCACCTTCACCACCACTGACATTAGAGATCTCGGAATAGGCAGCAACAGCGGGGACCACCCTCCTCGGGCTGATCTGGGTACTGTCGTCAGACTGCTGGGTGGCGGCCATTGCTACCTCCTCTTTCTCATCCGATGCCAAGAATGGCTACGCATCGGTAAGGTCTGGGAATGGATAGGAAAATAATTCTCGACTCGAGTGGAGGGGCTGTGGTGGTGGTGGTGTCTTTGATGGTGCCCACAGCAGAGAGTGAGGAGGGCGCAAATATAGAGGATGAGGAGGGTGCAGAAGCAGAAGGCTGAGTATGCCCCTCAACCAACTCTGGTCCGCCCTTTGAAGTTATCGCACTCGCCTTCTCCAACTTCCCACTTAGGCTCCAACCTGGTGCACCTGCCCGACCTCTACCATCCCTGCGGAAATTTTCTAAATAACCCTCTGTCTAAGTCTGCAGAGAAGAGCAATATTTGTGGAAGAAGGTATATCACAGCCCTCAATCAGTGTTTGGTGGAAGAAGGTATATAGCAAAAGCACCCCTCAATCAGTATTTAGTGGAAAAAGGTATATGGCACCCCTCAATTAGTATTTTGTGGAAGCAGGTGTATTGCAGCGCTCAATCAGTATTTGGGTGGAAGAAGGTATATAACAATAGCACCCCAAAATCAGTATTTAGTGGAAGAAGGTATATGGCACTCCTCAATTAGTATTTGGCAGAGACAGGTATTTAGCACCCCTCAATCAGTATTTGTCAGAAACAGCTATATGGCACCCCTCAATCAGTATTTTGTGGAAGCAGGTGTATCGCAGCCCTCAATCAGTATTTGGTGAAGGAAGGTATATAGAAATAGCACCCCTCAATCAGTATTTTGTGGAAGAAGGTATATGGCACCCCTCAATCAGTATTTGGTGGAAACAGGTATATGGCACCCCTCAATCATTATTTAGCGGAAGAAGGTATATGGCACCCCTCAATCAGTATTTGGCAGAAACAGGTATATAGCACCCCTCAATCAGTATTTGGCAGAAACAGGTATATAGCACCCCTCAATCAGTATTTGGCAGAAACAGGAATATGGCACCCCTCAATCAGTATTTAGTGGAAGAAGGTTTATGGCACCCCTCGAACAGTATTTGGCAGAAACAGGTATATGGCACCCCTTAATCAGTATTTTGTGGAAGCAGGTGTATCGCAGCTCTCAATCAGTATTTGGTGGAAGAAGGTATATAGCAATAGCACCCCTCAATCAGTATTTTGTGGAAGAAGTTATATGGCACCCCTCAATCAGTATTTGGTGGAAACAGATATATAGCACCCCTCAATCAGTATTTGGCAGAAACTGGTATATAGCACCCCTCAATCAGGATTTTGTGGAATAAGGTATATCGCAGCCCTCAAGCAGTTTTTTTGGGGGCAACAGGTATATCACACCCATTGCAATTAGTTATTCCAACAGCGTTTGTCCCTCTATCTAGCTGCGGTATCGCAGCAGAACTGCACACAACTGCTGCACATACAAATACACTATAATATAATTTCTATGTTAGAAAGTATATTATAAGTATATCGATAGCACACATATACCAATCCTGAAAAGGACTTTTGTGGCCCTATTAGCTAGCGTTTGGTGTCCCTAACTGTCCTTGCTCCAAAATGCAACCTCTCCCTACACTGGCAAAATACATAATGTAAAATGGCTGCCAGATCGGGTTCTATAATAGAGTTGGGGATATGGCCATGTGCTGAAACGTCTCAATTGGCTGTCCTTTCCGACCTGATGGATGTGTCATGGGTCAAAGTTCAGCGCTATGCAAAAAATTATGGCGCGTGCGAATATCGCCATATGTTCGCATGTTCGGCGACTTGCAAGCGAGCAAAGTTCGCCGCGAAATGACCGCCGGGCGAACCACAAGGCCATCTCTAGTCAGGGGTACAAGGATGGTGCATTGCACCCACAAAAAATGTATTATAGGTCACCCACAAAACAAATAGCCAGATTCCAAACACTCTCCCTCGCTTCAGCTGCCTGCTTCCTGTCCCTGTACTACTCAGAACTCATGGGCAGTTCTACACGTGATCCAGTTTTTATAGAGGCTGGGTCACATGATGCACCAGCCAATCACAGCCATGCCATTACTAGGCATGGCTTTGATGGCTTCTAAGTGCCCACAGCTTAAAAGCTTGTTGATTGGCTGCACTGCAGCCTTTTAAAAGCTTTATTAAATGCTCGAACACCGAACCCGAACTTTTCCGGCAAAGTTCGGGTTCGCTCAACACTAATGACAGCAGAACACCCTGAAGGAAGGGTGCTTACTAAAGAGAGAATTTACATATGAATACACTAAACAGTGTATATGTAAATATACAGTACAGACCAAAAGTTTAGACACACCTTCTCATTCAAAGAGTTTTCTTTATTTTCATGACAATGAAAATTGTAGATTCACACAGAATGCATCAAAACTATGAATTAACACATGTGGAATTATATACATAACAAAAAAATGGGAAACAACTGAAAATATGTCATATTCTAGGTTCTTCAAAGTAGCCACCTTTTGCTTTGATTACTGCTTTGCACACTATTTGCATTCTCTTGATAAACTTCAAGAGGAAGTCACCTGAAATGGTTTTCACTTCACAGGTGTGCCCTGTCAGGTTTAATAAGTGGGATTTCTTGCCTTATAAATGGGGTTGGGACCATCAGTTGCGTTGCGGAGAAGTCAGGTGGATACACAGCTGATAGTCCTACTGAATAGACTGTTAGAATTTGTATTTTGGCAAGAAAAAAGCAGCTAAGTAAAGAAAAACGAGTGGCCATCATTTCTTTAAGAAATGAAGGTCAGTCAGTCCGAAAAATTAGGAAAACTTTGAAAGTGTCCCCAAGTGCAGTCACAAAAACCATCAAGCGCTACAAAGAAACTGGCTCACATGCGGACCGCACCAGGAAAGGAAGACCAAGAGTCACCTCTGCTGCGGAGGATAAGTTCATCCGAGTCACCAGCCTCAGAAATCGCAGGTTAACAGCAGCTCAGATTAGAGACCAGGTCAATGCCACACAGAGTTCTAGCAGCAGACACATCTCTAGAACAACTGTTAAGAGGAGACTGTGTGAATCAGGCCTTCATGGTAGAATATCTGCTAGGAAACCACTGCTAAGGACAGGCAACAAACAGAAGAGACTTGTTTGGGCTAAAGAACACAAGGAATGGAACATTAGACCAGTGGAAATCTGTGCTTTGGTCTGATGAGTCCAAATTTTAGATCTTTGGTTCCAACCACCGTGTCTTTGTGCGACGCAGAAAAGGTGAACGGATGGACTATACATGCCTGGTTCCCACCGTGAAGCATGGAGGAGGAGGTGTGATGTTGTGGGGGTGCTTTGCTGGTGACACTGTTGGGGATTTATTCAAAATTGAAGGCATACTGAACCAGCATGGCTACCACAGCATCTTGCACCGGTTTGCGTTTAGTTGGACCATCATTTATTTTTCAACAGGACAATGACCCCAAACACACCTCCAGGCTGTGTAAGGGCTATTTGACCATGAAGGAGAGTGATGGGGTGCTGCGCCAGATGACCTGGCCTCCACAGTCACCGGACCTGAACCCAATCGAGATGGTTTGGGGTGAGCTGGACCGCAGAGTGAAGGCAAAAGGGCCAACAAGTGCTAAGCATCTCTGGGAACTCCTTCAAGACTGTTGGAAGACCATTTCAGGTTACTACCTCTTGAAGCTCATCAAGAGAATGCCAAGAGTGTGCAAAGCAGTAATCAAAGCAAAAGGTGGCTACTTTGAAGAACCTAGAATATGACATATTTTCAGTTGTTTCACACTTTTTTGTTATGTATATAATTCCACATGTGTTAATTCATAGTTTTGATGCATTCAGTGTGAATCTACAAATTTCATAGTCATGAAAATAAAGAAAACTCTTTGAATGAGAAGGTGTGTCCAAACTTTTGGTCTGTACTGTATGTAAATATGGCAATATGGTAATGAGAGGAGGACCCCCAGGAAAGGACATTGGAAAGACTGCAGAGGGTGGTAGATGTTCTGAAAAGCAGGCAAACATTTCAAAGCCATGCCTGACTTGAAGGTGAGGTGTACTTGATTGGTGGAGTCTAGGACGGTAAATAACCTATACCTACAGGCTCCTTGAGCTGTAAATCCAGTCCTGCATGAAGGGACTGGAAACTCTTGTGTTTTCAAATGCAAACAGTATGAAAATGAATACATCAGCAAAGCAAATGTTTTCCTGTCAATTTGTTTGCCAAGATTGGATAGATTTGTACCTCGAGCTGTGAGATTTTGCTTACCCACTGACGGCAATCAGACCCTGAAAATGGTAAAGATCTGAAGCACAAAGGGTTAAAACTATCAACACAATCACTCTATTTAGTTTTGGCACAATTGTATTGAAAGTAAAAGCTCCTTATTTATCCCGCCTGCTGACGTTTGTGAATTTTCTGTAATTCATAAATAGTGATGAGCGAATCGAAGTGACAAATTCGAATCCCCGTGAAGCATGAGGAAATGCGAATCGATTTAAACTGAAATAGTGTAAAAAACTAAAAACTTAACTGATCCATTTGCTTGTGACGTGCCGCCTCCATCTTGCTCGAAGATCTCATCTGAAATTACGTGCGCAGTGACGTATGACGTCACCACGCTGGCTGGCGTGATGGCGTCATTTTGGGTCATGTGAAAAAGCAAGATGGCGGCGGCCGGCCCCTCGCAAGCAAATGGACCAGGTCAGTATTATTATTATTGTTTTCTAAATTTTACACTCTGTTATTTAGATCAGATGCCACGATCACTTATGACCGCAGCATCTGAGGGGTACAATGACGGAGGGAGGCGCAATCACTGCTCAATGTCATTGCACCCACTACTTACAAAGAATTGCGCTTCGTGATGAAGTAAGGCTACTTCACATCAGCGTTTTCCTTTCTTCTATTAAGATCCGTCATAGGATCTCAAAACCGGAGGAAAACGCTTCAGTTTTGTCCCCATTCATTGTCAATTGCACACAAAAGCGCCGCAAGCGCCATGGTATACTGATCAAGGCGGATCCGGACTTACAATGGATTTAGTGACAGATCCGTCTTGTTCATTTGGGATATAAGAAAACTGCATCTGGATGCAGACGGTTGTATTATATGCCAGGTGCGTTTTTTGCTCAACCCATGATGGATCCAGCAAAAACGCAGATTTAAAAGTAGCCTTTAATTCATCACAAAGTAAATTTGGCGAAGCAGCCAAATCGAACTTTTTAATTCTTCTCTCATCACTAGTCATAAACTACTTTTTATCAATACTGTCACTTTGGCTGCCCCCTTATGTATGGTTTCAGATGAGCATGTGCATCTTAATGAGTACGGTACCGGACTGGACTGGAATTCACAGGACTGCGCACATTCATCCGAAAAACGCTTGAAAGAGGATCTGTCCCCTCTCCTTCCTGAAATGTCTGTCTTGGTAACTACCTGCATTCTCCACGTAATAATAATTCTGGAGCATCTATTCCTTTGACTCTATGTTGTGCCGTTCCTTTATTATTCCTGCTAGAAGTTATGAATGAATTGCTAGCAGTCTGCAGTGAAGGTCCAGGTGGGTGTTACCATTTGGAGGCGTGTCCCTGCACAGTCTGACACTGGCAGCTTTGACTGAATAGTAGACAGAGCTAATAGAAAAATACAGAGTGCACATAGGGTGATACCCAAGATACATAGATTTAAAACAAGGTGCAAAACTGCTGACCTACTGTCACAAAAGCTGAAGTGCATATATGCCCATTGGCATGGATTAGGAGGCTTGCTGGCTGGACCTGGTCATCCACGTTGAGGCAGTGCAGGTCACATCTAAAGGTGCAGAAGATGCTGAATATAAATTGAATAAAAAAAGACCTTTGTCTAGCACTTTCTGTGAAAGTATTAGGACTTTATTGGAAATAAAATCACAAAAATTGAAGAAAAAAAACAAATCTGGTGGTGACCTATATAATGCATTTCGGGGCTGTGCCCCTTCTTCAGATACTGTATACTGTTCTTTTACTTGTGTTTTTGTGATTTTATTTCCAATAAAGTGCAAGTACTTTGAGCAGAAGTGCTGGACAAAGTTCTCATTTTTCATTCAATTTGTATTCTAATTGGATAGTGTCAGGCTGTGCAGGGACCCCCCCCCCCCCCCCTCCCCAAGTGGTTACACCCATCTGGACCTTCACTGCAAACTGCTAGTAATTCATCCATAGCTTCTAGTAGGAATAATAAAGGAATGGTATAAAGTAAGAATAGATGCTCCAGAATTGTTGTTACATGCCGTTTACAGCAGATAGAGAGACAATCTGAGATTGCATTATTGTTAGGTGTCCTTTCTAACCAAAAAGGGATATAAATGAACACATTTTTAAGACGCTCTTAAAATGATAAAATAATGGATACAATTCTAAGCCACTAGATCTAGCTCCACCATAATGTCAACTAAGGCCAGAGCGAAACATGAGAGTCATTACATGCATCATGAGTTACAAACGTGTGGTCTCCATGGTCTCCGTGGACCGTTCACTCCTCCACTGACGTTAATGTGTGTATTCACACATCCGTGGTTTTCCATGGACAATGGGTCTGTGGGACACCACGGAAGAATACCTTACTTTGTCTGTGATTACGGATCCCTCATGCACATTATAGTCTATGGTTCTGTGAAAAGCACGAATACAACACAGATGCCATCCAAGTTCAGTCCACGGTGTTTATGACCATTGGTCGGAGATTCTCCGGATATTAAAGGGGTTATCTGAGCCTGTTAATGCCCCCCCCCCATATGCCCGGGCCCCTCACATTGATTCTACTTACCTGGCTCCCCACTTCCTGCGCCGCTCCTGGTCCCCGCCCACCCGCGATGGTAGAGAGGCTTGTGCCATCACCGCCTGCCATTCGCCGCCCCCACCCCCCCGACACCGGATGTTTTCATCTGCACATGGGGAGAAGCAACAGTGGCCGGTTCCAGGTGCGGTGCAGGGAGCGGGGAGCCAGGTAAGTATAATCAGTTTGAGGGGCCCAGGCATATGGGGGGCATTTCCAAGCTCGGATAACCCCTAATTTTCAGCCAAGCAGATAAGACAGAATACAAATGACACACCGAGGGCAAAAAACAGACACACAAACCAAACACGGATCCTTCACGGACATTTTCACAAGTGAACCACTGACCACCTTGTGACAGATGTCATCATGGACATGGACGTGTGAAAGAAGCCTTAGCCTAGGGGCTCATGCACACAACCATAAATATTTTGCGGTCTGCAAAATACTGATCCCGAAAAAATACGGATGACGTCCATGTTCATTCCGTATTTTGCGGCCCCTAATAGAACAGTCCTATCCTTGTCCGTAATCCGTAAAGGTCCATTCACACGTCATAGAACTGCCTATTCTTGTCCGCAATTGTTAGGCCAATTTTTTTCCGGAGCTGTGGACCGGAAGATCGAGGGGCACGCTCCAGAAATGCGGATGCGGACAGCACACTGTGTGCTGTCTGCATCCATTCCTGCCCCACTGAGAATGAATGGGTCCACACCTATTCCTCAATTTGCAGAACGGATGTGGACCCATCCTGCGGATGTGTGAATGGACCCCAATAGGACATGTTCTATTTTTTTGCAGAACGGACATGCGGACATACGGAAACGGAATGCACATGGAGTAACTTCCGTATATGGTCTGCAAAAAATAAATGGAACGGACATGGAAAGAAAACACGTTCGTTGTGAATGAGGCCTTATTCAGATGATTTTTTTCTCAGTAATAAATATGGGAAATGGGTAGAAGATTTTTGTGGTTTGGGAGCTGTGCATAGTCATGTGCACGTTATGCAGCTGTTCATGGAGACCACGGGTATTGGCAGCTTTCCTAATTGCACAAATAGAATTTTGTTGAAATACAATGGAAAGGTTAGGAGGCTAGCCCTTCTGTCTTCCTGAATAAGACTCAGCTCAGCGGCAAACTTCCCGTGTTTGTGTCTTGTGATTCCGTCTTGTGTTTTCTTATACTAATATATGTTACAGATATCCAGACTGTTGGGGATGCAACATGATGGTCAAACATAGGGGCCCACATTTAGTCCTCTATCACACGAGCGAGTTTTCCACGCAGGTGCGATGCGTGAAGTGAACGTATGGCACCCACACCGAATCCTGACCCATTCATTTCAGTGGGTCTGTGCACATGAGCGTTGATTTTCACACATCACTTCTGCGTGGAGTGAGAATCGCAGCATGCTCTGTATTCTGCGTTTTTCACGCAGCCCTGGCCGCATAGAAGTGAATGTGGCTTCAGTGAAAAACGCATTGTATCTGGATGTAACCTGGATGCAGCCCGGGTGCGATGCGTTTTTCACTGATGGTTTCTATGAGATATTGTTCGTAAATCTTTTTAGTTTTTTTTTTCACGTGCATCAAAACTGATTGCACTCGCACAGAAAAAACTGAAACACTGAAAGCAATTGCAGACAAAAATGACTGAACTTGCATGGGAAATTGTGCGTGTTTCACTGAACGCATCCTGAGCCAATCCGTATCGTTCGTTTAAAAGAGGCCTTACTATTGTTACTATTATTGTGTAATTTGCACCAATCTGCACTTCTCATTTTATACATATTTATTAAGAAAGTAAGTCAAATAAAATAAGGCTACTTTTACACTTGCGGAAGTGTGATCCGGCAAGCAGTTCCGTCGTCGGAACTGCCTGTCGGATCCGCCGATCTGGATGTGACTGAAAGCATTTGTGAGACGCATCCGGATTTGTGAGACGCATGGAAGCGCTTCATTAGTACAGAAGGACCAGGAAGCGGTGAAGGATCTGTACTCACCGCTTCCTGGTCCACGGCTTGGCTATCGGCTGTGCAGGGCTGCGCACAGCATGAGGTCGCTCTGTGACCTCACACTGTGCGCCGCTATACACAGCCAGCCGACAGCAGAATGAAGAGGATCGCGATGGTGACCAGGAGCAGGAGAGGTAAGTGTTTTATTTTATTTTATTTGCACTGGGGGCTGATGGCTGACATGAGGGTCAGACATGAGGGTCAGACATGAGGGGCTGACATGAGGGGCTGACATGAGGGTCAGACATGAGGGTCAGACATGAGGGGCTGACATGAGGGGCTGACATGAGGGGCTGACATGAGGGGCTGACATGAGGGTCAGACATGAGGGTCAGACATGAGGGGCTGACATGAGGGGCTGACATGAGGGGCTGACATGAGGGGCTGACATGAGGGGCTGACATATGGCTGACATGAGGGGCTGACATGAGGGGCTGACATGAGGGGCTGACATGAGGGGCTGACATGAGGAGCTGACATGAGGGGCTGACATATGGCTGACATGAGGGGCTGACATATGGCTGACATGAGGGGCTGACATATGGCTGACATTGGGGGCTTATGGCTGACATGGGGGGGCTTATGGCTGACATGTGGGGCTTATGGCTGACATGGGGGGCTTATGGCTGACATGGGGGGCTTATGGCTGACATGGGGGCTTATGGCTGACATGGGGGGCTTATGGCTGACATGGGGGACTGATAGATGGCTAAAGGTTTGGGGGTTGATCTGAGCCATTGGGGGTCTGACATTGGGGGTCTGATTGCTGGTCTGACCTGAGGTGTAATGAAAAATATTTATTTTTTATTGTTCTCCTCTAAAACCTAGGTGCGTCTTATAGGGCGAAAAATACGGTACAGTGCAGCAGAGACCATAGTCCGTTTATATAGTCGTTATATAGTGTTATATATTTTAATATGCACCTTGTGTTTTGTTATGCGCGTGAATCAGTCACCCCCGCCCACCCCCTAAGCCCCCCCCCAGAACCAGATAATACAACCGTCTGCATCCATTCAGAACGGATCCGTTTGTATTACCTGTAGCATAGGCAAGACGGATCAGTCTTGAACACCATTGAAAGTCAATGGAGGACGGATCCGTTTTCTGTTGTGTTATAGAAAACGGATCCGTCCCCTTTGACTTACATTGTGTGCCAGGACGGATCCATTTGGCTCAGTTTCATCAGACGGACACCAAAACGCTTCAAGCCTCCAGAGCGGAATGGAGACAGAACGGAGGCAAACTGATGCATTCTGAGCGGATCCTTTTCCATTCAGAATGCATTGTGAGAGCCCTGAACGGATCTCACAAACGGAAAGCCAAAACGCCAGTGTGAAAGTAGCCTTACATAAAAGCTGATTTCTGAGTCAGTTCCTCAAACAGAGAAGGCAGAGTTTTCGGGGGAAATCCTATAATGAGCTGAAGTGGTTTCTACAAGTCAGTGTAGACTTTCTTGTTTGGGCAAAACCTGCAGTTTCCAACTTGAATTGAGAACAATTAGTCCTCTAAGACTTGACAGCATGATGGTTTCATAATTCTTCAAGCCAAGATCACTACAAAGGTTTTCCAAGCATTTAATCATTTGTGCTCTGCAATATATACATACACTGTACCTTAATGCAATTGTCCCATGAAAAATATTCTAGTTTTCAAACAAACACCTGGATCTGTATATTTTTGTAATTGCATGTAATTAAATATTTAGCATAGCCATTGAAATATTCAATAAAATGTATCTGTGTAGCGCCACCTATGTTTTTTTTCCCATCCTTCTAGTGCCTCCTGAGCTGTGATAGGGAGAGCATGGACACGCCCCCTGAGCTGTGATAGGGAGAGCATGGACACGCCCCCTGAGCTGTGATAGGGAGAGCATGGACACGCCCCCTGAGCTGTGATAGGGAGAGCATGGACACGCCCCCTGAGCTGCAGCATAAAGGACACTCCCCTCAGCTGCCAGCTTGATATAAATCTAGCAGAGCAATGAATGAGGAGATCTCTGGATCCATGTGAGGTACAGGGCTGGTTCTAGCTTTGCTAGAGATTGTTACGTACTATACATTACATTAGTCATAGGATAACCCCTTTTTAGGACACCAGCTAGAGTGTTCATCATATCTATTAGTTAAAGCATATCGGTACCTGTCGTTTCAGGTGACATTTCAGTATAAAGTTATAAGGGTTGGTTCCCTCACATCAGATAGAGTTAAAGGGGTTCTCCAGCTTTCCACCAAATTTTGGCTCCCCCTCCCACAGGACCTGTGGAGCGAAGCATACTTACTTGCTCCCTGCTGCTCGGCTCTGGCTGCGTTTGCCAGGCTCCAGTCCCTGCATGTTAAAGGGCATCTGTCAGCAGTTTTATGCTGCTAGGTTCTAACTGCTCCAGTGCATGCCAAGTCCTAATATTCATGAGCTTCTGGCTTTCTCCGCCCTCTGCCACTGATTGACAATTATTATTTTTTTCTAACTAAAATAGCAGCAGGGGGAGGAGAATAACAAGAGCTCATGAATATTCAGGACTCATCAGCATGCGCTGGAACTGTTCAGCACAAGAGACTTTAGCAAAATGGCCGGGTCAATCAAATAAAGTCACCCAGTATTGTGCTTAGGGGATCTGTCACTAGTTTATATTGCCCTTATTTAGGATACTATAAAAGTGGTGACACATTCCGTTTAAATTATGCCGTGGATTGGGGTCACATGTGCCTCTGCAGCCAATGTCTGGCCACAGTGGTGACTTGTCCCCCAATCTGCACGTCCCTGGGTCACAGCCTCCTACCATAGCCGTTGTTACAGCTGCTGCTAATATTTCTATTAGGGCTCATGGACCCGACCGTGTATATTTTGTGGTCCGCAAAACATGGATATGCCAAAAATACGGATGACGTCCGTGTGCATTCCGGAGCAGCTGACCCATAATAGAACAGTCCCATGCTTGTCAGTAATGCAGACAAATAGGACATGTTCTATATTTTTGCGTAACAGACATACAGAAATGAAATGCATACGGAGTAACTTCCGTTTTTTCGCGGACCCATTGAAATGAATGGTTCCACATACAGTCCACATAAAAATGAAACTGACTTGGAAAGAAAATATGTTTGTGTGTTTGAGCCCTTATAGCAAGAATCTGGATGAAACAGAAAACAGCCTAGTGCTCTATAACATAAGCTGAGGTCACTGTGCGGGGAGGGCTAGGAGGTGAGCTGCCCCATCACCTATTGTCAGTGGAGGATCCTGTCTAATGTTACCTCCTAATATAATCCTGCCAGTCGTGATAATGGGATGACTGTTGACCCTGCGTACATAGCCCCTCCCTCATTCTTTGCCACTGTCAATCAAAGCAGCCAGGGAGGGGCTGGCCACAGAAATAACTGGAGCTTAGGGGCGACAAGAGCAATAGCGACACCCCCACTGCACCAAATGCCTAATTTGCATATTAAGAAAAGGTATCATAAGTCGGGAACGGAGCCTCGAATCAACAAAACGAGTTTTAATAAGGTGAACCACAGCTATGTGTCTATGGAAACAGTTTGATAGGGAGGTCGCTGTGACAGATTCCCTTCAAACAATAATGTAATGTTAAAATGCCCTCCAAAGGTCTTGTACAACCTGGGGGGGGGGATACAAAGTGTTAAATAAAAAAAATATTAAAGGCAAAGCAAAATTTAAAACAAAAACATAAAAAATTGAATGACAGCGAAGCTTCTACTCCCGCTCTGCCCACTGTTCACTATATATCAAAATGACCGTATCAGAAAGGGGCCACAATTTCAAAAAAGGATTGTTGTACTTTGTGCTACTTAAAAATAAAAAAAAATTGAAAAATATATTATTTTATTACTTGTTTTCTTTTCTCTTGGATAATAAAACAAAAAATACCAAACTAAGGCTAGTTTCACATCAGCGTTAGAGATCTTCGCCGGACCCCCTTGATTATAATGGGGTCCATCAGAGATTTGGCTGCTACCCGGCAAATCGGCAGGACAGAAATCGCTGCATGCGATGGTTTTTGCCCGGCCGATTCCCGGCATTCTTTGCCGGAGCAGGCTGCTGGTCAGGACAGCTGTAGGAGTGAAAGTTGTCTAAAAATGTCATAAAAATAAAGCCCCATGTGTCACTGAAAAAACTATATAAATAACCAAATAATAATTTAAAAAAAAGGTTATGGCTTCCAAAGCCCCAGGAACTAAAAGGTAAATGAAAATGTGTCTAGTGAGGAAGGGGGGTAAGTGGCCCAGTCTTGAACTGGTTAAGCAGACCCCTAGGCCCGTATTACATGATCAGAATTCTTTTGACTAACGTTCAGTGACATCTGGCCGGGTTTTTCATCTTTTATCTGCATAGAATGGCGCAGCAGATTCCTCTATTCCATACACCATTCAGTATGTTTATCGGGATAGATGCCACTCAGTGCCATTTGATGCCACTCAGTGCAAATCGGGGATCCACAAAACACGGATGGCGTCCGTGCGCCTTCCGCAATTTGCGGAACGGCAAGGACAGCCTTCAATAAATGCCTATTCTTGACCGCAAAGCGCGGACAAGAATAGGACATGTTATATTTTTTTTGCGGGGCCACGGAACGGAGCAACGGATGCGGACAGCACATGGAGCGCTGTCCGCATCTTTTGGGGCCCCATTGAAGTGAATGGGTCCGCATCCGAGCCACCAAAATGGCGGCTCGGGTGCCGACCCAAACAACGGCCATGTGCATGAGGCCTTATGGGTCCATTTAACACATGCACTGGAAACTTTTCCATACACGTGTCAAATAGACATTCAAGATGCCATGTGAAGCCTGAGGCATGCTTTTCCTCAGTTCAGGGTACGATCACACGTGGACGCTACTCTTAGGCCTCCTGCACACGAACATGTGCGCTCCGTTGCCGTATTTTGGACCGCATTTGCGGATCCGCAATACACAGGTGCCGTTCTGTGGGCATACCGCATCACGGATGCTGACCCATTCACTACAATGAGTCCGCAAATCCGGAGATGCGGAATGGTGCGGAACGGAAGCACGGAACAGAACTCTATGGAAGCACTACGGAGTGCTTCCGTGGGGCTTCGTCCCGTACTTGGTTTCGCAAAAAGATAGAACATGTCCTATCTTTTTGTGGAACGGCCGGATCGCGGACCCATTAAAGTGAATGGGTCCTATCATGCCAATCTGTCAACGGACAGAAACGAACTGCAAACAGATCAAACAGAGTCTTTTAGGCTAGGGCTACATGGCGACATGTGTCTCTTGTCGCAGAAAAGTTCCGCAACATTTTTTATAATGTTAGGTAATGGTGTGGCACTGCGACATGCTGCGACACGTCAGTTGCAAAAAAATCCATCCAAGTTGGATTTCTGTGCGACTGTCGCGTCACAGTCGCAGGCTAGCATGTCACATGTCGCAGTGTGACACCATTGACTATCAATGTACTCGGCGTTATATACATCTGAACAATGTTTTCAGATAATCAAATATAATACCATGAAGCCCAGGGGAAACGAAAACAGTATACTACTGGAAAAAGTGCAGACTGTTATGTCTTTCTGTCCTAATATATATATATATGTATTTATTATTATAATCTTTTTGCCACAATAGAAGATGGAAATGTACAGGCATCCGCTTGCATCCTGTTGTATTCCATTTATATTGCTGCATTGATTTATTACAAGCAGTAAAACCACACTGCAGACCTGAAATTGTTAGTGGACGTTTGCTGCCCTCTAGAGTCACAAATTGGAATTTCACATATCCACAAAAATGAAAAATCTGAAAGCCCTGCACCTGCCATGTTCCCCTTTTAGAAATGATCCGAAGATTTGCACGAATAACATTCGTATTTTACTCCAGAAAGTATCTGTCTTTGTTATACTTGTATATTTGCAATACTAAAGTGGTCTATAGGACCAAAAATCCCTTTAGGGGTCTCTAACTGATATTTAAAATCTTATCTTTATTAAGTTCATTTAGAGACAAACACACACAAAAGAAAAAACTGTTAAAAATATCAGTATGCAGTGAGGTATGAGGTGATTATTTGTATCACTACTGGTTGCTGACTCCAACCCACTCCTTACGATTCAATGCCTTTGGGGTGCATGGACATAGGTGTATTACAATTGGAACTATCGTGATATGGGATCTAATTATTTCTTTATGGACCCCTAGTTGGTTAATATCATCCAACTTTATTCATGGGGATGGTTGTCACTATATTTGCTATATTGTTGATAAATCTTCCTGGAGTCCCCTTATTAGAGGCTCCACCATCTATATAGCATTTGTGTCAATGTGGGAGGACAACTCCTCTTTAATCCCTATACAAAGGGTTACAATTGTAGTAACAATGTTACTGCCTCTTTAAGGTTGCTGCTGGCCGCTCCGCAACCCCAAATCGACACTTGACACAGAATTCTGCGTAATCTACGTGTATCTTTTAGGGTTGATGCTGGCTACTACATGACCTCAAATCAACACTTAGCCCAGAGATCTGCATGATAACTCTGCTGGTGGCTATACTAGAGGTCTCTATTGCACTTGATAGAGGTCGATATATCAGTAATATGTGACTAGGTCCCTCACTACGTTCCACTTTGACTGACCATGCCGCTGTTTGCGTCCCCTATGCTCCTCACTGCAAGCTGCCTAAAATGAGAATACACTAACACACCCCTCCCGACATGTTTCACCACATATGTGGCTTCATCAGGGGATGTGGGGACTTATACCCCACATCCCCTGACGAAGCCACATATGTGGCAAAACATGTCGGGAGGGGTGTGTTAGTGTATTCTCTAAAGGGATTTTTGGTCCTATAGACCACTGACCCCCGAGGGCCTCTAAAAGGGACTTTGTGTATAATACTTGTATATTAGCTCCCACCCTATTATCAAAAAAACTGCAATTTGGTCCATACATTTGTATTTTCAGCTGAATTGGTTGGTAATTGATGAATGGTAGAGTGCTGAAAACTGTGGCCATTAAATGGAAATGTACTTGGTTAGGCAATGAGTTTTAAAGAAGTACTCCCATCTTGCACATTCAATGGCAAAGCATTTCTTCAGAAGCTCGCAGGTTCTTAGTCTCCACATACACACAGTTTTACACCAGGTTTCCATAACAACTCAGCCATTTTTCTTCAGTGCTGTAGGTCAGCTTTAAAGGGGCAGGACGCTGGGGATGACACTGTTAAGGGAGCGGAGTCCTGTGGAGGTCATAATTAAGGGGGCAGGTAGGGTGGCCATTTAGGCCACCCTCAAAAGACAGACTTAAAAACCCCGCCCCCAGGTCCCCACCCTCGAGCGGTTAGGCAACGTCCCCTCCCACTCCGCAGCCGATGGGGATTGAAAAAATGAAGTTAAAAATCAACTTCTGTCAGCTACGGAGGTGGGAGGGAGGGTGTCTTTCTCCCTACAGCTCACACTCAGACAGCACAGTGCTGATGTCTGAGAGTGAGCTGTTGAAAAGGACATCCCTGTGTCCATCCAGGCCCTGCGCTGGACGGAGGACAGAGAGTCTGAAAGCTGGAATGTCCGGCCTAAAACCGGACCTCTGGCCACCCTGGGGACAGGCTGCTGTGGAGGTCAGATTTAAGGGGACGGTCGGCTATGGAGGTCAGTGTTAAGGGGCAGATTGCTATAGAGGCCACTGTTAAGGGGACGGGGTGTTGTGGAAATCACTGTTAAGGAGATGGGGTACTGTGGAGGTCACTAATAAAGGGGCAGCTGCTATAGAGGTCACTGTTAAAGTGGCAGGCCGCTGTGGAGGTCACTGTTAAGGGGGCAGAGAACGGTGGAAGTCACAGTTAAGGGGATGGTCTGCTATGAAGGTCAGTGTTAAGGGGCGGGGTGCTGTAGAGGTCACTGTTAAGGGGGCAGGGTGTTGTGGAGGTCACATTTTAAGGGAACAGAGCTCTGTGGAGGTCACTGTTAAGGGGGCAGGTTAGTGTGGAAATCACTGTTAACGAGACGGGGTACTCTGGAGGTCACTAATAAAGGGGCAGCCGCTGTGGAGGTAACTGTTAAAGGGGAGGGCACTGTGGATGTTACTGTTAAGTGGGCAGGCCGCTGTGGAGGTCACTGTTAAAGGAGTGGGCACTGTGGAGGTCACTGTTAAAGGTGCGGGCACTGTGGAGGTCACTGTTAAAGGTGCGGGCACTGTGGAGGTCACTGTTAAGCGAGGACTGGACTGTGGAGACCACTATTAAAGAGGCACCGGGGTACTGTGAGGTCACTGTTAAGGGAGCAGAGTACTATAGAGGTTACTGTTAAAGGGAACCTGTCACTGGGATTTTGTCTATAGAGCTGAGGACATGGGTTGCTAGATGGCCGCTAGCACATCCGCAATACCCAGTCCCCATAGCTCTGTGTGCTTTTATTGTGTAAAAAAAAAACGATTTAATACATATGCAAATTAACCTGAGATGAGTCCTGTCCCTGACTCCTCTCACATACAGGACTCATCTCAGGTTAATTTGCATATGTATCAAATCGGGTTTTTTACACAATAAAAGCACACAGAGCTATGGTGACAGGTTCCCTTTAAGGGAGTGGGGTACTATCTATCTATGGACTTCGTCGCTTGTTGCCCATGAGGGATTGCACCTACTTTTACCTATTTGCTGTGCTGCTGCTGCTGCTCTTTGTGTTTTTTAACTTTGTTTTAGGTCCCAAAGTGGACCACAGCTTGCAGCCCTCAGTTTGCAAATTGTATAGAATAATAGAATTTGTTTCATTATTCTATAGAAATCGCTATATCACAGTTCAGTTCTGCCACCTGCTGGCATGAACTATGATGTACAAATCAGCTCAGGCTCATTATTAGCATAGGACGCTTTCCCCGTTCTCCACCGGGGAAAAGCGCTCCTGAGCTGGAGGTGCGCACTTTTAGTACTCTCAGAGGATGTGGTCACATTTGAGCATGGCATCTGAGGGGTTAGATGTTCGCAGTCGGCATTACCACCGCCAATCGCAGACATTAGCTGCTGTGTCTGTATGAAAGATCAGGCACCTGCCAACTATGGCGTTTGGTCCGCTCCAGAGCGGGCGCCATCTTTAAAGACCCCCACATCCACCGTACATGTAGAGCGGATGTTAGGAAGGGGTTAAATCTTCAACTGCCATAATTTGTTAGAAGCTGTGACATTTACAGGGAGAAGACCTGCAGCAAAAAGGACAGGCATCTGAGAAAAGACACACCCTTAGAGATGCCAGGCTAAAATAAATCCAGCAGAACAATTGGAGCAATGAATGGGGAGATCTCTGGACCCATGTGAGGTACAGGGCTGGTTCTAGTTTTGTTAGGAAGAGATTGTCATGTATTTTATGATGTCTGATTTTCATTTTTTACATCAATCACGGCATAGCCCCTTTAAGGGTGAAAGCCAAGGGCCATCAGAAAGTGGCTTCCAGAGTTCAATGTTGCTATGCTCAGGTAGATGAATTGTAAAAAAAAAAGTGAAGAAACAACATATTTGTCTTTTATTGGTTACAGGAGGCAATGTATAAAATATTGGCTGTATTTCAGGAGCAGGGCCAGTTTTCACCTTCCTGCCCAGGCCATTTTTTGCTAATCTGATATGTGTCACTTTATGTGGTAATAGCTTTGGAACGCTTTTACTTATCCAAGCCATTCTGAGATTGTTTTCTCGTGATACATTGTACTTCATGACAGTCATAAATTTGAGTCAATATATTTCACCTTTATTTACAGTATGAAAAAATGACAAATTTACCAAAAATTATGAAAAATACGCTTTTTTCAAAATTTCAATTTCTCTGCTTTTAAAACAGAAAGTAATATCTCATAAAATATTTATTACTTAACATTCCCCATATGTCTACTTTATGTTGGCATCATTTTTTAAATGTCATTTTTTTTTTTAGGACGTTAGAAGGGTTAGAATTTTAGAAGCAATTCTTAAAATTTTTAAGAAAATTTCCAAAACTCACTTTTTAAGGACCAGTTCAGGTCTGAAGTCACTTTGTGGGGCTTACATAGTGGAAACCTCCATAAATGACCCCATTGTAGAAACTACACCCCTCAAGCTACTCAAAACTGATTTTACAAACTTTGTTAACCCTTTAGGTGTTCCACAAGAATTAAAGGAAAATAGAGATGACATTTCAAAATTTCTTTTTTCTGGTCAGGTTTCCATTTTAATCCATTTTTTTCTTTAACACATCGAGGGTTAACCGCCAAACAAAACTCTATATTTATTACCCTGATTCTCCGGTTTACAGAAACACCCCACATGTGGTCGTAAACTGATGTAAGGGCGCAGAAGGAAAGGAACGCCGTATGGTTTTTGGAAGGCAGCTTTTGCTGGACTGGTTTTTAGATCCCATGTTCTATTTTAAGTCCCCCTGATGCACCCATACAGTAGAAACTCTGAAAAAGTGACCCCATTTTGGAAACTAGGGGATAAGGTGCCAGTTTTATTGGTACTATTTTGGGGTACATATGATTTTTAATTGCTCTATATTACGTTTTTTGTGAGACAAGGTAATCAAAAAATGGCTGTTTTGGCACCATTTTTTTTTACAAGATTCATCTGACAGGGTAGATCATGTGCTATTTTTAAAGAGCAGATTGTTACGGACGCAATGATATCAAATATTGCTACTTTCTTTTTTGATTGTTACAGTTTTACATAATAAAGCATTTTTGAAAGGAAAAGTATGTTTTTGTGTCTCCATTTTCTGAAAGCCATATTTTTTGAGTGTTGACGTTTTTATTGGTACCATTTTTGGGTACATATAATTTTTTGATCATTCATTATTACACTTTATGGGGCAAGGTGACCAAAAGTATGGTCATTTTGGCACAGTTTGTATTTATTTATTTTTCCAGTGTTCACCTGACGGATTAGTTCATGTGACATTTTTATAGAGCAGATCGTTATGGACTTGGCAATACCTACCGATTGTAGTAGAGTTAACACTCTCTTTCTGAGATGTGTTATCTAAACTAAGCAAACACCTTCAATTGCTTTTCAATGGCTTTTGTTTCAAGATAACACGATGATTTAAGAAATTTGAGTAAAGAGTTTGACTGCTACATCTGTAATATGTATACTTTTTCTTATTTATTTAAGTTTTACACAATAAAAGCATTTTTTAAACCCCCAAAAATTATGTTTTAGTGTATCCATAGTCTGAGAGCCATACCTTTTTTTATTTTTGACTGATTGTCTTAGGTATGGTCTCCTTTTTTGCAGGATGAGGTGACAGTTTGATTGGTACAATTTTGGGGCTCATACGCCTTTTTCTTCGCTTGGTGATGCAATTTTTGTGTTTTTATTTAAAAAAAATTTCGGTGTTCACCTGAAGTATTAGGTCATGTGGTATTTTTATAGAGAAAGTTGTTACGGACGCATCAATACCTAATATGTCTACTTTTTTATATTTATTTCACTTTAGCACAATAATAGAAGTTTTGGAGCAAAAAAAAAATCATATTTAATGTCTCCATTGTCTGAGAGTGATAGCTTTTTGGGGGGGGGGGGCATACACCTTTTTGATCCCTTGGTGTTGCAATTTTTGTGATGTAAAGTGACAAAAATGGCATTTTTTTATAGTTTTTATTTTTTACAGTGTTCACCTGAGGGGTTAGGTAATGGGATATTTTTATAGAGCTGGTTGTTACGGACGTGGCGATACCTAATATGTATACTTTTTTTTAATTTCATTTTAACACAATAATAGCATATTTGACACAAAAAAAATGATGTTTTAGTCATGTTCTGAGAGCTATAGTTTTTTTAAAATTTTTGAGCGATTTTCTTATGCAGGGGGTCATTTTTTGCAGGATGAGGTGACAGTTTTATTGGTATCATTTTGTGGGACATATGCCTTTTTGATCACATTGTGTTGCACTTTTTGTGATGTAAGGTGACACAAATGCCTTTATTTTTACACAGTTTTTTTTTATGGTGTTTATAGGATGGGGTGGATCATGTGATATATTCATAGAGCTGGTCGTTATGGACGTGGCGATACCTAACATGTGTGTTTTTTCTTTTTTTTCAAATTTTTATAATAAAATCAGTGGAAAAGGGGCGTTTTTCTTTTTTCACTTTTTTTATTAAAAACTAATTTTTTACTTTTATATTTTTACTTTATTTCTGACTTTAACTTTTGGGGGTCTGATCCCCTCTGCAATGCATTACAATACATCTGTATTGTAATGCATTGCCTGTTAGTATATTACACAGAGTAATATGCTAACAGGTTGCCTAGGAGACTCAGCCTGAGGCTGGATCTCCAGGGCACCCGTAGAAGGCAGGTCTCGATGCTGTGCAAGGTATTGGGCAGCCTCTGCATGGCATCGGGCTGCATTCTCACCCATCGGGTTCCTGCCGCGCTGAACTCACCTCCTGACGTACGCACGCCGTGACCTGACGCGCTGTGTGACGTCAGATGCAGAGCAGCGCAGAACGATCGAGTATCTGCGGTGCCCCTGCTGGAAAGGTAAGTTGGTGCGACTAAGGCCAGGCGGCCGGAGTGCACAGCATCATAGCAACAAATGACGCTGTGCACTCTGGGTGTCAGGAGGAGCAGGGAAGGAGATGATTTCACAATGGGGGAGAGCTGCTGGCACAAGGGGGAGAGCTGCTGGCACAAGGGGGAGAGCTGCTGGCACAAGAGGGTGAGATGGTGGCACAAGGGGGAGAGCTGCTGGCACAAGGGGGAGAGCTGCTGGCATAAGGGGGAGAGCTGCTGGCACAAAGGGGGGAGAGCTGCTGGCACAAGGGGGGAGAGCTGCTGGCACAAAGGAGGGGAGCTGCTGGCATAAGGGGGGAAGAGCTGCTGGCACAAGGGGGCAGAGCTGCTGGCACAAGCGCCACCTTGGCAGACAGGAGAAGTCGGGTACTACCAGTAAATGACAAAAAAAAGTTTTCTTGCTCCTCACCCACACCACCAATAGTAATTTGGGGATTAAGCCTTTTTTTGTTTTGTTTACACCTTGATGCTGAATGTACGGACAAATATTCACGAAATGTCCCTTCTTTCCACAACAAAAACAGACTCCCTTCATATGATCAGAGCTCTTACCAGCAGTCCCAGGAGTAGCTGCCCCCAACTGCATAGGCTCCTCACAAGGCGTAACCTCCGGTGTCTCTTTACCATAAGTGTCAAAGGAAGCTGCCACCTTATTTGACAGTACGTCCAAAGGATGAGGATCCTTAGATCTCCCCCTCAGGCGTCTATCCAGACGTACAGCAAGGGACATGACTGCTTCCAATGACTCAGGTTTTTCATGAAAAGGCCAACGCGTCCTGCAGCCTCTCAAATAGACCCTGACAGAACTAGCTAAAGAGGGCAGGATCATTCCACTCCGTATCCATAGCCCACCTCCTAAATTCAGAACAATAGATCTCCGCGGAGCGTTCTCCCTGCCGTAAACCACGTAACTTGGTCTCAGAGAGATCCAATCCGGGTCATCATAAATAAGACCCAAGGTTCTAAAACATTCATCTACCGACTGGAGGGACAGTGATCCGGTCGGCAGAGAAAAAGCCCAAGACTGTGCATCATCCTTAAGCAAAAAAATGATGATACCTACACGTTGACACTCATCCCCAGAAGAGTATGGACGCAGCTTAAAGTAGAATTTACACGATTCCCTGAACCGAATGAAATTGTCACTACCCCCAGAAAATCTGTCTGGAAGGGCAACCTTAGGTTCAGGGCAGGCCTGGTACCCACCATCGTAACCAGCCGCCTGTGGTCTCTGAATCCGTAAGATTTTCGCGCAGATGTCAGCTACCTCCAAAGAAAGTACCTACAGCTGTTCGACCAGTACAGACATAGGATCCATAGCTGCACTGACCTGAACGAAATGGCGGTTTTTGTGGCGGTTGATAATGTCACAATCAGTGTGGAGGGAAAATCCACACTGAACACAGGAGGGAAGGGGAACAGTAACTGGGCCTGGAAACTAGGAAGAAACAGGTCACCTCCTAGACAACCCTAATCCAGGCCCTGACTACCTATCAATATGAATAGACCTTGAAGGTAGGAATATTCATAAGCAGTATACCTAGGCCCTGATTTCCCTAAAAGGCCCTGGAATAAGTATAGGACCAGAGACAACCTATTCCTCCCCAGATGGATGAATGGAGGTCTCTGTCTCAGGCCCAGATACAACAACAGGGAATCTAACCAATACAAACAAACGCAACACTTAACTTCTGCAGAGATGGAAGAACAGGAACACCAGAGAAGATCTCACACCAGCTCAGCCAAACCCAAATGAAGCTATTAACCGCATAGTCAGAAGGGTGGGGTGAGACTATAAAGGGTAGAAGTGATGACCACTGAGCAACATCTGAGAAAAGGGAAGTGGTCATTAACCCTATCAACACTGAATCAAGAGAAATCAAAGAGGCTGTTAGATTCCTCCATGCTCAGCCAATCTCCTTGATTTCCTGACATCAGTCCCCTGAGGGACCGTGACAAATTCTCCAGAAATGTTCACTTGGGACAGGATTTGGGATATTTCCTCTTGTTGAATCAATAAAGTGCCACTGGCCATGTTGCTTGCAGGTGCTGTATCAAGTAGGGATCGTCAATGTTGAGGAGTTGCTTAGTCGCACACTGCTTACTATGTGTGCAGATTTCTAGGAGTTCGGTTCCCACCCCATAAAATAATATATAGAAAAACTCCAGAAATATCACGATTCGTCGTTTCTTAATCTAAATAATTTGCTTTATTGAATCTGCGGCTAATTTTAGTTACGTTTCTGCCTATTTTGGCCTTTATCAAATTATAACAGAATGAAAAAGAGTAACATAAATAACATGATTCATATTGATTTACAATGGCAGTGGTAAGTATTGTGCAATGGCATGATTTTGTGTGATATCAATTAATCAAATAACTGAAATGTTTCAGATCTCATGATACATCAGTAAGACGTCAAAAAGAGGGGATATGCAATAAACAAATAAAATCTAAAATAAAAATAAACACAATTTCATACGGAAGTCGCTCAAAACCAGTTGTGTCTTTCTGGTCCGCTAGATCCCATAATAATTATTAGTAACAGCAGTGGTAACTCTGTATATCAATTGTTAAGAATCTTACAGGGCTATATGTAGCTATATAGGCCTATGTAAGTTGTGGACATGACATCCAGGTCGGGGGATAGAGTAGACGTTAAACAGAAAGGAAATGCATATTCTATATACTGTACTTGGGAATACCTGGTGCTACTGTAAGAAAGAAGAGAAGATAGTCTGCGCTCAGAAGGATAAGCGTGCATCCGAACCGCGATATGTGTGAGCCGCGTGTAAGGAGAGCTGGCATCCCTTTAAACAGCGCGCATCTTCCCGATACTTTTGGTGCACATGTCAAGTCTCAAAATGAGGTTCACGATGTGGAACACATCAATACTGCATATGTAGCGGTATCAGCTGTGTATGCATTAGAGGAGCAGACGTGACATATTAAAAGTAGTGATGAGAGAAAGTAAAAGACTTGAAGGGTAAATCAAGAGAAAATCAAAAATAAAGAGCAAAATGACAAATTAGGTTGAAGCACAGATAAATGAAAATCAATCAATACAAGACAAAAGGGAAAAAAAAGAGATAAGAGGAAACAATAATATGCATAAATTACAAAAGATAAATATAATCAGACTAGGAAAAAGGAAAAATAAGAATAAAAGTAAAAAATAAAAGTAGAAATAAGACTAAACAGATGAAAAAATAAAAAAATTAAGAAATGGAAATTAAAAAAATAAAAAAATAGAAAAGAATGGAGAATTGAATACTAGAATATAGCAAAAAATGAAAAAGATGAAGAAATGGGAAATGAGGAAGAGAATGTACATATAAAGGATACCCATTCAGGTGGCACCAGGGTCTGACACCCATACTACTGGATCTGTAATAAATAAAGATAATTGTGTCAGTGAACAATATGTGATGGAAAACATTATCCAATGGAATATATACACACATATGGAATCATATACATGTATATATCTACATATATGTATAAATGTGACAAGGTACCTATTATCACCCTAAGAAGCTATCCGACAGGCCTTTATTGCATGTCAGTTATATCAATTCTAAATCAAGCTCTGAATTTGGTAATCCCTGTTCATCCCTTTCAGTTCTAGACTATCCAGTTTATGTATCCAGAATGCTTTGCGGGTTTCAAGTCCCCTCCTCTCCTAGACAGCGTTATGTGTTCAATCACCTGAAATTTTAACTGTGAAAGGCAGTGACCAGCTGAGTGAAAATGTGCTGGCAACAGTAGGTTTTTGCATCTAATACTATACTTATGTTGACAGATCAGGTCACAAATCTTTTGTGTTGTTTCACCCACATAAATCATTCTGCGGGCGCATTTGAGTAAATAGATAACGAAATTTGAGTCACAGGTATAAAAGTTATTAATAGGGAAACTCCTGCCGATTGTGGGTGATATATGTGGGAGCTGTTCTGTACATTAGAACATTGGAAGCAGTGTATGCAAGGGAATGTGCCTTTCTTTTGGGTACATAGACAAGTTTGTTTAGGGATGGTTCTTGAAGGACCAATACCCGCTTTCACCAATAAGTCACGTAGATTTTTAGTACGACGCGTACAGGGTAAAATAGGATTTTGGAACTCTACTACAGTCGGATAGGCTTTTTGTAGCAATGGCTAATGGTTTGACACTACAGTATTTATAATATTATTGGTAGCGGGGTGAAAAGTGTGCACGAAGATGATAAGTTTTTCCGAGTTCTTGGGCCTAGGACTTTTTGGTTTGTCAGATATCTAGGTGAATAATGACCACCACGAATTAGAAGAGAACAGAGAGGAGGACCCACAACTTCGCTACGAGGCGCATCGCAGATCATGGCTAGATCACAGGTACAATCTTTAGTAGTCAATATTTTATCGTACATGTTAGGGCCTGTCAAACTGTCTTTATTAGAGAAAGGTCTCTACTATTGTCCCTCAGGACAACTGGACACGTTCCAACTTGATATGGATCTACAGAGACTCTTTAGGAACATTTGTCTAAAGGTCCATTTTTCTTCGAGTTCGGACAGAACTACTGAGGTCACCTCTCCATCCCAGATCTGTATAAGAGATTTGGGTCTACGTAACAAGAGCACATTCACCCCCCCTAAAAACCAACCTGCCAT
This sequence comes from Bufo gargarizans, assembly GCF_014858855.1. Classification (NCBI taxonomy): domain Eukaryota; kingdom Metazoa; phylum Chordata; class Amphibia; order Anura; family Bufonidae; genus Bufo; species Bufo gargarizans. Next base: position 74,215,275 of record NC_058084.1, read on the forward strand.
CGAGACCTTTATCAATTTAGTAAAACGTGACACGGCACAGTTCAAAAAGGATCTGAGGCACAGATGTAAATTTGCTCATAATTTAAATAACATTGATAGACAGGCCCTATACTCTCTCCAGAGGAGATTTAATATTCAAACCAGCTGATAAGGGAGGGTCACTGGTGATCATGGCTAAAGATACATACACAGGGGAGAGATATTGTCAGCTACAGGACACTGATGTCTATTTAGAGTTACAATACTATCTGACTAAACAAGTAGCGGACAAGATCCGAAATACTCTGACAAATTATCGGCACCTGAATGTAATTGACAATGTTACCGTAACCTTTCTAACTAACACTCATACTGTGATACCCGTCTTTTACACATTACCCAAGATACATAAAAACCTCAATAATCCCCCTGGCCGCCAAATTGTGGCCTCGACAGATTTCATTCTATCCCCCCTGTCAGTTTTCCTAGAGATAATTTTGACACCCATAATCAAAAATACGAGATCTTTTCTCCTAGACACCTCTGTGTTTCCAGAGATCACTGACAAGATTCTATCCCTGAAACAAGATAAAATCCTGGTAATGTGGGAAGTAACTAGTCTTTATACATCTATCCAGCATGATAAAAGCCTTAGAGCAGCCAACAACTTGCTTCATTCCGCTACAATGGAACCCAACAGCATATCTTTTCGTATGGAACTACTGGAACTAGTCCGACTCCTCACCAATAACTTCTTCATGTTTGGCGATCATTTCTTCCTTCAGCGACTAGCCAAAATTAAACAACATTTCCTAGACAGAGAATATCCCCAACAGTTACTTCAGATATCTGACAAACCAAAAAGTCCTAGGCCCAAGAACTAGAAAAAAACGTATCGCCTTTGTACGCTCATTGCAGTTCATTGCAGCTCCTGCCCATGCTCCCTGGACTATTACTAACTGCTGGCATAGCACATGGGTATCCTGTACCCATCTACTATGCCACGATTAGCTGAGCGGAACGGGCTCCTGCTTCTGCCTACTCCACTCAGCTAACAAAAATGCATGTTAGCCTTTGGCTGCCATAGCAACCATCAGCACTCCACATTGATGGGTGGCCATTCAAGTAAAAGCTGTAGCACCTTCCTTTCCCTAACTACTTAGATGCTGCAGTCATTAGCAAATGACTGTGGCATTCAAAGGGGTTAAACATGGGAAACAAGGCTAGCTCTGGTCTTGACCATTGCAGTAGGAGTCTAGCTGTATGTTAAAAGCTGGCACTCACAGCTGATGACATGGGCACAACGGCCTGCTAAGCAATTGCTGCTTCATCAGGTGTTGGCATCTTTTATGCAGCACGTAAAATCATCGAATCAATGAATCTATATGGGGATGACTGTCAGGGCAGTGACTGACTTTTCCTTGAAGAGTGGTGCTCAAACTGCTGGGGTGGATCTATGGAACCCTCTTTCAGAGATGATGTCCTCCACCCCACTCTCAAAAAGCTGAGGGGTCTTCAGGAGAGTTGAGCAGTCGAGCTGGGCTATCAGACAGTCAATCTCTGTAGCTGTGATGTCATCCTTCCTAAGAAATGGTCATATCTACACCTTTACTGCAAAGAGAAATACAATATATTAATAATTAATTCATATAAATATATGTGTTTTTTTTAGCAATTTTGAAAGCATATTTTTAAATCAAACACCCATAAAACCTATGCAGGAAAAGGGATTCAATGAGAATCTTCAATCCAGGTGCAAAATTCCAGGTGAAACTTTTTTTTTGGGGGGGGGGGGGGGGGGTAAAATGTCACACAATTCTTGCCAATTTTTAAAGTGGGCGAAACTTAAAGGGTGTGGGGCAAAAACTACTTGACCTGAAACCTACTTCAGCTATTAGGTGTACAGACCTCACAGATGTGACAAGTAGGGTTGAGCGAACCCGAACTGTAAAGTTGGGGCTCGTACCAAACTTTAGGATTTTTGACCCCGGACCCGAACCCGAACATTTCAGTAAACGTTCTGGTTCGAGTTCAGTGTTCGGTGATTTAATGGCGCTTTTTGAAAGGCTGCAGGGCAGCCAATCAACAAGCATTTAACTTGTGTGCCCTTAGAAGCCATCACAGCCATGCCTACTAATGGCAAGGCTGTGATTGGCCAGAGCAGCCTTAATATAAGCTGGAGTCACGTAGCGCTGCACGTAACTCTGCTCTTACTAGTGTAGAACTTGTTGTTAACTCTGCGATCTACAGTGATTTTTTTTGTGGGTGCAATGGAACATTTTTGTACCCTGCCCTGAGCCCAGTAACACAGAAAAATAAGTTTTATCCGTCTGTTAGTTAGGCTACTTTCACACTAGCGTTCGGGCGGATCCGTTCTGAACGGATCCGCTCATAATAATGCAGACGGAGGCTCCGTTCAGAACGGATCCGTCTGCATTAAAATGGCAAAAAAAAAGCTAAGTGTGAAAATAGCCTCGGACGGATCCGTCCAGAATTTCAATGTAAAGTCAATGGGGGACGGATCCGCTTGAAGATTGAGCCACATTGTGGCATCTTCAAACGGATCCGTCCCCATTGACTTACATTGTAAGTCTGGACGGATCCGCACGGATCCGCACGCCTCCGCACGGCCAGGCGGACACCCGAACGCTGCAAGCAGCGTTCAGCTGTCCGCCTGTCCGTGCGGAGGCGAGCGGAGCGGAGGCTGAACGCCGCCAGACTGATGCAGTCTGAGCGGATCCGCTCCATTCAGACTGCATCAGGGCTGGACGGCTGCGTTCGGGTCCGCTCGTGAGCCCCTTCAAACGGAGCTCACGAGCGGACCAGCGAACGCTAGTGTGAAAGGAGCCTTAGTTGGGCATCGGCGGCCATTTTGTGCAAGTTCAGTGCACTGCATATGTGCCAGGGACAATAATTTAATCCTGTTCTTTTAGTTCAGTGGGCAACTTATACCCATTTTTTAAGTGCACCTGCACTGCATATGTACCAGGGGAAGGGAAAATTATATAGGTAATTCGTCTGAGTTCAGTTAAATCCATCTGTTAGATTCTGGGGGGACAAATTATTATTATTTTTGTTAAAAAGTACATTTGCGCCCTGCACTGCATTTGTGATAGTGAAAGAAAAACAGTTAAATCCATTTGTGGTCCTGGCTATGGCCAAGAGATATCCGAAGAACCCTAGGGAGAGAAACAACGGGAACAACCTAACCCAGCTAGGCGTGTCTTAGCTGACCTGACTAAATGGCTTGTTGTGTGCCCTAAGTCATGATCGTGGGTAGGCCTATAAGTGGGCATACCCTGTGGAAATGAGAAGATAAGGGAGGGAGGGTGGGGCACCTGAAAACACACGCCTGTGAGTGAGGGTGTGGCTCGTATATGAAGAGCCTCCGCCCCTCTGACAAATGCAGGCTGACTAATCAGCCTTACCAACTTGTTTAATTGTGGGTGAAAATGTCATTTTATTTTTATTTTTTACATAAAGTACCTTTGTGGCCTGCACTGCAAATCTGATAATGAAATAGAATCAGTGATTACAACTGGGACATTTTGGGTAAAAAAAAAAACACTTTTTTTGGGCCATAAAGTACCTTTGCGGCCTGCACTGCAAATCTGATATTTTTATCTACAATAAAATCAGGAAATCCATCTGTTTAAGGCTCCATTCACACGTCCGTGGTGTGTTGCGGACCCGCAAATTGTGGACCCGCAACACACCCGCCCGGCACCCCTATAGAAATGCCTATTCTTGTTCGCTGCTTGCGGACATGTTCTATCTTTTGCGGAGATGTCCGCATCCATTCCGTCCCCATAGAAAATGAATGGGTCCGCACCCGTTCCGCAAAATTGCGGAACGAATGCAGACCCATTTGCGGACGTGTGAATGGAGCCTAACTGTGGGTAAAAAAAAATCATATTTTATTTCCATAAAGTACCTTTTCGGCCTTTGCTGCATTTCTGACAGTCCAATACAAGCGTTAAAGGGGTGTATTCTCATTTGATTAATCATAGCTTATTCTATAAAATGTCCCCCAACAAACTTTTTACAAAATATACAGTATATATTTTTAAAAAAAAACAACTACTATTCTTCTTATAATTGAAAAATCCAAATTTGTTGTTGATCAGTGCTGCCCATGGATACGGCCACCGCTCGCTGGCCGCATCCATGGGCCGCGCTTGCGCACATTATTCCCTGGTGATCTAGTGCCGGCCTCCATTCTCCTCGAGATCGCGCATGTCGCCGTCGCGCATGAGCAAATCTATTTTCCTTTGAGCCGCGTTGAAAATAGAGCTGCGCATGCGCGGCTCCAACGCAGCAGAAAGGAATATAGATCTGCGCATGCGCGGCCGCCCGATCAGTTCGTGGAAGGAAGAGACGAGTGCGGACGGCGTGGGAGAGACAGCAGGGTGAAAATTTGTTATATATGCGATTGGGGGCAGATGGAGGCACTTGATGCGGGCACTTGATGGGGGCACTTGATGGGGGCACTTGATGGAGGCACTTGATGGAGGCAGATGGAGGCACTTGATGGGGGCAGATGGAGGAACTTGATGCGGGCAGATGGAGGCACTTGATGGGGGCAGATGGAGGCACTTGATGGTGGCACTTGATGGAGGCACTTGATGGGGGCAGATGGAGGCACTTGATGGAGGCACTTGATGGGGGCACTTGATGGAGACACTTGATGGAGGCACATGGAGGCACTTGATGGGGCAGATGGAGGCACTTGAGGGGGCACTTGAGGGGGGCACTTGATGGAGGCACTTGGGGGCAGATGGAGGCACTTGATGGAGGCACTTGGGGGCAGATGGAGGCACTTGATGGGGGCATATGGAGGCACTTGATGGGGGCAGATGGAGTCACTTGATGGGGCAGATGGAGGCACTTGATGGGGGCAGATGGAGGCACTTGATGGGGCAGATGGAGGCACTTGATGGGGCAGATGGAGGCACTTGATGGGGGCAGATGGAGGCACTTGATGGGGGCAGATGGAGGCACTTGATGGGGGAAGATGGATGTAGCAGAGCTGAATATGCTGCTGTTAAGCCATAGTTCGAGTGGGGAAGGGAATAGACAGATGTCAATGCTGGTGAAAGAGAGAAACAGATGTAGCAGAGCTGTATATGTGGCAGGTCAGCATCAATGCTGGTGAAAGAGAGAAACAGATGTAGCAGAGCTGAATATGCGACTGTTCTGACACAGTGCTGGTTGAAGAGAAAAACAGATGTAGCAGAGCTGTATATGTGGCAGGTCAGCATCAATGCTGGTGAAAGAGAGAAACAGATGTAGCAGAGCTGTATATGCGGCTGTTCTGACACAGTGCTGGTTGAAGAGATAAACAGACAAATGTAGCAGAGCTGTATATGAAGCTTTTCAGACCCAGTGCTAGCGCGGGAGTAGAATAAAGATGTAGTAGGGCTGTATAGGAAGCCATTCAGCCAAAGTGATGTTAGGGGACTGGAGACGACACATGTAGCTGAGCTGTATATGCATCTATAAAGATACATAGTGTAAGGTTTATACACAACTGGAGTACAGCTGTAATGGAAACAAATCTGCATCAGTGCTGGTGGGTGGGGGTTGGTCAAGCTTTTGAGCTAATGTATAATATGGAATTATAGTTTTTGATGCACAGAATGGGTTTGTAAAAGATCAGACTGAGATTTTGTGTGTAAAACTGCAGAACAGCCACGTGTTACTGTGCACTGAGCTCACTTCACATGGCTCTCTGAGTGACCATTCCCCTCACAGACACTGCAGGCTGCCAGACTGATGACTCATTCTCTTCACATGAACTAGCACGCAGGACTCAGCTCTCAGTGTGATGTCATAAGGAGGCGTGGCCGGCCTTCACTCTAGCTGACTAAGCCCGCCCAGCCTTAGCTGTAGAAAACCAGGAAGTGAACAGCTAGCTGACTGCAATTGAGAATGAAGTAGCAAGATGAGAAAACCCCTTTAAATACTGCTGTTATATTGTGGTTTAAAAAAATAAAAATAACATTTTGTGCTTTGTGGCCTTTGCTGCATTTCCGACAGTCCAATACAAGCGTTAAATACTGCTGTTATATTGTGGTTTTTAAAAAACACCCATTTTGTGCAAGATACTACATTTGTGGCCTTTGCTGCATTTCCAACAGTCTAATACAAGCGTTAAATACTGCTGTTATATTGTGGTTTAAAAAAAAAACACCCATTTTGTGCAAGATACTACATTTGCGCCCTTTGCTGCATTTCTGACAGTCCAATTGTCACGGACGGTGTACAGGAAACAAGACAAAGCAACATGCATATATGACTCACTGGATCCAAAGCTAAGGAACCAGAAGGGAGACCCCTGCACAAGACCTAGCACTTTCCCTGGCTGCTCAGCCTATGCAAAGATCCCAAAGTTGGATGGTGGCATATCCACGTACCTCGACTATATAACCCCTGAACACCCTACAATAATGAGGGGACACGACCACCGGCTCCCTACACCAGACACGGAGGGAGTCAGGGTCACCTGGGATCCAGCAAACAGAAAATAACAGATAAATGTACAGCACTTAATTTTGTAGCAGACTGGGAAACAGGATCAGCATGCACACACACTCCAGGAAGAAGTATAAGCCGCCCAGTAAAGCATTATGGAGAGGAATTTAAAGGGAAGCAATCAGTCCAACTACATGACAGCTGAGAGAGGCTAACGAGATGAGGAACTGAATACCACAACAAAGAAAACTCAAGGAGGAGGTTCTGAAAGGCCTCTGTCAGAGCTTCTCAGCTGTCTGGTTGTGACAGTACCCCTCCCTCTACGAGTGGACTCCGGACATTCAGAACCCACCTTCTCAGGATGGGACCTATGGAAAGCCCTGATGAGACGAGAGGCCTTAATGTCCGTCACTGGGACCCACATCCTCTCCTCAGGACCATAACCCTCCCAATGAACAAGGTACTGAAGAGAACCGCGGACAAGACGAGAATCCACAATCCTAGAGACCTGAAATTCAAGATTCCCATCAACCATAATCGGAGGAGGAGGCAAAGGCGAGGGTACAATGGGTTGAACATAAGGTTTCAATAAGGACTTATGAAAAACATTATGGATCTTCCAAGTCTGAGGAAGATCAAGACGGTAGGCAACAGGATTGATGACAGACAGGATTTTGTAAGGCCCAATAAACCTAGGACCCAACTTCCAGGAGGGAACCTTCAATTTGATATTCTTGGTAGACAACCACACCAGATCACCAACATTCAGGTCCGGACCAAGCACACAGTCTCTTATCTGCCACACGCTTATATCTCTCACTCATGCTCTTTAGATTATCCTGAATCTTTTGCCAAATAGATGACAAAGACGAGGAGAATCTGTCCTCATCAGGTAAACCAGAAGACCCCTCTCCCGAGAAAGTCCCAAACTGCGGATGAAACCCATATGCACCAAAAAATGGTGACTTATCAGAGGACTCCTGATGACGGTTATTTAAAGCAAACTCAGCAAGGGACAAAAGAAGAACACCAATCCTCCTGATTCTCCGCCACAAAACAGCGCAGATATGTCTCCAGATTCTGATTGACGCGCTCTGTCTGGCCATTCGACTGCGGGTGGAAAGCAGAAGAGAATGACAACCGAACCCCCAAGCGAGAACAGAAAGCCTTCCAGAATCTGGAAACAAACTGCGTGCCCCTATCAGAGACTATGTCTGAAGGAATACCGTGCAATTTGACAATGTGATCAATAAATGCCTGCGCCAGCGTCTTAGCATTGGGCAAACCAGGAAAAGGGATGAAATGCACCATTTTGCTAAAACGGTCCACCACCACCAGAATCACAGTCTTCCCCGAGGAACGAGGCAGGTCCGTTATGAAGTCCATGGACAGATGTGTCCAAGGACGGGAAGAATAGGTAAGGGAAGGAGAGGACCTGATGGCCGTGAATGAGGGACTTTGGCACGAGCGCAAGTCTCGCAGGCTGCCACAAAACCCTCAACCGACTTACGAAGCGCAGGCCACCAGAATCTCCGAGCGATGAGATCCAGTGTGGCTCTTGCCCCCGGGTGCCCAGCAAGGACCGTATCGTGGTGTTCCTTAAAAATCTTGTGTCTTAAAGCGAGAGGCACAAACAACCTCCCAGGAGGACAAAGATCAGGAGCCTCTGACTGGGCTGCTTGCACCTCTGCCTCCAATTCAGAAAAATGAGCAGAGACCACCACACCTTCAGCCAAAATGGGACCCGGGTCTTCAAAATTCCCGCCTCCCGGAAAACAACGTGACAGGGCATCTGCCTTCACATTCTTAACTCCAGGGCGGAACGTGACAACAAAATTAAATCTTGAAAAGAACAAAGACCATCTGGCCTGTCTCGGGTTCAGACGCTTGGCTGACTCCAAGTAGGCCAGATTTTTATGGTCAGTAAACACGGTAATAGGGTGTCTGGCTCCCTCCAGCCAATGGCGCCATTCCTCAAAAGCCAACTTGATGGCCAACAATTCCCTATCTCCCACATCGTAATTTCTCTCTGCGGAGGAGAGTTTTTTCGAGAAAAAGGCACACGGTCGCCATTTGGCAGGAGAGGAACCCTGAGACAAGACCGCACCCACACCCACCTCAGAAGCATCAACCTCAACTATGAAGGGTAAAGAAATATCAGGTTGCACCAAGATGGGAGCGGAAGCAAAACTCTCCTTGATATTAGAAAAAGCCTTACGCGCCTCTACTGACCAAGAAGAAAAATCTACCCCCTTTCTGGTCATATCAGTGAGTGGTTTAACAATAGAGGAATAATTCAAAATAAACTTCCTGTAATAATTGGCAAAGCCCAAAAAACGCATCAGCGCCTTCTGATTCTCAGGAAGCTCCCACTCAAGCACAGCGCGGACCTTCTCGGGGTCCATGCGAAAACCAGAAGCGGAGAGAAGAAACCCCAGAAATTGAATTTCTGTAACCGCAAACACACATTTTTCCAGTTTCGCATATAATTTATTCTCCCGCAGAATGAGCAAGACCTGACGTAAATGTTCCTTATGAGTTTTGAAATCAGGAGAAAAAATCAAAATGTCATCCAAATACACTAATACAAATTTTCCCATCAAATGATAAAAAATGCTGTTCACGAAATGCTGAAAAACGGCTGGGGCATTCATCAAACCAAAAGGCATAACCAATATTTCAAAATGGCCCTCAGGGGTATTGAAGGCCGTCTTCCATTCGTCTCCTTCTCTGACCCTGACCAGGTTGTATGCCCCTCTTAGATCTAATTTGGAAAAGACTTTAGCCCCAACAACCTGGTTAAACAGGTCCGGGATTAGAGGAAGCGGATAAGGGTCACGAATAGTGATACTGTTCAGCTCCCTGAAATCCAGACAAGGTCTTAAAGAACCATCTTTTTTCTTAACAAAGAAAAAACCAGCGGCAACAGGTGACTTCGAGGGTCATATGTGTCCTTTTCTCAGACTCTCAGAGATATAAGCACGCATAGCGATCCTTTCAGGTTGGGAAAGATTGTATAAACGAGATTTAGGCAGCTTGGCGCCTGGGATGAGATTAATAGGGCAATCGTACTCCCTGTGCGGGGGCAAATCCTGAACTCCACTCTTAGAGAAGACATCCGAAAATTCAGAGAGAAAAGATGGTACAGTCTTAGTAGCAACCTCAGAAACAGATGTCGTGAGGCAATTCTCTCTGCAAAAGTCACTCCAACCATTTATTTGCCTCGCTTGCCAATCAATGGTGGGATTATGTTTAGTGAAGCCAGGGTAGCCCCAACACTAGAGGAGTAGGCAATCCGCTAAGGACAAAACATGACACATCCTCAACATGAGCATCACTCACAATTAAACGGATATTGTGAACTATGCCCTTTAAGTGATTTCTGAGAAAGTGGAGCGGAATCAATAGGCAAAAACAGGAATATCCTTTCCCAAAGTGCACACCTGGAAACCATGAGTTATTGCAAATTGACTATCAATGAGATTGACCGCTGCTCCACTATCCACAAAAATCTCACAAAAATGCTCTTGCTCTCTAGCACCACCCTAGCAGGCAGGACAAAACGGGAACTACAAGCAAACGGAAAACCTTCAATTTCCGCCTCAACCCTGCCAATAGTAACAGACGGAACATTTTTAAAAGATTTTTTCCTCTTTGTTTCTTTATTACTCCCAGAGAACTGCCTGAATCTCCTAGAGGGACAAACATTTGCCAAATGATTTATACCTCCACAACAAAAACAAACCCTCCCATGCGGGCTGAATCTTCTATTGTCAGAAGCAATCAACCCCAGCTGCATGGGCTCCTGCTCAGAAGGGGCTGACAGCGACTGAGACCCCTGCGCACAGAATGGGACCGCTGCACTGTCCTGGGACTGAGTATGACAGTAAGGAGAGATCTCTCCTCTCTCTCTAAGACGCCTGTCAATACGAACGGCCTGAGACATAGCAGAGTCCAAGGAAATAGGCCTTTCATGAAAGGCAAATGCATCTTTCAATCCCTCTGAAAGACCATGGCAAAATTGACTTCGGAGTGCAGCATCATTCCAACCAGTATCAGCTGCCCATCTCCGAAATTCTGAGCAGTATATCTCTGCGGATTGTTTACCCTGGCATAATAGACGTAGTCTAGACTCAGCCAGAGCAATACGATCCGGATCATCATATATCTGACCCAGGGCTAAAAATAATTCATCCACTGAATGGAGGGGCCGTGCCCCCTCCGGTAGCGAAAAGGCCCAGGACTGAGCGTTACCCCTGAGCAGCAATATAATGATCCCCACCCTCCGTTCCTCATCACCAGAGGAATGGGGAAGGCGAAAATGGAGTTTGCAAGCCTCTTTGAAACGCACAAAATTCGCACTACCCCCGGAAAACGTATACGGGAGCGAGATCTTAGGCTCAGAACAAACTCCATGAACGCCAGCTGAACCGGTCACTTGAAGCTGAGAAAAAGTCCTGCGGAGATCAGCTACCTCCAATGAAAGACCCTGAAGGCGTTCAGCCAAAAGTGAAACCGGATCCATGCTTGAGACGGTTTTGGCGGCTTATAATGTCACGGACGGTGTACAGGAAACAAGACAAAGCAACATGCATATATGACTCACTGGATCCAAAGCTAAGGAACCAGAAGGGAGACCCCTGCACAAGACCTAGCACTTTCCCTGGCTGCTCAGCCTATGCAAAGATCCCAAAGGTGGATGGTTGCATATCCACGTACCTCGACTATATAACCCCTGAACACCCTACAATAGTGAGGGGACACGACCACCGGCTCCCTACACCAGACACGGAGGGAGTCAGGGTCACCTGGGATCCAGCAAACAGAAAATAACAGATAAATGTACAGCACTTAACTTTGTAGCAGACTGGGAAACAGGATCAGCATGCACACACACTCCAGGAAGAAGTATAAGCCGCCCAGTAAAGCATTATGGGGAGGAATTTAAAGGGAAGCAATCAGTCACATGACAGCTGAGAGAGGCTAACGAGATGAGGAACTGAATACCACAACAAAGAAAACTCAAGGAGGAGGTTCTGAAAGGCCTCTGTCAGAGCTTCTCAGCTGTCTGGTTGTGACACCAATACAACCAGTCAATGCTGTTATATTGTTGGTTGGCAAATTAAAAAAATTTGTGACCGTGAAGTAATTGTATAAAATTTGCCTGTCACACTATTGTGTGACTTCAAGAAATTTTTCCTCTTTATGACACCGGCTCTGCCTTACTGTCAGTGAACTTAATTGTTGACTGTGGCGAAACCAACCTCGCCACTGGGTTTTGGAGGGGCCTGGTTGCCAGCCTCTTGCCCCAGGATTATGGCCCATATACTAACTTTGAAGGAGAAGACAGACCGGCCGCATAGCTTAAAGAGGACCTTTCACCTGGAAAAACAATGTGAACTAAGTATGCTGACATGGAGAGCGGCGCCCGGGGATCTCACTGCACTTACTATTATCCCCGGGCGCTGCTCCGTTCTCCCGTTATGCCCTCCAGTATCTTCGCTCTGTAAGTTATTGTAGGCGGTGTCTGCCCTTGTCCTGTGGGCGTCTCCTTCTCCTAGGCTTCAGCGCTGGCCAATCGCAGCGCACAGCTCACAGCCTGGGAGAAAAAAACTCCCAGGCTGTGAGCTGTGCACTGCGATTGGCCAGCGCTGCAGCCTAGGAGAAGGAGACGCCCACAGGACAAGGGCAGATACCGCCTACTATAACTTACTGTCACAAGGGTGTCAAGAACCACGCCTGACTCCGTTATATCCGGGGTCAGGAAGTCGCAGCGGTTGGCTGCGCGCTCTATGTAAGATAGGGCTGTTTCCTTATGGTAGCTTTCTGGGTTTGCTTTGCAACCCTTTTTGGCTCACTCAGGGATCCGTAGCTCCTTCTCCTCAGCTGTTCCTTGTCCAGCACTCCCAACCTCCTTATATTCCTCTCTCACACTTCTCTGGTTGCCAGATATAGAGCTTCCTGCCTGGACTTCTATACTGACCCACTGGAGCTGTGTTGCTGCGTTCTCCGGTTGTTGGTCCAGAACGCTTCCCTCCAGGTCCCTGTTGGACCTTTGTGGTCTGCTGTGGTCGCCCACCTGGGTCTATGTGTTTGTCTGTATTGTCTGTCCTCTCCCTGGTGTTTCCCTCTTAGTGTCAGTGGTGCGGACTAGCGATCCCACCGGCCCTTTCACTAGATATAATGTAATGACCGGCGTCACGCACAGGGAGGGAAAAGGGAAAGCCCTGCCCAAGGGAGAGGGAAAGGTGGTGACCCCTGACTCACCTTGCGGCTGGCACCTGACTGCCCTGACGTCCCTAGACGGGTTCTTCACCCGTGCGGCGATCACGTGCCTAAACCCTGGCTTTCCCTAAAATGAGCCCTTGGTTGAGACCTCAACCAAGCTTCGACAGTTCGTGTGGTCTGCAGCGCTTACGGTGTCAAGTGGAGTGCTTGGAGTCCTCGGGAAGCGCTAGGAGCATCATTCGATGGAGGTACCCAGTCGGGGTGCCAGGAAATCCATTACATTGGTGGCAAGCAGTGGGATAGCATCCTAGTGAGAGGAGAAGCAGCTAAGAGACAACGTTCGTGGATTTACAAAATTGAGGGCAACGCTAGTATCCGTACAGTGCCCCTGGCTACAGCAGGATGGAATTGGCTAGTCTTCGAACAGCGTTCCACTACGAGGAGGAGGATGACCCGGACTGGAGGGATGCAGTCCGGAAAGTCGTCTGGCACGAGGCCCTGGAAGATGTACAGCGTCGGTGGGGCGAGTGTCTCCCCAGTGAGGAGCAGCAGTTGCGGATGCGAGTGGCCCTGCGAATGCCCCTTCTGGGAGAGAAGCCCCTGGATGAGTGGGTGACAGAACTGGAGAGCCTGGTATGGAAGGAGCTTTGGCTAGACAATGCCTACCAGGCACTCTGGTGGTATGTGATTCGGCACTCCCCCTGGATGGCTGAGCACGACAGACCCGAGGGTGAGGATTATGATGGCCCTGGCCTGTTGTTTGAGGCCTTTCGCAGAACCGGAATTCGGAGATGCTGGAGAGTCCCGGTTCTGGGATATCTATGACTACAGGGAGGCTATGCATGATTGGGCTACAGTGAGAGAGGTGAGACAAGACCTGGCATCTCTAGTGACAAAGGAGTGGGAGCTGGAGCAGGACTACCAATACTTCTTCAGCTCAATTCGGTCCCAATATACACTGCCAGAGAGTTTGGTGGCCGTCCCAGACCTACAACCCTACAGCTGGGAAGACCCGACTGAAGTATCCCCTGCTTCAGTACCAGCTACAGAGGTAGGGGACCTCATAGACTAGTCCTGGGGGGAAACCCATATGGCAGGTGGAGATGGGACCGAGATCTCTCCACCGGCCCTACAGGGATGCTGAGCAGTCGGCCCAGATCCCCAACAGCAGCCGGGGTTTCAGGGAGTAGGGACAGTTGGTCCTGCTCCCCAGCGGCAGTATGTTTTGCAGGGAGAGGAGAGCATCGTCTCCATTCCCCAGCAGCAGTGTAACTTGAAGGGAGAGGAGACAATCGGTCTCTCTCCCCAACCACAGGGGGACAGCATCCATAACTCCGATGGTACAGATGGGATCGCAGTCTCTGCACCAGGCCTACCGGGATGCTGGACAGCCGGTACGGATCCCCCACCAACCCCGCAGGAATGCCAGGAGGAGGAGGTAAGCAATCCCTCCTCTCCACAGCTGATCCGCAACAAGGTCTTGGGGGCAGGATTCCCTGACCCCATCCCAGCGGAAGAGCTGGCATCTGGGCAGAGCGCAGTTGGCCTCTGCCCTCCCCTATCCCCTTCTCTAGAGCCGGACTTCCAACAGGCTACCCCAGCGGAAGAGCTGGCATCTGGGCAGAGCGCAGTCGGCTTCTGCCGTCCCCTATCTTCTCCAGAGCCGGACTTCCCACAGGCTACCCCAGCGGAAGAGCTGGCATCTGGGCAGAGCGCAGTCGGCCTCTGCCCACCAAGTACCTACAGCTCCAAGCTAGAGAACACCAATGAAGCAAGGAGTAGCAGATGCCCACTCCACAGCTGGGGATGTACAGAACAGAGCCAGGCCCCAAAATTCAACAGATCCAGTATTTGGTTGTGGGTGGACTGCCAGACTAACTCAGGTACCGACCGGCGTGAGGTCAGGTATCTGGTTAGTCTTCCCTGGGAGGGGGAGATGTGTGGCATATTGATATCCATCAATATCTAGGTTTTATTTTCTGCCCAAAATTCATAAAAATCTTCAAAACCCACCCGGAAGACCAATTATTTCAGGAGTGGGCTGTTTGACAGCTAACCTTTCTGCCTATGTAGACAGTTATCTACAGAAGTATGTACCCCTGCTTCCATCATATATAAGAGACACATCACACCTTATAGATTCTCTAGAATCCTTTCAGTGGGAGGAGAACTATATCTGGGTTACTCTTGATGTTTCAGCCCTGTACAGCAATATCCAACACCCTTTAGGTATTGCTGCCATCTCCCAGACCTTACTTCAGGATTCCCACATGCCAGATCATCAAAAAGAATTTCTTCTCAGATCTATTGAATTCATACTCCAACACAATTATTTCACATTCAATGACAAATTTTATATTCAAACACAGGGAACAGCGATGGGCACTAAGTTTGCCCCATCCTATGCGAACCTTTTCATGGTAGTGTTCGAACAGAAATTCGGTCTGCTTACACATCCACAAATCAGGTTCTACCGTCGATTCATAGACGATATCATTTTTATCTGGCAAGGTAACAGTAACGACCTAATCCAATTTATTGAACACATCAATTCCAACCACTGGAGTCTCTTTTTTACTATGGAACAAAATCCAGTGGAGGTGGTGTTTCTGGATCTACATCTCAGCACTAAAAATAAGAAAATTATCAGTAAGACCCACTTCAAAAGTGTAGATGCCAATAGTTTTCTTGACTATAGGAGCTGTCACCATTCCAAATGGAAGCGCAACATCCCATATAGTCAAATGAAAAGGATCAGGAGAAACTGCACAGAGGACCGAACTATGAAGACCCAGGTTAGGGAATTGAAGGAAAGGTTTAAAGAAAAAGGCTACCCAAAAAAACTGCTAATAGACTCCAGCAAGAAAATATATCAAATTTCACAAAAGGAGAGTCTTAAATCTAAACCTAAATTCTCCACACTGGAAAAAATAAAAAGTAATGATAGGTCTTATCACTCGTTATACCGTATTTTTCGCCCCATAAGACGCACTTTTCTTCCCCCAAAATGGGGGAGAAATGCCCCTGCGTCTTATGGGGCGAATGCGTGCAGTTTTACATCGCTGGCAGCGATGTATCAGTGAGCGGGGACTCGGGGAGGGACTGGGAGGAGGGTCTGGGGGCTGGCAATAGCGGCGGGGCGGTGCAGTCAGTGTAGTATAGCACCGCCCCGCCGCTCCAGTATACTAATATAAGATGTAATTTTCAAATAATAGTTATTAAACTTGCCCCCTTAGTCCTATTACTAACTTACATCCTAATCGCGGCAGTAGAATTCAGGGCGGGCGGGCGGGCAGGCGGCAGCGTAACTCTTGTCACGTGCCTGCACCGCCTACTTTATGAATGAAGCAGGCGGCGCAGGCAGGTGACGTCAGTAAGAGACGCGCCGGCCGCCCGTCCTGCCTGCCTGCATTCTACAGCAGCGATTCGGATGTAAGGTAGAAATAGGACTGAGGGGGCATGTTTAATAAGTATAAATTGAATATAACATCTTATTTTAGTATATTGGCGGCAGGGGCGATCTGTGGATGGCACAGTTATGGGCTGGGGGGGGTCTGTGGATGGCACAGTTATGGGCTGGGGGGGTCTGTGGATGGCACTGTTATGGGCTGGGGGGGGGTCTGTGGATGGCACATATATAACAGTGCCACCCACAGATCCCCCCCAGCCCATAACAGTGCCATCCACAGACCCCCCCCAGCCCATAACTGTGCCATCCACAGACCCCCCCCCCAGCCCATAACTGTGCCATCCACAGATTCCCCCCCCTGTAACAATGCCATCCACAGATCCCCCTGTAATAGTGGAAGCCACAGATGCCCCCCATAACAGTGTCCGTCATCCACAGATCCCCCCATAACAGTGTCCGTCATCCACAGATCCCCCCATAACAGTGTCCGTCATCCACAGATCCCCCCATAACAGTGTCCGTCATCCACAGATCCCCCCATAACAGTGTCCGTCATCCACAGATCCCCCCATAACAGTGTCCGTCATCCACAGATCCCCCCATAACAGTGTCCGTCATCCACAGATCCCCCATAACAGTGTCCGTCATCCACAGATCCCCCATAACAGTGTCCGTCATCCACAGATCCCCCACATAACAGTGTCAGTCATCCACAGATCCCCCACATAAGTGTCAGTCATCCACAGATCCCCAGTAATAGTGCCATCCAGAGACCACCATTTGTTCCAAACCCACCAAACACACAGCACACCTTTTGGTTAAAAAATTATTTTTTCTTATTTTCCTCCCCAAAATCCTAGGTGCGTCTTATGGGCCGGTGCGTCTTATAGGGCGAAAAATACGGTAATTCACAACATTCTCTTATCAGGCAGATCCTAGTAAAAAATTGGCCAATTCTACTAAAAGACCCCATATTGGGTAAATAGATCCCCCCGAAACCTATTCTTATATTCAGAAGGGCAAAAACCTTGAAGAACTTATTAGCCCCTTCTTGCCCAAAAATAGAGAGAAGCTCCTCCCAATATAAAAAAACTATCGAAAAAATCCCCCAAAAACTTCCTGGAAATTTCAAATGCAATAATAGAAGATGCAAATGCTGCAATATGTTAACAGACGGAAAGAAAGAAGTTATCATTCCCTCCAACAATGAAATCTTTAACATCAAACACAGGTTAGATTGCGGGTCAACTAATGTCATCTACCTTCTACGCTGTCCCTGCAATCTTTTCTATGTAGGACGCACCATCCAATCAACACGTGAAAGGATGAACGAACATCGGTCGAACATTGCAAGAAAGATCACAACCCATAGTGTATCCAGGCATTTTGCGATGTTCCATGAGGGAGATCCATCCGGTTTAACAGTCACACTATTAGAAAAGGACATGATATCCTACTAGTCTCTATGTCGCAGGGAGATGTACTGGATTTTCTGTCTCAACACTTTAATACCATTCGGTTTAAATGAATCCCTTGAATATGCGAACTATTAAAAACAACATCCGAAATATAATAAATATCTGGTTTCCATGTATTCCACATGTAGCAAAACTCCCCACGGTATATATAGCTTATGCAGTTGCATTCCACATATAGTTATATTGCACATATAGATATATATCCATCAATGTGTCTATACGCATGATTATCAGCACCATTTCCTCCTTTCCCCCCTCCCCCCTTCCCAGATTGATTATATCTTCATTTAAATTCATCTTTGATTTATAATATTCTTTTACAGTAAGACCCCATAATTCCTATATTCAATGTTCGTCTGAGTATCTTTTTGACCCATTTTCACTTAATTAAGATATATCCCACTACAAAGTAGATATCTGCATTATACAGGTATTTAGGAAGGGGTTGCGTTCCAAGGTGAAACGCATCGCGTGTGGATCCACCCACCAAACGGACGCCGGCTCCTCTTCTTCTTACCCCGTCCTGAAACCGGAAGAAGATGGCGGTGCGTTCCACAGTGGAACGCATCGCAACTATAGATGGTGCCGACGCACTAACTGTGGGGATAACTTAAGCCACAGATTTAAACTAGAGGTGGCCCGTCTCTCCCCTTTCCCTGTTTCCTCCAAAAAAGATCTTTCTCTATATATTAATCTCCCAAACCTATTTCCTATATTAACATCCAACAACCGGAAGAAAATGGCGGTGCGTTCCACAGTGGAACGCATCGCGATTAGAAATATCTAGTCTGCCTTTTAGGATAATGTTTCTATACCCAAAACAATAAGACTAGGGACTACTATGTCATTGTAGCAAAAGAGAATAAAATATATGAATTAGATGACCCCAGAGGGGGATTTGATTTGATCCATGCAAACAGGAAGTGGGAGGTTCTAGAGACCACAAACTAACTACACGTGCAAACTATAAATACTTCACTGGAACAACTCATCCTAATGACTCCTGACTGGTCTCAGAATCTGCTAAAGCACTCCTGAAGGTATGGATCAACTTAATCTTCTTTGGACTCATCACTATAGACATATATAATTTCATTTTAGGTTTTTTCTATGTAGATTTTATTTTATTTGTGTGTATTCTGTAGCTATATCCGTTTCCCGGTTGGACAGCATATATGTGTTCATTATTTTACATACGAATATTTATATATATTATCATTTATTATTTATTATGTTTTATTATCTATCAAGGTCCCATTTGGTTTTTCTCTGTTAGGTGTATTTGCTCATAAACTCTGATTAGACCTGATCTATAATATATATTATACATATACATATTTTTATGATCCATGTACTTAATGAAGAATTTGAGGTAAAATCCTCCTCATATGAGTGTGATTGTGTAGTTGTGTGTGTATGCATTTAAGCATACATACACACAATTTTACACATATATACACCTATAAAACAATTCTTAAAAAATGTTTTTATGCTATTTGTTATTTTATATTTTATTCTATTTTTATATATTTTTTTATTTTTATATATATATAAAAAAATGTTTCCCTTTTTTCTGTTATAACCAAACTAATGTATTTATTTCTCCTGAAGAAGAGGGCCTCAGACCCTCGAAACGCGTTGAGCCTTATACTAATAAAATGATTGACCAGAAGCCACGTGTGTAGGCGGCGTTCAATTATTTACATCTCTACATGCGATCCTGGCTGGGGGGGAAATAGTCCCAGGTGTCTTGAGCTTATCCTGGTGACTGCCCCCCCTGTGAAGTGAGTGGATTTGATTTTACTATTATCCTTAATTTTATTACTATCATGATTTTATGATCTCTAACATCACCAATATAGAGCTGAGGAGTTTTTTTCGCAAACTCCTAGCTCTTCAAACAGACCCCGGTGAAGGTCTTCTCTATATCTTATATACAAATAAGAATCAATCTGTATCTTCATCACGACTAATGACTGAGTGATCTGGCGCCTGGTACGTGTTTCAAACTTTTTTTCACGGGTGTGAAGGGCTTCTCTTCCTTTGTCCTCTCTACACCGCCTATATCTCATAACCAACCTTGCCACTGGGTTTTGGAGGGGCCTGGTTGCCAGCCTCTTGCCCCAGGATTATGGCCCATACTAACTTTGAAGGAGAAGACAGACCGGCCGCACAGCTTAAATCTGTGGAACTGTTTTGGGCAGGAAAGCCATGCTTGCAGCCGGCCAAATGTCACTTCCATGGAATTCGGAAACCCCTGCTTGGATCTGGGTGATTTTTGGATATGTTGTTTACCCAGATCAGAGCTATCCATGGATGTATATATTATGGGGATGTGTGGGGTTTTGAGGTGTTTCAGGATGAGTACATGGGAGGACCACCGCACCACGTCTCGGATGATGACGAAACACAGGTGCCAACTGCTGTGGCTTTCTGCAGTGTGCAGACCGACAAGGAGGGCAGGGGTGAAGACTGGGTGGAAGATGATGTGGAGGACGATGAGGTCCTCGACCCCACATGGAATCAAGGTCATGCGAGTGACCTGTGTAGTTCGGAGGAAGAGGCGGTGGTCGCACAGAGCCACCAGCACAGCAGAAGAGGGAGCAGGGTGCAAAAGCGGAGTGGCCGTCCCCTAGACAGTATGCCTCCTACTGCCCACCGCAGCAAGGGACCGAGCACACCAAAGCCAGCTCCAAGGAGTTACCTGGCGTGGCAGTTCTTCAGACAATGTGCTGACGACAAGACACGAGTGGTTTGCACGCTGTGCAATCAGAGCCTGAAGTGAGGCATAAACGTTCTAAACCTGAGCACAACCTGCATGACCAGGCATCTAAGTGCATAGCACGAGCTGCAGTGGAGTAGACACCTCAAAAACAAAGAAAGGTCTCTGGCTCCTCCTGCTTCCTCTTCTGCTGCAGTCTCGGCCTCTTCATTCCCCTCTGGAGTGATAGTGGCACCTGCCACCCCGCAAACAGAGGATGTGCCAGCAATGACACCACCTGGGTCACCAAGCATCTCCACAATGTCCCATGGAATCATTCAGTTGTCTATCTCCCAAACACTGGAGCGAAAGAGGAAGTACCGCCCTACCCACCCGCAATCCCTGCCCTGAATGCCAGCATTTCAAAATTCCTGGCCTTTGAAATGCTGTCATTCCGTCTGGTGGAGACGGATAGTTTTAAAGGCCTTATGGCTGTGGCTGTCCCACAGTACGTCGTGCCCAGCCGCCACTACTTTTCTAGGCGAGCCATCCCTTCCCTGCACAACCAAGTGGGGGACTAAATCAGGTGTGCACTGCATAACGCCATCTGTGGGAAGGTCCACCTAACTACAGATATGTGGCGTGGACCAGAAAGCACGGTCAGGGACGTTAAAGCTCCCTAACAGCACACTGGGTAAATGCAGTGGCGGCTGGGCCTGAGGCGGATAGCAGTTTGGCACATGTACTTCCACCACCGAGGATTGCAGGGCGTTTCTCTTTGTCTCCTGTTGCTTTCTCCTCCTACTCCGCTTCCTCATCCTCTACTGGCTCCTCATCTGGTGAGCATAACACCTTCACCACCAACTTCAGCACAGCCAGGGGTAAACGACAGCAGGCAGTTTGAAAACGTATCTGTTTGGGGGACAAACCCCACACCGCACAGGAGCTGTGGATGGGCATGGAATAACAGACCGATGAGTGGTTTGTGCCAGTGAAACTCAAGCCCGGCCTGGTGGTGTGAGATAATGGACGAAATCTCGTAGCAGCTCTGGGCCTGGCCGGTTTGACGCACATCCCTTGCCTGGCGCATGTGCTGAATTTGGTGTTGTAGAAATTCCTGAAAAATTACCCCAATATGTCAGAGCTGCTGCAGAAAGTGCGGGCCGTCTAAGCACGCTTTCGGCGTTTTCACCCTGCTGCTGCTCGCCTGTCAGCGCTGCAGTGTAACTTCGGCCATCCCCCTCACCGTCTCATATGCGATGTGCCCACAAGGTGAAACTCTGACATGCTGGCCAGACTGTGCGAGCAGCAGCAGGCGATAGTGGAGTTTCAGCCCCAGCACGCACTGGTAAGTCGCTCTGCGGAACAGCACTACTTCACCACCAATGAGTGGGTCTCCATGCGAGACCTGTGTGCCTTGTTGCACCAAGTTGGCCACATTCTAACTTGTGCTGATTACTGGGTGGCCACGCTGCTGGATCCCCGTTACAAGGACAACGTACCGTCCTTAATTCCCTCACTGGAGCGTGATCGTAAGATGCGCGAGTACAAGCGCACGCTAGTAGACGCGCTGCTGTGGCATTCCCACCTGACAGCGGGGGCACAGTGGAAACACAAGGCGAAGGCAGAGGAGGAGGAAGAGGTCGCCAACGCAGCTGGGGCACCACCAGCATCTCAGAAGGCAGGCTTAACATGACTGAAATGTGGAAAAGCTTTGTCAGCACGCCACAACAGCCAGCACCACCAGCTGATATGGAACATCTTAGCAGGATGCAGCATTTCAGCAACATGGTGGCGCAGTATGTGTGCACACGCCTACACATACTGACTGATGGGTCTGCCCCCTTCAACTTCTGGGTCTTCAAATTGGGCACATGGCCTGAGCTTGCTCTTTACGCCTTGGAGGTGCTGGCCTGCCCTGCAGCCAGTGTATTATCTGAACGTGTGTTTAGCACGGCAGGAGGCGTCATCACAGACAAGCGCAGCCACCTGTCCACAGCCAACGTGGACAAGCTCACGTTCATTAAAATGAACCAGGCATGGATCCCTCAGGACTTGTTATACTACAGCGCACTTTCTCATTGTTTTATTTTTTGTTATTTCCCAATGTTTTGGGGGTGTACCCTAATTTAAAAAAATAAAAAACAAAAACAAGTGTTGGCTACCTCCTCCTCCACCGCCGCTTCCACCTACACCGCCACGTCCACCGCCTCCTCAAACTCCTACTCCATATGGACCTCCACCTCCTTGATCAAGATTATTATTTTTTATTTTTACGTATTTTATGTTATTTTAAGTCATTTCCCTATCCTTTTGCAGCCCTCTAGCCCTTTCCATGACTTTTTTAGAGCCATTTTAGTGCTCCAAAGTTCGGGTCCTCATTGACCTCAATGAGGTTCGGGTTAGGGTCAAGTTCGGATCCCGAACTCAAACTTTTTTGTGAAGTTCATCCGAACCCGTCGAACCCGAACATCCAGGTGTCCACTCAACTCTAGTGACAAGTTAATTACAAGGCCAGACCCTCTTTCACCAGCGGGCTTTTTACTAAGACTGGCATATGAAACTTATTTGTTAATTCAGTTCCCCAACCTGTCCAGCAGAGGGAGCCCATCCAGGCGTTGTCTTTCTGAATAATTCTGATTTGTATCTAGTCTCCCCAGGGTGCCACTGAAAACCATTTAGTATCTAAACTAGTGATGGACGAACATCTATCGGGAAGGTTCGCGAACGCGATTGCGCGAACGCGATCAAATGTTTGCGAACCACAAGTTCACGGCGGGTCCCATTCTTTTTAATGGCAGGCGATCCTGAAAAACCTTCAGCTCATATTTGCAGCCAAGAAATAATTACTAGAAGTGCACAAATAGTCCCACAACATGGACAGTGACATACCAGATGTATTATTCGAATTTGCGATCTCTATTAATTTTGTTTTTTTCAATGCAAAATATCAGCAATATAATTTTCGCATACGCGCATGCGCAAATGCACTATACAATACCCAAATGCACTATAAAGAAAGTATATTGGTATATAACACCCCGCTTCAATCAGTTATTTTAGGGGACGACTGGTATGTCAGACCAGTAGAAATGATTTGTTCCTATAACGCTTGTCCCTCTATATACAAAAATTAAATAGTAAGACAGCACTACTCACTATTGTTATAGCTACTCCGGTACGTGGCGGTGCCTGTAGCATTAAATCCTGGTCCTAGGATTCCAATGGTTAACAGTGTAAAATAAGCCACGGCACTCCAGAGGGATTCCAATCGATTTCTTTTTATTACACCTTGTGCAGCAACGTTTCAACCTAGCGGTCTTTATCAAGCTCCCAATACACAGGTAACACAGTGAACATTAAATACAGTCCCATAGCCCCGCATTGGTTCCTGCTAGGCCCTACCCATTAACCCTCCCTTTACTTTCCTAAAACAACATTCACATATTGCCCACTCCATAATCTATCTAAAACAACATATACCTTTGTCTGTCACATTACCATGCTGTAGGAGATTCTGCCTTCTTTATTCGGGTGCATTTTCATGCTTTCGTTTTCCCATGTGTTCTCGGCGTCCCTGCATGTCTACTGCGCCTGCGCGACATCGTCACTTCCGCCCTTCCATGCGTACTTCCGCCAGGCAATGCCCTGCTTTCGAATCATGTGATTCTGTCGCTCTGGTGACGTAGTGTCATGTGATCGTACATCGATCATTTATCTAAGTTGTCATTAGATGTTCAGGCTCAGTTACCCTAGATATCCAAACATTATAAGCAGAACGAGACCTGTGGTTTCATGATGCGGGCCGTCTGGTGCATATCAAATACAAGCCGATGTTTTATCAAACTATCAGCTGTACCATTTCACTACTATTCAATTACTATTAAGAGGCTGCAGCTATCGGGTCCATTATTACATCCCTAATGCATCAGCATTTTCTTATTACATCTCCAACACTTCAGAATGAATCGCATGGCGTTCTATTCACAGGTTATTCTTGCAGGTTTGCCATCATTCATCCAGTGGCTGGTATATAGAGCTAGCGTTCTAGGGGTAGTTAGCCCCTAGTCCACCTGCTCATCCAGTCCCATACTGTCATTCATTCTATAAGAAAGTTCTAATGGGAGCACGTAGGGTAGCCCTTCCTTACGGGGAGTCACCCTCATTCTCTCATGACTTCCTAATATTTTATGGCTAATCCTGCTGCATCTTTAATAGCCTCCAGCGCCATTTCACTCAATTAATCTTACAGAGAAATTCTCAAATTGTAGGATATCTAGGACTAGGTCCTTCTAGCTGCAGTCTCAAAAAACATCCCAAAAGACGTTTTATATATGGTGCAAACCTTGACAGACCCACATCACCACCAGAGGACCCGTTCAATTATTTCCCATGCTTCCTTATCAACTATAGGCCTTTTATTTAGAGGCATCGTGAGCGTCAAGAGGCGGTTCTCCCACAGCATGTATGTTGACACCATCTATGGACAAAAGAAAAGGTTTTATTAAATGAACTTTTACCATAAAAAGGAGATATAGGCAAAATAAAAGAAAAGGAGTTAGATATTGTACATATATATATGCATACATAAAAACGGCTATTCAGCCTAATGTCTTTTACGCACAACTCAGTAGAGAGTCAGAAAAGGGAACCAACCTTGAATTCCCTATTCAAGCCCTTCGGCTCCATTGTTTCCAACTCATAAATCCACCTTAGCTCTTTTTGTTTTAGCAGCTTCTCCCTATCTCCACCCCTCCTTAAAGTTGGAACATTATCAATGATCCTGTATCTCAATTGAGAGACATTATGTCTATATTTCCAAAAGTGCTCAGGCACTGGTAACTCCGTTTCCTCATCACAGTCTAGACTTGGCTGATTTTTTTCTTTTTCTTTTTTCGCTAGTAGCTTGCGTATAGTGTACCGATGTTGATTTATCCTGTTCTTACAGGGCTGCGTCGTCTCGCCTATATAAAGAAGGCCACACGGACACTGCAAGCTATAAATAGCAAAATCTGTGTTACACGTGTAGTGTCCTCTAATGTCGTATTTCTTCCCTGTTCTAGGGTGGCAGAAGGAGTCACCCTTGATTAGGTTGCCGCAATTACAGCAACCCAAGCAAGGGTAACACCCCCTTCTGCCAACCTCTTTTTTCTTAGTTTTAACATCAGCTGATGTCAGGCTATCCTTGAGGTTTCTAGGCCTCTTGTATGACATCAGTGGGGGGGATTGGAATTCAATTACATTGGGAAAAGAATGTGTCAATATATGCCAATTGTGTCTTAATATGCCTGAGATGCGATTACTTATTTTACTGTAGGTTGATACAAATGGAATCCTGCCTATTTTTCCTTCTCTCTTTGTTGTATTAACTAGTAATTCCTGTCGATTGGTGTTTCTGGCTTTTTCCAAATGTCTATCTATCAATTTTTTGGGATATTTCCTTTCCCTAAATCTCTGTCCCATTTTTTTCAATCTATCATCTACCAGACTTTCTTCAGACACTATTCTTCTCGTTCGCAGGAACTGACTAAACGGTAAAGATTCCACCGACCTCCTAGGATGTGCACTATCAAAGCGTAACATGCTGTTCCTATCCGTTGGCTTAATAAAGAGATCGGTTTCTAGTTTACCTTCCCTTACATAAACCAACGTGTCTAAAAACTGTAATGATTCCACTGAATACACCTTTGTGAATTTCAATTGATCATGCAACTGGTTAATGTAACCATGAAATTCCTGTAGTTTTTCTTCTGTACCATTCCATATAAGGAAAATGTCGTCTATATACCGCATCCACCCCTCACATTACTGTAGAAGGTGGATGGGTATATAGACGTCTCCTCCATTTTCGACATGTATATATTCGCATATGTCGGGGCCACGTTGGACCCCATCGCGGTGCCCCGACATTGCTCGTAAAACACGTCCTCAAACAAAAAATAATTATGATACAGTAGAATTTCAAGTAGGGAGATTAAAAATGATTTGAGTGTCAGACCCAAAATCCGACCTTTCCAGGGCCCATTTGACTGCCTCCAAGTCCCAGTTCATGATCGATACTGGTATAGAGGCTGGTTACATCAAATGAAACCAAAAAATCTCCCTCTTGAAATTCTAGTGCATCAATTTTTAACAGAAAATCTGTGGTGTCTTTCACATAAGATTTAGCCTCCATTGCATAGGATCTTAAAACTTTAGTCCAAAAAAGTTGCTGCATTGGAAAAGACTGACCCCATGCCAGACACAATGGGGCGTACCTGGCGGGTCTATCAACCCTTTATGTATCTTAGGGAGGATATATAAGAGAGGAGTCACCGGGTTCTGAGGCACCAGGTAAGTATGTAAATTTGCATCAATCAGGTCATTCGCGAATGCATTATCCGCCAATAGTCTGATCTTGCGTATAATGGTCCATTTTGGATCTTGACTTAGAGGTTTGTATATCTCCTTGTCATTCACTTGTCTCATCACCTCCATTTTATACTTCTCTGTGTCCATTACCACGGTGGCTCCTCCCTTATCTGCCCTTTTGATAGTGAATTTCCCTTCTATTTTTCAGGGTCTTTAAAGCTACTTTCTCTCCCCTTGTCAGATTGGTGACATTAGGATCTATTTTCGATCTCTTAAGTTTTTCAATCTCCAGTCTGACAAGGGAGACAAAGGTCTCAATAGCTTTATTATACATTGGTGGTTGGAAGTCACTTTTGAGAAAGAGGCCCACGCTTTTAAGTGAAAGGATCTCGTTATGTATCTCCTTATCATCTACAGGCGCCATTTCACAAAAGTGTACCTTAAGTTTAATACGCCTGAAGAAATTATGCAAGTCCATTTCAATCTGAACCAGTCGATCTCGGTCTCTGGACTGAACGTTAGTCCCTTATTCAGGAGCAATACTTCATTTCTAGATAGTTCACAAGAGGAAATATTTACCACTAGAGTATTGTCCTGTTCATCATTTATTTCTTGATAGGACTTGGTTCCCGTCGGTGGCCTCTTTGATCGAGTGACTCTCGCAGCTTCTTCTCCCTTTTCCCCTGTGTCGGCATTTTCGTCCCCCTCTCCGTGTGCTTCTCTTGTTCTTTCTCCTAAAAAAGCTTCACTTTGTTCGCCTGAAGACTCTGTATCTGTCAAGTTCCCACGGATAGTTCTTGGTATCTGTGTCTTGAATTTTCTTTGAGGACCTCTGGTTTCTGTTCCTATTTGTTGTTGTTGTTGTTTTGTAGATATTCCCTTTACTATAGTCGTCTTGATCCCTGCTCCACTTTTGTCTCTTTGTTGTCTCGATGTTATCACGGTATTTCTTTAAATCCTGCTCCATCCGTTCTTTTATTATTTGGTACTCTTGTTCTGTTTGAAGAGATTGTAGTTGTCTTTCATACTCTATTATTCTAGTTTGTATTTTTAACATATCTTGTTGCAGAAAGTCCATGTTTAATAACATCATATCCATGGAGAATCTATCCGCCAGAAACTGCAAACTTGGTCAGGAACTCCGGATTATTGGGAAACAGAATTGGTCTCAGATGTGTCCTCAGTCCTCTCGGAATACGTTCGGCTTTATAATACTCTCTTAAGGTGGATAGGTGCAGTTCGGTGTTAATAAGCTGTTTTTTTTCACTTTCATATTTGCGTTTAATCAAATCCACTGTGGGTTTATTAAGGAATGCTCCCTCATCTTCACTCCCACTCAAGATGTGCGTAATCTGTTCACTGGTGTAAAGCAGACTTTTCGGTGTATCCATTTTTCTCCTCCCACGATCATCCAGCATAGATAATGAAAGGACTATGCTGGGTGAGCGTGCATGTCTTCAGACCTCCACAGACAAGAAATTAAATAGTAAGACAGCACTACTCACTATTGTTATAGCTACTCCAGGTACGTGGTGGTGCCTGTAGCATTAAATCCTGGTCCTAGGATTCCAATGGTTAACAGTGTAGAATAAGCCACGGCACTCCAGAGGGATTCCAATCGATTTCTTTTTATTACACCTTGTGCAGCAACGTTTCAACCTAACGGTCTTTATCAAGCTCCCAATACACAGGTAACACAGTGAACATTAAATACAGTCCCATAGCCCCGCATTGGTTCCTGCTAGGCCCTACCCATTAACCCTCCCTTTACTTTCCTAAAACAACATTCACATATTGCCCACTCCATAATCTATCTAAAACAACATATACTTTTGTCTGTCACATTACCATGCTGTAGGAGATTCTGCCTTCTTTATTCGGGTGCATATTCATGCTTTTCGTTTTCCCATGTGTTCTCGGCGTCCCTGCATGCCTACTGCGCCTGCGCGACATCGTCACTTCCGCCCTTCCATGCGTACTTCCGCCAGGCTATGCCCTGCTTTCGGATCATGTGATTCTGTCACTCTGGTGACGTATTGTCATATGATCGTACATCGATCATTTATCTAAGTTGTCATTAGATGTTCTGGCTCAGTTACCCTAGATATTTAAACATTATAAGCAGGACGAGACCTGTGGTTTCATGGTGCGGGCCGTCTGGTGCATATCAGATACAAGCCGATGTTTTATCAAACTATCAGCTGTACCATTTCACTACTATTCAATTGCTATTAAGAGGCTGCAGCTATCGGGTCCATTATTACATCCCTAATGCATCAGCATTTTCTTATTACATCTCCAACACTTCAGAATGAATCGCATGGCGTTCTATTCACAGGTTATTCTTGCAGGTTTGCCATCATTCATCCAGTGGCTGGTGTATAGAGCTAGCGTTCTAGGGGTAGTTAGCCCCCTAGTCCACCTGCTCATCCAGTCCCATACTGTCATTCATTCTATAGGAAAGTTCTAATGGGAGCACGTAGGGTAGCCCTTCCTTACGGGGAGTCACCCTCATCCTCTCATGACTTCCTAATATTTTATGGCTAATCCTGCTGCATCTTTAATAGCCTCCAGCGCCATTTCACTCAATTATCTTACAGAGAAATTCTCAAATTGTAGGATATCTAGGACTAGGTCCTTCTAGCTGCAGTCTCAAAAAACATCCCAAAAGACGTTTTATATATGGTGCAAACCTTGACAGACCCACATCACCACCAGAGGACCCGTTCAACTATTTCCCATGCTTCCTTATCAACTATAGGCCTTTCATTTAGAGGCATCGTGAGCGTCAAGAGGCGGTTCTCCCACAGCATGTATGTTGACACCATCTATGGACAAAAGAAAAGGTTTTATTAAATGAACTTTTACCATAAAAATGGAGATATAGGCAAAATAAAAGAAAAGGAGTTAGATATTGTACATATATATATGCATACATAAAAACGGCTATTCAGCCTAATGTCTTTTACGCACAACTCAGTAGAGAGTCAGAAAAGGGAACCAACCTTGAATTCCCTATTCAAGCCCTTCGGCTCCATTGTTTCCAACTCATAAATCCACCTTAGCTCTTTTTGTTTTAGCAGCTTCTCCCTATCTCCACCCCTCCTTAAAGTTGGAACATTATCAATGATCCTGTATCTCAATTGAGAGACATTATGTCTATATTTCCAAAAGTGCTCAGGCACTGGTAACTCCGTTTCCTCATCACAGTCTAGACTTGGCTGATTTTTTTCTTTTTCTTTTTTCGCTAGTAGCTTGCGTATAGTGTACCGATGTTGATTTATCCTGTTCTTACAGGGCTGCGTCGTCTCGCCTATATAAAGAAGGCCACACGGACACTGCAAGCTATAAATAGCAAAATCTGTGTTACACGTGTAGTGTCCTCTAATGTCGTATTTCTTCCCTGTTCTAGGGTGGCAGAAGGAGTCACCCTTGATTAGGTTGCCGCAATTACAGCAACCCAAGCAAGGGTAACACCCCCTTCTGCCAACCTCTTTTTTCTTAGTTTTAACATCAGCTGATGTCAGGCTATCCTTGAGGTTTCTAGGCCTCTTGTATGACATCAGTGGGGGGGATTGGAATTCAATTACATTAGGAAAAGAATGTGTCAATATATGCCAATTATGTCTTAATATGCCTGAGATGCGATTACTTATTTTACTGTAGGTTGATACAAATGGAATCCTGCCTGTTTTTCCTTCTCTCTTTGTTGTATTGACTAGTAATTCCTGTCGATTGGTGTTTCTGGCTTTTTCCAAATGTCTATCTATCAATTTTTTGGGATATTTCCTTTCCCTAAATCTCTGTCCCATTTTTTTCAATCTATCATCTACCAGACTTTCTTCAGACACTATTCTTCTCGTTCGCAGGAACTGGACTAAACGGTAAAGATTCCACCGACCTCCTAGGGTGTGCACTATCAAAGCGTAACATGCTGTTCCTATCCGTTGGCTTAATAAAGAGATCGGTTTCTAGTTTACCTTCCCTTACATAAACCAACGTGTCTAAAAACTTGTAATGATTCCACTGAATACACCTTTGTGAAATTTCAATTGATCATGCAACTGGTTAATGTAACCATGAAATTCCTGTAGTTTTTCTTCTGTACCATTCCATATAAGGAAAATGTCGTCTATATACCGCATCCACCCCCTCACATTACTGTAGAAGGTGGATGGGTATATAGACGTTTCCTCCATTTTCGACATGTATATATTCGCATATGTCGGGGCCACGTTGGACCCCATCGCGGTGCCCCGACATTGCTCGTAAAACACGTCCTCAAACAAAAAATAATTATGATACAGTAGAATTTCAAGTAGGGAGATTAAAAATGATTTGATGTCAGACCCAAAATCCGACCTTTCCAGGGCCCATTTGACTGCCTCCAGTCCCAGTTCATGATCGATACTGGTATAGAGGCTGGTTACATCAAATGAAACCAAAAAATCTCCCTCTTGAAATTCTAGTGCATCAATGTTGTTTTAGATAGATTATGGAGTGGGCAATATGTGAATGTTGTTTTAGGAAAGTAAAGGGAGGGTTAATGGGTAGGGCCTAGCAGGAACCAATGCGGGGCTATGGGACTGTATTTAATGTTCACTGTGTTACCTGTGTATTGGGAGCTTGATAAAGACCGCTAGGTTGAAACGTTGCTGCACAAGGTGTAATAAAAAGAAATCGATTGGAATCCCTCTGGAGTGCCGTGGCTTATTTTACACTGTTAACCATTGGAATCCTAGGACCAGGATTTAATGCTACAGGCACCGCCACGTACCGGAGTAGCTATAACAATAGTGAGTAGTGCTGTCTTACTATTTAATTTTTGTTTGTGGAGGTCTGAAGACATGCACGCTCACCCAGCATAGTCCTTTTATTATCTATGCTGGAGATCGTGGGAGGAGAAAAATGGATACACCGAAAAGTCTGCTTTACACCAGTGAACAGATTACGCACATCTTGAGTGGGAGTGAAGATGAGGGAGCATTCCTTAATAAACCCACAGTGGATTTGATTAAACGCAAATATGAAAGTGAAAAAAAACAGCTTATTAACACCGAACTGCACCTATCCACCTTAAGAGAGTACTATAAAGCCGAACGTATTCCGAGAGGACTGAGGACACATCTGAGACCAATTCTGTTTCCCAATAATCCGGAGTTCCTGACCAAGTTTGCATTTTTGGCGGATAGATTCTCCATGGATATGATGTTATTAAACATGGACTTTCTGCAACAAGATATGTTAAAAATACAAAATAGAATAATAGAGTATGAAAGACAACTACAATCTCTTCAAACAGAACAAGAGTACCAAATAATAAAAGAACGGATGGAGCAGGATTTAAAGAAATACCGCGATAACATCGAGACAACAAAGAGACAAAAGTGGAGCAGGGATCAAGACGACTATAGTAAAGGGAATATCTACAAAACAACAACAACAACAAATAGGAACAGAAACCAGAGGTCTCAAAGAAAATTCAAGACACAGATACCAAGAACTATCCGTGGGAACTTGACAGATACAGAGTCTTCAGGCGAACAAAGTGAAGCTTTTTTAGGAGAAAGAACAAGAGAAGCACACGGAGAGGGGGACGAAAATGCCGACACAGGGGAAAAGGGAGAAGAAGCTGCGAGAGTTACTCGATCAAAGAGGCCACCAACGGGAACCAAGTCTATCAAGAAATAAATGATGAACAGGACAATACTCTAGTGGTAAATATTTCCTCTTGTGAATTATCTAGAAATGAAGTATTGCTCCTGAATAAGGGACTAACGTTCAGTCCAGAGACTGAGATCGACTGGTTTCAGATTGAAATGGACTTGCATAATTTCTTCAGGCGTATTAAACTTAAGGTACACTTTTGTGAAATGGCGCCTGTAGATGATAAGGAGATACATAACGAGATCCTTTCACTTAAAAGCGTGGGCCTCTTTCTCAAAAGTGACTTCCAACCACCGATGTATAATAAAGCTATTGAGACCTTTGTCTCCCTTGTCAGACTGGAGATTGAAAAACTTAAGAGATCGAAAATAGATCCCAATGTCACCAATCTGACAAGGGGAGAGAAAATAGCTTTAAAGACCCTGAAAAATAGAAGGGAAATTACTATCAAAAGGGCAGATAAGGGAGGAGCCACCGTGGTAATGGACACAGAGAAGTATAAAATGGAGGTGATGAGACAAGTGAATGACAAGGAGATATACAAACCTCTAAGTCAAGATCCAAAATGGACCATTATACGCAAGATCAGACTATTGGCGGATAATGCATTCGCAAATGACCTGATTGATGCAAATTTACATACTTACCTGGTGCCTCAGAACCCGGTGACTCCTCTCTTATATATCCTCCCTAAGATACATAAAGGGTTGATAGACCCGCCAGGACGCCCCATTGTGTCTGGCATGGGGTCAGTCTTTTCCAATGCAGCAACTTTTTTGGACAAAGTTTTAAGATCCTATGCAATGGAGGCTAAATCTTATGTGAAAGACACCACAGATTTTCTGTTAAAAATTGATGCACTAGAATTTCAAGAGGGAGATTTTTTGGTTTCATTTGATGTAACCAGCCTCTATACCAGTATCGATCATGAACTGGGACTGGAGGCAGTCAAATGGGCCCTGGAAAGGTCGGATTTTGGGTCTGACATCAAATCATTTTTAATCTCCCTACTTGAAATTCTACTGTATCATAATTATTTTTTGTTTGAGGACGTGTTTTACGAGCAATGTCGGGGCACCGCGATGGGGTCCAACGTGGCCCCGACATATGCGAATATATACATGTCGAAAATGGAGGAAACGTCTATATACCCATCCACCTTCTACAGTAATGTGAGGGGGTGGATGCGGTATATAGACGACATTTTCCTTATATGGAATGGTACAGAAGAAAAACTACAGGAATTTCATGGTTACATTAACCAGTTGCATGATCAATTGAAATTCACAAAGGTGTATTCAGTGGAATCATTACAGTTTTTAGACACGTTGGTTTATGTAAGGGAAGGTAAACTAGAAACCGATCTCTTTATTAAGCCAACGGATAGGAACAGCATGTTACGCTTTGATAGTGCACATCCTAGGAGGTCGGTGGAATCTTTACCGTTTAGTCAGTTCCTGCGAACGAGAAGAATAGTGTCTGAAGAAAGTCTGGTAGATGATAGATTGAAAAAAATGGGACAGAGATTTAGGGAAAGGAAATATCCCAAAAAATTGATAGATAGACATTTGGAAAAAGCCAGAAACACCAATCGACAGGAATTATTAGTTAATACAACAAAGAGAGAAGGAAAAACAGGCAGGATTCCATTTGTATCAACCTACAGTAAAATAAGTAATCGCATCTCAGGCATATTAAGACATAATTGGCATATATTGACACATTCTTTTCCTAATGTAATTGAATTCCAATCCCCCCCACTGATGTCATACAAGAGGCCTAGAAACCTCAAGGATAGCCTGACATCAGCTGATGTTAAAACTAAGAAAAAAGAGGTTGGCAGAAGGGGGTGTTACCCTTGCTTGGGTTGCTGTAATTGCGGCAACCTAATCAAGGGTGACTCCTTCTGCCACCCTAGAACAGGGAAGAAATACGACATTAGAGGACACTACACGTGTAACACAGATTTTGCTATTTATAGCTTGCAGTGTCCGTGTGGCCTTCTTTATATAGGCGAGACGACGCAGCCCTGTAAGAACAGGATAAATCAACATCGGTACACTATACGCAAGCTACTAGCGAAAAAAGAAAAAGAAAAAAATCAGCCAAGTCTAGACTGTGATGAGGAAACGGAGTTACCAGTGCCTGAGCACTTTTGGAAATATAGACATAATGTCTCTCAATTGAGATACAGGATCATTGATAATGTTCCAACTTTAAGGAGGGGTGGAGATAGGGAGAAGCTGCTAAAACAAAAAGAGCTAAGGTGGATTTATGAGTTGGAAACAATGGAGCCGAAGGGCTTGAATAGGGAATTCAAGGTTGGTTCCCTTTTCTGACTCTCTACTGAGTTGTGCGTAAAAGACATTAGGCTGAATAGCCGTTTTTATGTATGCATATATATATGTACAATATCTAACTCCTTTTCTTTTATTTTGCCTATATCTCCTTTTTTATGGTAAAAGTTCATTTAATAAAACCTTTTCTTTTGTCCATAGATGGTGTCAACATACATGCTGTGGGAGAACCGCCTCTTGACGCTCACGATGCCTCTAAATAAAAGGCCTATAGTTGATAAGGAAGCATGGGAAATAATTGAACGGGTCCTCTGGTGGTGATGTGGGTCTGTCAAGGTTTGCACCATATATAAAACGTCTTTTGGGATGTTTTTTGAGACTGCAGCTAGAAGGACCTAGTCCTAGATATCCTACAATTTGAGAATTTCTCTGTAAGATTAATTGAGTGAAATGGCGCTGGAGGCTATTAAAGATGCAGCAGGATTAGCCATAAAATATTAGGAAGTCATGAGAGAATGAGGGTGACTCCCCGTAAGGAAGGGCTACCCTACGTGCTCCCATTAGAACTTTCTTATAGAATGAATGACAGTATGGGACTGGATGAGCAGGTGGACTAGGGGCTAACTACCCCTAGAACGCTAGCTCTATATACCAGCCACTGGATGAATGATGGCAAACCTGCAAGAATAACCTGTGAATAGAACGCCATGCGATTCATTCTGAAGTGTTGGAGATGTAATAAGAAAATGCTGATGCATTAGGGATGTAATAATGGACCCGATAGCTGCAGCCTCTTAATAGTAATTGAATAGTAGTGAAATGGTACAGCTGATAGTTTGATAAAACATCGGCTTGTATTTGATATGCACCAGACGGCCCGCATCATGAAACCACAGGTCTCGTTCTGCTTATAATGTTTGGATATCTAGGGTAACTGAGCCTGAACATCTAATGACAACTTAGATAAATGATCGATGTACGATCACATGACACTACGTCACCAGAGCGACAGAATCACATGATTCGAAAGCAGGGCATTGCCTGGCGGAAGTACGCATGGAAGGGCGGAAGTGACGATGTCGCGCAGGCGCAGTAGACATGCAGGGACGCCGAGAACACATGGGAAAACGAAAGCATGAAAATGCACCCGAATAAAGAAGGCAGAATCTCCTACAGCATGGTAATGTGACAGACAAAGGTATATGTTGTTTTAGATAGATTATGGAGTGGGCAATATGTGAATGTTGTTTTAGGAAAGTAAAGGGAGGGTTAATGGGTAGGGCCTAGCAGGAACCAATGCGGGGCTATGGGACTGTATTTAATGTTCACTGTGTTACCTGTGTATTGGGAGCTTGATAAAGACCGCTAGGTTGAAACGTTGCTGCACAAGGTGTAATAAAAAGAAATCGATTGGAATCCCTCTGGAGTGCCGTGGCTTATTTTACACTGTCCCTCTATATACCCGCAGTATCGCAGCAGAACCGCACACAACTGCCGCACAATACAAATGCACTATAATATACTGTCTAACATAGAAAGTATATTATAACATTGTACAAGGAAGGCAACCCATTAGAATATACATAAAGCTAAAACGTAACCTTTAATAATGTTACTTTGAGGGTCCATTCACACGTCCGTAAGTGTTTTGCGGATACGCAAAACATGGACACCGGCAATGTGCATTCCGCAATTTGCGGACCGCACATCACCGGCACTATAATCGAAAATGCCTAATCTTGTCTGCAATTGCAGACAAGAATAGGACATGTTCTTTTTTTGGGCGGAAACGGAAGCACGGATGCGCAAGTGCGGATCCGCAAATGCGGATGTGAATCCGCGGATGCGGACAGCACATTCCGGCCCCATTTAAAATGAACGGATGCGGACCCATTTTGCGGACGTGTGAATGGAAAAGATATCCCTCAAAATGAAAATAAATTAAATTGTTAAAGTTAAGCAAAAAGCATAGATGTGGTCGGCAATAGCAAGTGCTCGGCGGCACCAAATCAGAAACCATATGTCCTACCACAATCCGGGGGTTCCAGTGCACATCCATGAATCCCGGAGGGAAAGCAAACTCCATCTATCCCTGGGCTAGATGATGATGTGATATTGAAGGACAGGGTGGGCAAAGAACTGTCCCTGATATTGCCCTATAGAGGGGTGCTATTCTGGCCCTGATAGCCTAACCACAGACCACCCGCCCTGATAAAAGCGACCTCGTCCGGAATCTCACCCTATATAAAAATGGCCCTAGTAAGCCAATAGACCCCTGACTTCCAGGTGATCACTATATAGATCTATGTGTTTTTGACTCATTATAAAAGTACAGTGGGATGCGAAAGTTTGGGCAACCTTGTTAATCGTCATGATTTTCCTGTATAAATCGTTGGTTGTTACGATAAAAAATGTCAGTTAAATCTATCATATAGGAGACACACACAGTGATATTTGAGAAGTGAAATGAAGTTTATTGGATTTACAGAAAGTGTGCTATAATTGTTTAAACAAAATTAGGCAGGTGCATAAATTTGGGCACTGTTGTCACTTTATTGATTCCAAAACCTTTAGAACTAATTATTGGAACTCAAATTGGCTTGGTAAGCTCAGTGACCCCTGACCTACATACACAGGTGAATCCAATTATGAGAAAGAGTATTTAAGGGGGTCAATTGTAAGTTTCCCTCCTCTTTTAATTTTCTCTGAAGAGTAGCAACATGGGGGTCTCAAAACAACTCTCAAATGACCTGAACACAAAGATTGTTCACCATCATGGTTTAGGGGAAGGATACAGAAAGCTGTCTCAGAGATTTCAGCTGTCTGTTTCCACAGTTAGGAACATATTGAGGAAATGGAAGACCACAGGCTCAGTTCAAGTTACGGCTCGAAGTGGCAGACCAAGAAAAATCTCGGATAGACAGAAGCGAAGAATGGTGAGAACAGTCAGAGTCAACCCACAGACCAGCACCAAAGACCTACAACATCATCTTGCTGCAGATGGAGTCACTGTGCATCGTTCAACCATTCGGCGCACTTTACACAAGGAGATGCTGTATGCGAGAGTGATGCAGAGGAAGCCTTTTCTCTGCCCACAGCACAAAAAGTGCCGCTTGAGGTGGACTAAAGCACATTTGGACAAGCCAGCTTCATTTTGGAATAAGGTGCTGTGGACATGAAACTAAAATTGAGTTATTTGGCCATAACAAGGGGTGTTATTCATGGAAGAAAAAGAACACATCATTCCAAGAAAAACACCTGCTACCTACAGTAAAATATGGTGGTGGTTCCATCATGCTGTGGGGCTGTGCGGCCAGTGCGGGGACTGGGAATCTTGTCAAAGTTGAGGGACGCATGGATTCTACTCAGTATCAGCAGATTCTGGAGACCAATGTCCAGGAATCAGTGACAAAGCTGAAGCTGCTCCGGGGCTGGATCTTTCAACAAGACAACGACCCTAAACACTAATCAAAATCCACTAAGGCATTTATGCAGAGGAACAAGTACAACGTTCTGGAATGGCCACCTCAGTCCCCAGACCTGAATATAATTGAAAATCTGTGGTGTGACTTAAAGAGAGCTGTCCATGCTCGGAAGCCATCAAACCTGAATGAACTAAAGATGTTTTGTAAAGAGGAATGGTCCAAAGTACCTTCAACCAGAATCCAGACTCTCATTGGAACCTACAGGAAGCGTTTAGAGGCTGTAATTTCTGCAAAAGGAGGATCTACTACATATTGATTTAATTTCTTTTTTGTGATACCCAAATTTATGCACCTGCCTAATTTTATTTAAACAATTATAGCACACTTTCTGTAAATCCAATAAACTTCATTTCACTTCTCAAATATCACTGTGTGTGTCTCCTATATGATATATTTAACTGACATTTGTTATCGTAACAACCAACGATTTATACAGGAAAATCATGACGATTAACAAGGTTGCCCAAACATTCGCATCCCACTGTATATTATAAGTATATCGCACCCCTCTGTGTATCACACCTATCGATACCACACCTATAATAGTCCTTAACCACTTAAGGACCACAGGTTTATACCCCCCTAGTGACCAGGCCCTTTTTTACAAATCGGCACTCCACAACTTTAGCAGTTTATTGCTCAGTCATGCAACTTACCACCCAAATGAATTTTACTTCCTTTTCTTCTCACTAATAGAGCTTTCATTTGGTGGTATTTCATTGCTGCTGACATTTTTACTTTTTTTGTTATTAATCGAAATTTAACGATTTTTTTGCAAAAAGATGACATTTTTCACTTTCAGTTGTAAAATTTTGCAAAAAAAACGACATCCATATATAAATTTTTCGCTAAATTTATTGTTCTACATGTCTTTGATAAAAAAAAAATGTTTGGGTGAAAAAAAAATGGTTTGGGTAAAAGTTATAGCGTTTACAAACTATGGTACAAAAATGTGAATTTCCGCTTTTTGAAACAGCTCTGACTTTCTGAGCACCTGTCATGTTTCCTGAGGTTCTACAATGCCCAGACAATAGAAAAACCCCACAAATGACCCCATTTCGGAAAGTAGACACCCTAAGGTATTCGCTGATGGGCATAGTGTGCTCATAGAAGTTTTTATTTTTTGTCACAAGTTAGCGGAAAATGATGATTTATTTTTTATTTTATTTTTTTCTTACAAAGTCTCATATTCCACTAACTTGTGACAAAAAATAAAAAATTCTAGGAACTCGCCATGCCCCTCACGAAATACCTTGGGGTGTCTTCTTTCCAAAATGGGGTCACTTGTGGGGTAGTTATACTGCCCTGGCAATTTAGGGGACCATATGCGTGAGAAGTAGTTTGAAATCAAAATCTGTAAAAAATGGCTGGTGAAATCCTAAAGGTGCTCTTTGGAATGTGTGCCCCTTTGCCCACCTAGGCTGCAAAAAAAGTGTCACACATCTGGTATCGCCGTACTCAGGAGAAGTTGGGCAATGTGTTTTGGGGTGTCATTTTACATATACCCATGGTGGGTGAGATAAATATCTTGGTCAAATGCCAACTTTGTATAAAAAAATGGGAAATGTTGTCTTTTGCCAAGCTATTTCTCTCACCCAGCATGGGTATATGTAAAATGACACCCCAAAACACATTCCCCAACTTCTCCTGAGTACGGCGATACCAGATGTGTGACACTTTTTGGCAGCCTAGGTGGGCAAAGGGGCACACATTCCAAAGAGCACCTTTAGGATTTCACCAGCCATTTTTTACAGATTTTGATTTCAAACTACTTCTCACGTATATGGGCCCCTAAATTGCCAGGGCAGTATAACTACCCCACAAGTGACCCCATTTTGGAAAGAAGACACCCCAAGGTATTCCATGAGGGGCATGGCGAGTTCCTAGAATTTTTTATTTTTTGTCGCAAGTTAGTGGAATATGAGACTTTGTAAGGAAAAAAATAAAAATAAAAAAATCATCATTTTCCGCTAACTTGTGACAAAAAAAATAAAATTCTAGGAACTCGCCATGCCCCTCACGGAATACCTTGGGGTGTCTTCTTTCCAAAATGGGGTCACTTGTGGGGTAGTTATACTGCCCTGGCAATTTAGGGGACCATATGCGTGAGAAGTAGTTTGCAATCAAAATCTGTAAAAAATTACCGGTGAAATCCGAAAGGTGCTCTTTGGAATGTGTGCCCCTTTGCCCACCTAGGCTGCAAAAAAGTGTCACACATCTGGTATCGCCGTACTCAGGAGAAGTTGGGGAATGTGTTTTGGGGTGTCATTTTACATATACCCATGCTGGGTGAGAGAAATATCTCGGCAAAAGACAACATTTCCCATTTTTTTATACAAAGTTGGCATTTGACCAAGATATTTATCTCACCCAGCATGGGTATATGTAAAATGACACCCCAAAACACATTCCCCAACTTCTCCTGAGTACGGCGATACCACATGTGTGACACTTTTTTGCAGCCTAGATGCGCAAAGGTGCCCAAATTCCTTTTAGGAGGGCATTTTTAGACATTTGGATCCCAGACTTCTTCTCACGCTTTAGGGCCCCTAAAAAGCCAGGGCAGTATAAATACCCCACATGTGACCCCATTTTGGAAAGAAGACACCCCAAGGTATTCAATGAGGGGCATGGCGAGTTCATAGAAAAAAACATTTTTGGCATAAGTTAGCGGAATTTTTTTTTTTTTTTAGTTTTTTCTCACAAAGTCTCAATTTCCGCTAACTTGGGTCAAAAATTTAAAACTTTCATGGACTCAATATGCCCCTCAGCGAATACCTTGGGGTGTCTTCTTTCCAAAATGGGGTCAGTTGTGGGGTGTTTGTACTGCCCTGGCATTTGAGGGTCTCCGCAATCATTACATGTATGGCCAGCATTAGGAGTTTCTGCTATTCTCCTTATTTGAGCATACAGGTAATGAGATTTTTTTTCCCGTTCAGCCTCTGGGCTGAAAGAAAAAAATGAACGGCACAGATTTCTTCATTCGCATCGATCAATGTGGATAAAAAAATCTCTGCCCAAAAAAGAAAAGGAGGGGAAAGGCGTCTGCCAGGACATAGGAGCTCCGCCCAACATCCATACCCACTTAGCTCGTATGCCCTGGCAAACCCGATTTCTCCATTCACATCAATCGATGTGGATGAATAAATCATTGCCGGGATTTTTTATATTTTTTTATATATACAAAGTGTTTGCCAAAGCATAGGAACGCCGCCTCCTCCTCAGCTCGTATGCCTTGGCAAACGTATCTGTTACTGCAGAGGAGAAATCTCGTCTTGCAGCGCCGCATACACTGACTTTTGTGTAATCTGACAGCAGCGCAATGCTTCTGTCAGAATGCACATCAGTGCTGCAGCTGCTTGATCGCTTGGTCCACCTAGAAGGTAAAAAAAAAAAAAAACAGGCCGCAACGCAATAAATTTATTAACATTAACTTTTATAAACTTTTGAAACAGAACAATAACTTTTTTGCTTACCGGTGATTTTTTTTTTTTTTTTTTTTTTACCTTTATTGAACAAACCTCTCCTTCCCCATGGGACAATGTGCAAAGCGCAAATCGCCCAGAGATGCGGAGAAGTACATTATGCACTTTGTCCCAGGTGAAATGAGAGGTTTGTGGCAGCTCTGTGTGAAAGGGCCCTAAGACCCCTGTGTGCCTGTCCTGTGTACGCAATCCCTATGCTAATAGTGTACCTGAGTGTGGAACTTGCGGAAACACTCCCCTATGCATAGGGCAGGCTGGTCAGGACAGTCGGGACAAAAAAAGGTGGTGTCACGCCTTATTCCACCCCTGCTACAGACACGACATCTTTTTCTTGTGGAACGTTGAGTTGGGGTACCAGGATAGACAGACGGGAAGTGTCTGCCATGTAGCCGGCTCACTACATCAGGGCCTTGGGGCACGGACCCTCCTGGATACAGGATTTCCGAAATGATCTCTTCCTGGAATTTTAGGAAGGATCCTGTTCTCCCAGCCTTACTGTAGAGAACAAAACTATTGTACATCGCCAATTGGATCAAATAAACAGACACCTTCTTATACCAGCGTCTGGTTCTGCGGGAAACTAAATAGGGAGCCAACATCTGGTCATTGAAGTCCACCCCTCCCATGTGAAGGTTATAGTCGTGGACAGAGAGGGGTTTCACAATGACTCCAGTTGCCCGTTCAATTTGGACAGTCGTGTCTGCGTGAATGGTGGACAGAAGGTAAACGTCCCTCTTGTCCCTCCACTTCACCGCGAGCAGTTCTTGGTCACACAAGGCAGCCCTCTCCCCCCGTGCAAGTCGGGTACTAACGAGCCGTTGGGGGAAGCCCCGGCGAC
Source organism: Bufo gargarizans (assembly GCF_014858855.1). NCBI lineage: Eukaryota > Metazoa > Chordata > Amphibia > Anura > Bufonidae > Bufo > Bufo gargarizans. Next base: position 74,257,667 of record NC_058084.1, read on the forward strand.
TAGGTCGCGCGGTGCCACAGCATTGAATTCCGACTAGATGTAAGTGCCGAAAGAGGGCCACGCTTGAGTAAAAATTGTCCACGTATAAGTGGTACCCCTTGTGGAGTAAGGGTGACACCAAGTCCCAGACAATCTTGCCACTGCTCCCCAGGTAGTCAGGACATCCGACCGGCTCCAGTTTTGAGTCTTTTCCCTCATAGACCCTAAAACGATATGTATAGCCTGTGGCCCTTTCACAGAGCTTATACAGTTTGACCCCATACCGGGCGCGCTTGCTGGGGATGTACTGTTTTATGCCAAGGCGCCCGGTAAAATGTACTAGGGACTCGTCTATGCAGATGTTTTGATTAGGGGTATACGCATCTGCAAATCTGGATGACAAATGGTCTATGAGGGGCCGAATTTTATGGAGCCGGTCATAAGCAGGGTGGCCTCTTGGATGACAGGTGCTATTGTCCGTAAAATGCATAAAGCACATGATGGCCTCAAAACGTGCCCTAGACATTGCAGCAGAGAACATGGGCATGAAATGTATTGGGTCTTTAGACCAATATGACCGCAATACATTTTTTTTAGTTAGACCCATGCTGAGGAGAAGGCCCAAAAAAAATTTAAACTCGGAAACGGTGACTGGTTTCCACCGGAAAGGCTGGGCATAGAAGCTTTCCGGATTGGCGGTAATAAACTGTGTGGCGTAGCGGTTGGTTTCTGCCACAACTAGGTCATAGAGATCCGCGGTGAAGAACAGCTCAAAAAACTGAAGGGCCGATCCTAAATGAGCCGTCTCCACGCGAACTCCAGACTGGGCGGTGAAAGGGGGCAATACGGGTGCGGCGGAATCAGGGGATTGCCAATTAGGATTTGCCAGCACCTCTGGGAGACTAAGGGTTCTACGGGCCTGTGAACGCGGTGGCTGCGACAGGGGAGTTATTACACGTGCCACTGTACCAGCTGGAACTGCCCTTCTGGTGCTCGCCACTTCACCAGGGAATACGGCAGTGCTGGTAGAAGGTCCAGGTTGTGCTGCGCTGCTGGTGTATGCCGCACCATAAACAAGATCAGCGCTAGCACCACTCTGCTGCAAATGAGGATCATCATGCAGGGTAGGCAGAACTCTTACATGGGATCGGGTACGTCTGGCCGTAGCAGGGACCTCTACGTCGTCATCCTCACTAGCCGTTAGAGTGCCACTGCTGTCTACAGGTTCATATTCTGAACCACTGGATTCAGCGGATGAGGCGTCCCCATCGCTTTCATCCATCACGGCCAGAATCCTGTAGGCCTCTTCAGCGGAATACCCCTTGTTTGACATTTTGGGTTCACTAGATTTAGGGGGTATTCCTCTGAGACTACCCGGGAAAAAGATCAAACCTGCTTAGTAAAAGGGAGTGCTTGCGAAGTAAAGCTGCGATCGCTAATAAAGATCCAAAAAGCTCAAAAGTGATCTTTATAGCGCCGCAGCGATTTTACGGTGTTTTTGCAGTGATCAGAAAAAAAAAATTCTGTCACTGCGGCGGGGCGGACTGAACGCAAGTGTGCGCACAAGATCAGGCCTGATTGTGCGAACACTGCGTTTTTTGTAGAACCTAAGGTGACCCTAATGTACTTATATAGATCTGATTGCGATCAGTATTGATCACTTACAGATACTATATAGTACTAGTGCTGATTAGCGACAGCGATGACGCTAATCAGCGACTAATCGGTGACTGCGGTGCGGTGCGGTGGGCGCTAAACTACCTAGCAAGTAGCTAACTACCTGGCAGGGATGAGGGACCCTTACAGGGGGGGTGATCAATGACAGGGGGGTGGACAAGGGGGTGATCAGGGTGATCAGGCAGTCTAATATGGGTGATCAGGTGCTAAATAAGGGGTTAATAAATGACAGGGTAATATCTAATGTGTAGTGTGGTGTTTGGTGCTACTTACTGAGCTGCCTGTGTCCTCTGGTGGTCGATCCAAGCGAAAGGGACCACCAGAGGACCAGGCAGCAGTTATATCAGACGCTATTTTCAAAATAGCGTCTGACATAACCATTTCATTGGACGATTCAAAAATCTACAGCCTGCCAGCCAATGATCGCGGCCGGCAGGCTGCAGATGAACTTGTGCACTATGCGTTCCTGTGAACGCGCGCTCCTGTGTGCGCGCGTTCACAGGAAATCTCGGCTCACGCGAGATGACGCCAATCGGCGTTAGCGTAGCCTGGGAGCGCCGCAGAGATGACGCCTTTCGGCGTTAGCGTAGCGGTAAGTGGTTAAAAGGACTTTTGTGGCCCTATTAGCTAGCGTTTGGTGTCCCTAACAGCCTGTCCCTGCTCCACACAGCAACCTCTCCCTACACTGGCAAACACTGAATGTAAAATGGCTGCCAGATCAGGTTTATTTATAAGGTAGGGGGTATGTCATAGAAACATAGAATGTGTCGGCAGATAAGAACCATTTGGCCCATTTAGTCTGCCCAATATACTAAATACTATGGATAGCCCCTGGCCCTATCTTATATGAAGGATGGTCTTATGCCTATCCCATGCATGCGTAAACTCCTCCACTGTATTTGCAGCTACCACTTCTGCAGGAAGGCTATTCCATGCATCCGCAAAAACACAAATGCAATCGCACTCTGCAAACAAGCACTCTGCCCTGCCTTTATGCTGGATGTTGAATGAGGCATTAGTGTACATTTTGGCCAAAGCGTAATAAGCCACTCACCACGTCAAGGTCGCCTCTATGAGTGATCCCTAACACTAGTTCCTACCTGTTATGGGCCATGACAGCCACACAAAGTCCAGGGAGCGCAGGTACAGCATGCACGCCAAGCACACTCTGCTTTTAACCCAGTCCGGTGCCTTAACAGCTTCCATCGGATCCAAGGATTCCATGCATCCACTACTCTCTCAGTAAAGTAATGCTTCCAGATATTACTTTTAAACCTTTGCCCCTCTAATTTAAAACTATATCCTCTTGTAGCAGTTTTTCTACTTTTAAATATTCTTTCCTCTTTTACCTTGTTGATTCCCTTTATGTATTTAAAAGTTTCTATCATATCCCCTCTGTCTCGTCTTTCTTCCAAGCTATACATGTTAAGGTCCTTTAATCTTTCCTGGTAAGTTTTATCCTGCAATCCATGTACCAGTTTAGTAGCTCTTCTGAACTCTCTCCAAAGTACCAATATCCTTCTGGAGATTTGGTCTCCAGTACTGAGCACAATACTCCAGATGAGGTCTTACTAGTGTTCTGTAGAGCGGCATGAGCACCTCCCTCTTTTTACTAGTAATGCCTCTCCCTATACACCCAAGCATTCTGCTAGCATTTCCCGCTGCTCTATGACATTGTCTGCCTACCTTTAAGTCTTCTGAAATAATGATCCCTAAATCCCTTTCCTCAGATACTGAGGTTAGGACTGTATCACTGATTTTATATTCTGCTCTTGGGTTTTTACGCCACAGGTGCATTATCTTGCACTTATCAACATTAAATTTTAGTTGCCGGATTTTTGACCATTCCTCTAGTTTTCCTAAATCCTTTTCCATTTGGTGTATTCCTCCAGGAACATCAACCCTGTTACAAATCTTTGTGTCATCAGCAAAAAGACACACCTTACCATCGAGGCCTTCTGCAATTTCGCTGATAAAGATATTAAACAATATGGGTCCCAGAACAGATCCCTGAGGTACCCCACTGGTAACAAGACCATGGTCCGAATATACTCCATTGTTGTCTGTCCCTCAGCCACTGACTAATCCATCCAACGTCCATGTGCTGAAACATCTAATTTGGCTGTCCTGTGCCACCTGATGGATGTGTCATGGGTCAAAGTTCCTCACAATGTAAAATAATATGGTGGGCGCGAATATCTCCATATGTTCGCATGTTTGGCGAATCGCGAAAACACGCAAAGTTCGCCGCGAAACGACCGCCGGGCGAACCGCAAGGCCATCTCTAATCTAAACATTGCAGATTGACATGACCAGAGTTGATCATCACTCCCATCATTGTCACACATAGCAAAGACCTAGGAGTCAGAGCACAGAATACAGTGCCATACGACATCCATTAGCCACAAGTAAAAAAAATAATAAATGATACCACACGGCACGGCTGCCATCAGGAATTTCAGGGCTCCATACAGGCAAATTTTGTGGGGCCCCACCTACCCCCACCCCCACTCTGACCCCCAATTTCACACTCACCCAGCATCCTCCCCGATCACACATTAAAGGTTCCCATCCTACACCATATCACTTACATATCCATTAGCATTTGTTTTGGATTTTTTAGGCTTGTCACCAAGACAAGGTAGACCCTTGTGGCAGGGCCCTACTCTACTCTAGTCAATTTAAAATGTTTTCAAATTAATTATTTTTCTAAATGTATTTTACTTAATTTTCTCAGGGTACTTTCACACTAGCGTTAGAGGAATTCGTTCCGTTGCCGGAACTGCCTGCCAGTAATCCGTGTGCAAACAGATACCATTTGTTACCGGATGATGCGGATCCGTCTGACAAATGCATTGAAATACCAATCCGTCTCCCCGGTGTGATCCGCAGACCTGGAAACCTGATCCGGTTTTCCGGAACACTTGGTACCGGATCCGGCATTAATACATTTCAATGGAAATTAATGCCGGTTTCGACAATCAGGCGTTCCGGAATTTTGCCCGGAGAAAATACTGCAGCACGCAGTATTTTATCCAGCCAAATACCGTAAAAGTGACTGAACTGAAGACATCCTGATGTATACTGAACGGATTGCTTTCCATTCAGAATGCATTGGGATAAAACCGTTTTTTTCTGGTATTGAGTCCCTACGACAGATCTCAGTACCGGAAAACTTTAACACTAGTGTGAAAGCACCCTTAAAGGTAATATGTCTTGGATGTGTGTGTTTTTTACTCATTAAAACCACATAGTGATAAATTTTTTCTAATCTCTTTGTATTTCTGATTGCAGATTATTTTATTTATTGCACTCATAGATATTGATATGGGCAACAAAGATTGGAGGGGACCCTATTGATTATCTTGGGAGAGTTTTCTAGGAATGTTCTGTGAACTGTACAAAGGTCATTGTGCATGGAGGGGGAGGAGATGAGCTGTGCCATTACCTATTGTGCCATTACCTACTGCCAGTGACCCTGAAGAAGGTACAAGAAGTCAAGGCTGCAGCAGAAAGTATTTCTGGCTCCTGGGATACAACGTATTTCTATCATAGAAACTGGGGGTAATTTATCAAACTGGGGTAAAGTAGAACTGGATTAGATGCCCATAACAACCAATCAGATTCCTCCTTTCATTTTCCAAAGGAGCTGTCCAAAATGAAAGGAGGAATCTGATTGGTTGCTAGGGGCAACTAAGCCAGTTCTACTTTACACCAGTTTGATAAATCTCACCCATTAACTGTGTGGGGTGTATTATTAGCACTACTAAATACCGTCAGATGGGAAATGGATAGGTTCTGTCCTGATCCACTATTCTTCTCAGGAATCTCCTGTCACTGTCTCTCTCAGTCTGAGACTGAAGGGAAAGGAAGCAGCGTCTGACTGGGAGGTAAGTAAGTGACGTCAGACACTTCCGGAAATATTACTGCGGGGACATTTTTAGAGAGGGCAGCAGCCTCCCTCCTGTACTGGGTAAGTGCGGGCTGGCGTGACGTGACATCCGCTCTGACTGACTGGGCCGGTGGCCGTCAAAATCAAGTAAAATAACTGCGAGTGTGCGCCGGCTGCCGGGCCCAAGTAAATTATTAGGTCACTTAGTAATAGTGATAGTGAACCGACGCCTCCTCCGGGCCCCAGACGGCAGTACCACCAGTACTGCCCTGATGGTGGCCCTTCATGGCATCCTTTCTTGTGTACAATATTCTTGTGCTATGACATTTTCATGTGCATTATAACGGTATTGTGACATCTCTGTAGAATTTCTGTGATGTAACATCACTGAATCGATTATCTCTCCCTGTACTGTGTCATCATTGTGTCCATGGGCAGATTAGGAACTCAAAGTGGCCCTGGAAAAAAAGAGTAAAAGTGGCTCCATGTTACAGGCGGGATCAAATTGGTAAGGGGTGGAGCCAAGCCAAATGCGCAGGGTCAGCATACCATTAGGCCCCTTTCACACAAGCGAGTTTTCCACGCGGGTGCAATGCGTGACGTGAACGCATAGCACCCGCACTGAATCCTGACCTATTTATTTCAATGGGTCTGTGTACATGAGCGTTTTTTTTTTTCACACATCACGTCTGTGTTGCATGTTCTATATTCAGCGTTTTTCACGTAGCCCTGGCCCCATAGAAGTGAATGGGGCTTTAGTGAAAAACACATTGCATCCGGAAGCAAGTGCAGATGCAATGCGTTTTTCACTGATGGTTGCTAAGAGATGTTGTTTGTAAACCTTCTGTTTTTTATCACGCGTGTGAAAAACGTATGAAAGCGCATTGCACCCACGTGGAAAAAAACTGAACTGAATGCAATCACAGACAAAACTGACTGAACTTGCTTGCAAAATGGTTTGAGTTTCACTGAACGCACCCTGAACGCATACCTGGTTGGTTCACACGACACATTCACGCACCATACCTCCCAACTTTTGAATAGCCTACGGAGAGATAATAACTGTGGTGTGCTTAGCGAGCCATAACAAATGTATGCCCCAATTTGGGCCCCCTTCCCAGTAGCTATGCTCCCTTCATAACGCCACCTTAGTGCCCTTTCACATTAGTTAGGCCCCTTTGAGCCCCCACATAGTATTGCTGCCCCCACACAAAAGTAATACTAGTAATTAATTCTGTTGTGACCTGATGGTAGGCGGTACTGGCGGCCTACTGCTAGGAGAGAGGCTGGCAGTATGATGAGGACATCGTGGCAGGGCGGCCCACAGCCTGGTGCACTCACATCAATACACATTGCACCCGCCAGCCATCCTGCTGCAATGTAATTATTAAGCCTCAATGTCTGAAGTGAGGGGCGTGACCCACAGCATGGAGGAAGGTGAGATAGTAGGTGGGCAGGAATCTGTGACACAAGATGTGCAGGAGCACTCGAGGCCCAGTAGCAGGAGGTGAGAAGGTGCAGAGTCTCTGGAGGCAATTCTCATTATCTCCTGGAGCCAGGCTCCTCTGCAAGGAGTCTCTGCCCCCTCCTCGCACGGACTGACACACTGCAGAGAGGAGGGGGGAGGTTGTCATCTCTCTTGGGGCCAGTAAAGTTTGATATGGGCTAGTGGGGGCAGCTGTGAGCGGGCCCCTTTTTTTGCTTCCTTGCAGCAAGGGCCCCTGAGAGCAGTACCAGTAGCACATGGGTTTATAGGTTGTTTTTGTGGCCTACTGTATAGCGTACTGCACTTTACTATACCAGATATGCCAACATCTGTCAGGCTGGCAGAGGCCAGAAGGACACTCGTTTGGTCTCCTCCAGTGAACAGAGCTCTATGGATATGACCTACATATATGCTGGCCTGTATGCAGGGCTGTACTGACCTCACAGGCCCAGAGCAACTGCGGATCTGTGACATCATCAGCCTCATTAGTATTCAAAGCTGTATGGCCATTTCCAAGGGCGGACTGGCCATAGACCCTACTGGGAAGATTCCTGGCAGACCAGTGCCGAGTGGGTCACCTGAGTCTTCCCCATGGGCACTGCCGGCTACATAACATTTTGATGCTCTCACCATTATTTAAAGGGGTTGTCGCTCACTTCAGTGTGTGGCATTTATTGTGTAGAGAAGGTTAATACAAGGCACTTAAAGAGGACCTTTCACTTGTATAAACTATGTGAACTGAGTATGCTGCCATATAGAGCGGCACCCGGGGATCTCACTGCACTTACTATTATCCCCGGGCGCCGCTCCGTTCTCCCGTTATAGGCTCCGGTACCTTTGCTCCTTAAGTTATAGTAGGCGGGTCTTCCCTTGTCCTGTGGGCGTCTCCTTCTCCTAGGCTGCAGCGCTGGGAGAAAAAAAAGGAGGAGGAGACGCCCAGCAGAACAAGGGAAGACCCGCCTACTATAACTTAAGGAGCAAAGGTACCGGAGCCTATAACGGGAGAACGGAGCGGCGCCCGGGGATAATAGTAAGTGCAGTGAGATCCCCGGGCGCCGCTCTATATGGCAGCATACTCAGTTCACATAGTTTATACAAGTGAAAGGTCCTCTTTAACTAATGTATTGCGATTGTCCATATTGCTTCCTCTGCTGGCTAAACTCATTTTTCCATCATATTATACACTGCTAGTTTCCATGGTTATGACCACCCTGCAATTCATCAGCAGCGGCCATGCTTGCACACTATAGGAAAATGCATCAGCCTCTCTGGTGGCCGGGATCATGGGAGCTCACATAGGCTGGTGATTTTTCCTATACTGTGCAAGCATGGCCACCGTTGATGGATTGCAGGGTGGTCGTAACCATGGAAACCAGCAGTGTATATTGCAATGGAAAAAATTAATCCAGCCAGCAAAGGAAGCATTATGGACAATCACAATGCATTAGTAAGTGGCTTGTATTAACTTTCTCTACATGATAAAAGCCACTTACTTAAGTGAAACAACCCCTTTAAGGCTGGGAGTGCGCGGTACTTATGTACCCAGCTGGTGGCTGTAGGTGCCCTCCTAGATTTAGTTGCACCGCTGGGGGCATTACTGGGAGCACTATAGGGATATGTTTAAAGAAGAGCTCTCACCTCTCCTGACATGTTTGTGTAAGTAACTACTTGCATCCCCCATGTAATTACAGTTCTGGAGCCTCTAGTCTTATGACTCTATGTTGTACCATTCTATTATTATTCCTACTAGATGTTTATAAATTAATTTCTAGAAGTAAAGGTACAGATGGGTGTTACCAGTTTGGGGGGGGGGGGTGTCCCTCCACTGTCTGAAACCAGCAGCACTGAATGGATACAGTCAGACACACCGGCTACTGGTAACACCCAACAGTACCCATACTGCAGACTGCTGGCAATTTATGCAGCAATAATACAGGAATGGTCCTACATAGAGTAATAAGAATAAGAAACATATTTGGACATTAGAAAACGCAGCATTTCCATTATAGTGTCGCCCATGTGCGGTATGCAAAATGCGGATTGCACATGGCTGGTGTCCATGTTTTGCGGAACGCAAAACACTTGAGGACATGTGAATGGACCCTTAACCACCACCGAACATATTAACCAACACATCGGTATCTTCGTAAGCAGACAACATAGTAATCTGCCTGATTAGAATGCATGACAATTGTGCTATCTATTGAACTGATCCATTAAGTAGTGATTGTAAAACTATATAATCCCAACTGCATGTCTCATATGGAACTAACTCATTAAAGGGGTTGTTCAGGTTCAGAGCTGAACCCGAACATACCCTTATTTTCACCCAGGCAGCCCCCCTGATGTTGGCATCAGAGCATCTCATGCTCCGATGCGCTCCATTGCCCTGCGCTAAATCACGCAGGGCAAGGTCTCTTTTGCTTTTAATAACACACTGCCGGGCGGAAACTTCCGCCCAGCAGTGTGTTTGGTGACGTCACCGGCTCTGATGGGCGTGCTTTAGTGCTGCCCTAGCCGTTTTACTGGCTAAATCTTGCCCATCAGTGTCGGTGACGTCACCGGGCTTCTGGCAGCCCCATGGAGAGCCCGGTACGTCACCGGATATCCAAAAAATGCCTTTGTCCTGCGCGATTTAGCACAGGGCAAAGGAGAGCATCAACTGCTCCGATGCTCAAGTCAGGGGGGCTGCCGGAGTGAAAATGGAGGGATGTCCGGGTTCAGCTCGAAACCTGGACAACCCCTTTAAGTGGCAACTACAAGACTTTATCATTGTAACTATAGGATATACAAAACAGCCACAACAAGATTATGTTAAAAAACCAATTAAGAACGTTACATTGAGCAAGTTAATAACAACAACATATCTTGCTAACTCTCTCAATACTGCTGTGGAACATAAGTATTTCAAAATAGTGCGTGAGCTCCGCACTAATAACGAATAGAGGGACCGTGACTATATATTATCTTATGTTACTGTTTATTTGCATAATTTTTGATTATTCCTTTTCAGCACATAGGGATTTTTTGTGATTTATGTATAGTATATTTTATATATTTCTTAAAAGGGATTCGAAAAATAAATCGAGATACAGTACAGACCAAAAGTTTGGACACACCTTCTCATTTAAAGAGTTTTCTTTATTTTCATGACTATGAAGGCATCAAAACTATGAATTAACACATGTGGAATTATATACATAAACAAGTGTGAAACAACTGAAAATATGTCATATTCTAGGTTCTTCAAAGTAGCCACCTTTTGCTTTGATTACTGCTTTGCACACTCTTGGCATTCTCTTGATGAGCTTCAAGAGGTAGTCACCTGAAATGGTCTTCCAACAGTCTTGAAGGAGTTTCCAGAGATGCTTAGCACTTGTTGGCCCTTTTGCCTTCACTGCGGTCCAGCTCACCCCAAACCATCTCGATTGGGTTCAGGTCCGGTGACTGTGGAGGCCAGGTCATCTGGCGCAGCACCCCATCACTCTCCTTCATGGTCAAATAGCCCTTACTTTCAAAGTTTTCCCAATTTTTCAGACTAACTGACCTTCATTTCTTAAAGTAATGATGCCACTCATTTTTCTTTACTTAGCTGCTTTTTTCTTGCCATAATACAAATTCTAACAGTCTATTCAGTAGGACTATCAGCTGTGTATCCACCTGACTTCTCAACACAACTGATGGTCCCAACCCCATTTATAAGGCAAGAAATCCCACTTATTAAACCTGACAGGGCACACCTGTGAAGTGAAAACCATTTCAGGTGACTACCTCTTGAAGCTCATCAAGAGAATGCCAAGAGTGTGCAAAGCAGTAATCAAAGCAAAAGGTGGCTACTTTGAAGACCCTAGAATATGACATATTTTCAGTTGTTTCACACTTGTTTGTTATGTGTATAATTCCACATGTGTTAATTCCCAGTTTTGATGCCTTCAGTGTGAATCTACAATTTTCATAGTCATGAAAATAAAGTAAACTCTTTGAATGAGAAGGTGTGTCCAAACTTTTGGTCTGTACTGTATATTGTTGATAAAGAGCCAGCTATTTATTATTTAGTAATAATTATCTGCCATTGTTAACTTAGTGTTAGCAGTGGCCTCAGTAGTAATAATGTCCCCTATTGTGCCCCAGAAGTAAAAATGCCCCCTAGTGCCCATACTAATATTCATGTTCCTATAGTCTTCCAGTAGTAATAAAACCCACTATAATGCCCCCGCCCCCAGTAGTAATATTTCCTCTTATAATGTGTGCCAGTACAAAATACCCCCTTATAATTTGTGCCAGTACAAAACATATTGCCTTTTAGTGCCCCCAGTAGAACCAGTGTGTGCATAGTGCCTCCCATTTTGCTTTTCTTTCTTTATTATTTCTACTGAAATCTATGTATAAATTGCCCACTGGGTTTTACCATTTTCCTTTACCAGAAGGATGTTGTACCTACACCATCAGACACAAGAAGCACTGACTGGACAGTATGAAAGTGTGCACTACCTAGTTGGCAAGTTACGTATACATTTCTAGCTGGGATAACAGAGGAACGAAACAACACATTACTAAAACAGACATTTCATGGGTGGTGACAGGTCCTCTTCGAGCATAGTGGACAGGAGGGCTTATAAGTAACAAAGAATCATTACTCACCTCCACCAGTCCTCTCGCAGTGCTGCTCTTCACTTCCTGGTACCAGGTTGACACATAGGTAATGCCAACCAATCACTGGCCATAGCAGTGATCCACCTCACCCTGTGATTGGCTTTGTGGGTCTTTGCTGGCATTTCTGGTGCTTTGACAAGGACTGAGAAGTGAAGAGCAGCAGGGACTGGAGCAATGATGGAACGACAGGGGATTGGTGTAAGGCTACTTTCACACTTGCGGCAGGACAGATCCGACAGGCTGTTCACCCTGTCGGATCCGTCCTTCCGCTATTTCGCCGGACCGCCGCTCCGTCCCCATTGCCAATAATGGGGACGGGGCGGAGCACGGCAGTGCACGGCGAAAAGGCCGCCGGACTAAAAGTCCTGCATGTCCGACTTTTTAGTCCGGCAGCCTCTCACCGCGAACTGCCGTACTGCTCCGTACTAACACCCAATGTAAGTCAATGTGGACGGATCCGTCTTGGCTATCTTACAGATAATAAAGACTGATCCGTTCTGAACGAATGCAGACGGCTGTATTATCTGAATGGATCCGTTCATGACGGATCCGCACAAAACATGTGAACGTAGCCTAACTCCCTTAAGACCACCATGCTTAAAAAAAATCTTACTGGCAAACCCCTTTAAGAATATCGGATGCTGGTTTCAATAGATATGACATGGCTGCTTCCACTCACTGCCGGCAATACATGTTTGTGTAACAGAACCTAGAAAATTCAGGACAATGGAAATCAACAATTAGGATTTGTGCATGTGATTGCAATAAGGACCTAACTGAGCCCTGATAATTGGGTTTGTAACAGTCACTCCTGTTTTGTACCATATGGTGCAGCAAAGGTCACCTTTACCCTTTACCTCGTGAAGTATTGATTTTAACGGAAGGAGGAAGCAATATTCACTGACTCACCGTGTGTCATGAGAACGCAGCTTCTAGTATCGCCTGTCAGCTATGTAACCTGCTGATTCCATGTAGTCATCTATAGACAGGAGGACCTGGGTATGTCTGCGCACGACACCCACTCTTTACCATGGGGGTTGGGAGACAATATCAAAGCTTTCATGCTGAATGTAAATATGAGCGCACCACTGTATTAATAGATGATAGGCAGACAGATAAAAGGGGACTTATAAGATTTGGCAACGGGTTTTTGTTACTCCAAAACAATTAGCATTTTCTTAATCTTAGGAATCTGAATACATATCAGGAAATGGACCTATAAAGGCGCTTTAAGGCTACTTTCACATCCGGTAGGGTCCAGCAAAAATGCTTCTGTTGTTGATAATACAACCGGCTGTATCCGTTATGAACAGATCCGGTTGTATTATCTTTAAAATAGCAATGATGGCATTAAAACCATTGCAAGTTAGAGGGGGCCGGATCCGTTTTCTATTGTGTCCGAAAAAACGTATCCGTTTTGCTCCACATACAATGCCGGACAGAAAACCGTTGCTTGAAGCAGTTTTCTTTCGGGAATGAGAACACAACTAAATGGTGCACTCTGTTCCCTTCAGTTCAGTTTTTTCCCCAATGACAATGAATGGGGACAAAACGGAAGCGTTTTTCTCTGGTATTTAGATCCTATGCCTCAATACCGGAAAAGAAAAACGTAGATGCAGAATCATTGTTTCCGGGCAGCAGATTGGCGTTTAGACCATATGATCTGCAGCCCAGGAACGATGATTGGACTGCCTGCATGAACAATAGAATCACCCGATGAACGAGCATTTTGCTTGTTCATCGGGTGATTGGCAGCACATTTAGATGGGCAGATTATCGGGAACCAGCGTTCACAAGAATGGTTGTTCCGATAATCTGGCCAATTATTGGTACGTGTAAATCCACCTTGGGAATTTAGACATTTCCTACATTATGAACCATTTCCCCCATGGGAATATCATCGGAACTATTGTATATTTGGTTTGCCCAACATGAGCTTTTCTTGGGTGACAGTAAAGTAAGTGCTACAGTCATTGTGTGTACCACTATCAATTAAAAATGATTTCTAAGTTTTAAAAAAATCTATAAGTTCTCATAGGCAAGTGCTAAGTGTGGCAGAATCTAAGGGGCGGCACTGTAACATCTTAAATTTCTTCCAGACAGTTGTTCAGATGTCCAGCATTGGCAATGTATAAAGGAAGAGGGCTGGGGGCTGGGGACTGCAATGTATAAAGGAAGAGGTTTGGGGGCTGGGGACTGCAATGTATAAAGGAAGAGGTCTGGGGGCTGGGAACTGCAATGTATAAAGGAAGAGGTCTGGGGGCTGGGGACTGCAATGTATAAAGGAAGAGGTCTGGGGGCTGGGGACTGCAATGTATAAAGGAAGAGGTCTGGGGGCTGGGGACTGCAATGTATAAAGGAAGAGGTCTGGGGGCTGGGGACTGCACTTACGGTATGTAATCACCGCTCTGCTCTTCCTGGCAGGCACAGGCATTGCTCTGCTCACCTGCCCCTCCGCTCCAATGTTCTGGTGACCCGGCCCAGCTGGCCTTACTCTCTTCCATCTTGCGGGCGCGGGCGCGGCCACTAAAGCTGCTTGGCTGTTTTTCCTGGCAGCAGTGCCTCTCACTGCCTGCAGGGAACACATATGCACTTTCTCTAGCTCTTAAAGAGCCAACACATGTGCACCTAAATCTTCCCCAGCCCATGTCCGGCCGCCCACGGGTACTTAATGCATAATCTCTTTGGTAGGGTGCCTGAGCAATAGGTTTAAGCCCACAAGTGTCCTGCAAGGGTGTATTCTTATACATTTGTCTGCCCATGTACTGATTTTTGCCCGTTTTCCCGGATTTGACCCTACATTACCTGACCTTTGTTGGATCTCCGTACTAACCCTTCCTTGCCCACCCTGACTGTTTATTAGATTGCACAAACTCTGCCTGCCCTGACTTCAGATTGTCCTTGACTACAGTTTTGCCAGATCCCTCAGTGCTCTGCACCGGTGTCTCTTGGTCCCTGTGGGTCAGCAGTCACTTTAACAGAGAATGTGTCGATAGATAGCGGCCTGGTGGTTCCTGTGCAATGAAGACTAGGTCCCTGTATAGGTGTTAAAGGATAAATACCGGGGGAAGCCTTTGGGAGCTTCCTCTGAACTGGAAATAATAAGCATGCAGGTTTGGGTGGAAATGCTGTTCACCAGTCACAGAGGCTAATGTTTGTGCTGATGGCAGGGGAGTAGGCTAGACTTTGTCAGGGAGGGCCACGACATACAAAAAGTGCTCATATAACAATGCCAGTGCCGGTCCCATTACTTTGAAAGCCATATGCTAGCCACTTACCAATTAACTGCGACCCTTGACAATAAGCTGATCATGAAGTGTTCCCCTGCTGGAACCCTGCAGGAGAAATGAAGCGTTTCCATTCAAATCAATGAGTTGTCTATGTCCTTAACCCTTTTATGACCAAGGGTCATTGATACCCACGTGACCACGTCTAATTTTGCAAATTTGACATGTGTCACTTTATGTGGTAATAACTTTGGAACGCTTTTACTTATCCAAACCATTCTGAGATTGTTTTCTCGTGACACATTGTACTTCATGACAGTCCCATGAAAATCCCAAATTTACCAAATATTTAGAAAAATTAGCTATTTTCAACATTTCAATTTCTCTGCTATTAAAACAGAAAGTGATACATCATAAAATATTTATTACATAACATTCCCCATATGTCTACTTTATGTTTGCATCATTTTGTAAATGTCATTAAAAAAAATCAGACGTTAGAAGGCTTAGAAGTTTAGAAGCAATTCTTAAAATTTAAATTCAAAACTGATTTTAAATGTTTTTCTTTTTTTCTCTTCTTCTCTTAATCCACATGATAAATATGCCTAACCCTTTACATTAAAAATGAAATCGACTGCATACCTCCCAATCATCCCGGACCTGGCAGGACAATCCTGGATTAAAGTGGCTGTCCCGCTGTCCCAGTACGGGGGAGGTATGTCCTGCTTTCTGGCAGCTGTCTTCCATAAGAAGCAGAAACAGCTGCCTGTAATGATGAAGCAAGACCCTTCCATTGACATCTTGCACCATCATTCCTCCCCCACACTGCAGGTCTGGCAGGGGGCGGGGCCGGACGGGAGCTCCATGTGTCCTGCTGCTGTTGGTGTTGCTGCTGCTGGGGAACAAGGTAAGTATGTGGAGTTTTTTTTACTGCCTGTGAAGGGGGCACTTTACTGGGCATATTACAGTGAGAGGCACAGCTGGGCATAAATACTGTGAGGGGGCACATAACTAGGGAGTAACTATTGTGAGGGGGCACATAACTGGACGTAACTACTGTGAGGGGGTATATCGTTAACACCAGTATATTGCCCAACCATACTGTGAGGGGGCACATATCTGGTCATAACTACTGTGTGAGATGGCATAAAGGGGGAATTATTACAATGTGGGGGCATTTAGGGGACTGGGTGGGACTAGGTGTTTACTTATGTTTTGGGTAGAGTTAGAGAAGTGATCTAGTGCTGAAAAAAATTGTGCCGCACATAGTGTCCCTCTTCAGTCTTTTTAAACGTTGAGAGGTATGCAACTGTACTCTACAACGCCTCAGTGTAGTCAATATACACCCAGGTGCGAGAAATGTCATGGCTGTCTTATTGTGTAACGATCAGGATCAGCCCAGATTATGCTCTTGTACACGACTGTTAATTCTTCAATGATAAATTATATATATCAATACAAGCAAGAGCCTGCCCACAACTACACAGATTCATTTTTAGATGAATATTGTCTTCAGTGGACATCTGTCACACGTATTCATGTCTCTAAAAGACATTGGATGTCAGCAGATAATGGTCTAAATCAGCTGTTTCTCTAGTAAAGCAACTAAAGATAAACTTACCATGATCTAGTATGAGCCTTGGGCATTAGATAATATGAGATTGTCCATATAAAAACCTACAATCGGAAAATTTAATCAATACACTATATGGGAAAACATATGCGGGCACCACATGTAATTAGCATGTTCAGCCGTATTCACTGCATTAAAGCAATTATACAACAATTCACTTCTATAGGCATTAGCATTCGATCAGGGCGTCAACTTGGCATGGTCAAATGATGCCAGTGTCATGTTCAGGGGTTAAGGAGTCACAAGCGTTCGCAGACAAAACTTCAGAACACAGAATAGACAAAAATGAATGGTTTATTCTACAATGTTTGCAAGACAACCCTCAACTAGTCAACTGCCTCTGTGCTGGCTAAGTGCAGGGTTACCTGGTCCAAACACCCGCAGTAAGAACTATGGGGACCTGTTCACACAGCAGGAACCCAAGCATACAAAGCAGATATGAATCAAGATCACAAGCAAACCAGATCAAAGACAAAAAAAATCTGAATCAAGGCATAAACTGTAACCCATGCAGATCAGAATTTCACTCAGGAAGCATGGTGTACATGGATAGAACTAGGGATGAGCGAATCGACATTGGATGCTTCATCCGAAGTCGATTCACATAAAACCTTTGTACCAAACTCGGGTTCGGTTTCAGATGGTACCTTGGAACCGAACCGGAGTTCGGTACCAAGGTTTTTTACAGTAGAAATTATTTTACGAAGTTATTACCCGAAATCTCACGAGACTTCGCAAAGCAATAACTTCGGCTCATCGGAGCGAATACATTCTAATACTGTACGGAGCGCTCTCTCCGTACAGTATTAAAACGAAGTTTTATGTGAATCGACTTCGGATGAAGCATCTGAAGTCTATTTGCTCATCCCTAGAAATAACCAAAGACATGACAAAGACATATCAGACATCGATGACCAATCAGGCCGACCACACGAGTCAGGGCTGAAGTAACAAACACTCTGATCAGGACAGAACGCACCCTGCACACAGCTTTTCTGGAGACAGAAGACAGACTGATCTCTCAGGCACACAGCTCACAGAACTAAATAAAGGAGTGATTTAAGGGCCGTTTACATGGGCTGATAATCTTAACGGTGAGCAATTATCTGGCAATGTAAATGTACCACCAATGACCCAATGAACGAGCAAAACTCTGATTAATTGGGTAATCCGATCGTTTGTGTGCACACAGAAACTGTTGTTTGCGGACAGCAGATCGTGCTGTGTAAACATGATCTGCTTTTGGCAAACAAGTCAGTGTGGGGAAGAGCGTTGGCATTAACGATTATACTCTGGAGGAGATCACTGCATGTATATGGTGGTTTCCTCCACCAGCAAGCAGCAGGGGAAGGAATGCTTCCTTTCAGATAATCTGCTGCTCTGTCATCCTGTGTAAAGGGACCTTAAGACACCTGACCACCTGATGTACAGACACACAGATCAGGGAAACATTAACCCTTACATCAACAAAGGGAGCATACAAATCACAGGTAATTGTTCACACACACCCACAGAAGTCCTCAGCCAGCCTATAAGGCAACACGGGGACAGCACTGTGACAGCTTTCTAACTAGCAGCAGTTCATCATCTCTGCCCTGATAGAACTGCCCCGGCCACTACAGGTACTATTTTAGGTAAGTCAACTGAAAATCAGTGTCTCTCACGTTCTGAAATCTAGTGTAAAGAATAACATTTAATAGACAAAACTAGAACATTTACTATCCATGGTTTGAAATGAGGTGTCCAACAAATAACCACAAGAATGTGATGTGTCGGTGATGTGAGAAATTAGCATCAAATGAGGTAGTCACAACAGGCCACAGAAGGTGATAGAGACATGGGCCTAATGCCATCTAATATTTATCATCTCAGTCAAGGATGATAAAGTTACCACAGTGCCGCATCTTGCAAGAAGACACTCAGGCACATATTCTATACCAAAGCCAAGATGGTATAAATTGCCACCGAAATTTACACCAAAAACTGTCTAAACTCTTAACAAATCTGTGAAGGTAGATGTTGTAGTAGCACAGCCAATTTTCTGCAAAAGAAAAGGCAAGCAGGAACCAGGTAAAGATTCTCTCAAGGGTATTCAGTTAATATGAGGGGTGTTCAAGCTTCGTTTCGTGATTAAATTCCTCACAAAGGAAGAAAAGAAGCCTAAAGAAATCTATGGAAGGATGATTGCTGTATATGGTGAAGCACCTTCGTACTGCCAAGTAAAGTTTTGGGCTAAGCAGTTTAAATGGGGTAGGGATTCAATTGAAGATGACCATTCTGGGAGACTTTTCAAAGCATCTTCAGCGGAAATGTGACAGAAAGTGGAGGCCATGATTTTGCAAGATCAACTGGTCAAAGTCAGTGTTATAGATCATCAATTAGGCATTGTGGCACAGTTTCAAGTATCATTCATGATGTTTTGATGATGTCCAAGGTCAGTTTCCGGTAGGTGGGACGAATGTTGACACCTGAGCAAAAAACTTTTCGCCAAAAATTTAGCCAAGAGACTTTAGACAAGCTTAGAGAAAATCCAAGAGACTTCTATTCTCAAATAAACACCTGTGATGAAACATGGGTGCACCACCGTGATCCTGAGCGCAAAGAAGAGTCCATGCAATGGAAGCACAAGGGGTCACCAACTCCAAATTCATTTTGTGTGCAGCAGTCAGCTGGAAAGATCATTGCAACAGTTCTTTGGGATACAGAAGGCATTTTATAACTAGAATTCATGTCGCACAAGACAACAATTTCTGGAGACACCTATGCTTCAACAATGAAGGCATTATGAAAGGCAAACAAAGAGAAACGCAGTGAGAAGTTGTCGGCAGGTGTGTTGCTGTTTCACGACAATACGTCAGCTCACAAGTCTCACAAATCACAAGAGGCAAACAGGGAGTGCGGCTTCATGGAGCTTAAAGGGAACCTGTCACCTCCCAAAACCATCCCAAGCCGCCAGCAGTCCCTGCGTGTAGCGAGCAGCGTGTTTCTGATGATGCCTTTCTTCCTGAAGTCAGATGCAGCAAAAGTACTGAAAACGTTGTTTTATCCCCTGCCGGCGGGAAGGGGGCGCGGTTACTGTGACTTGGAGCAAGGAGGCCACTGCCCCCTTGACTTCAAGCATTTGTGGAGAAGCGCGTCGGGCAGGGGATAAAACAACGTTTTCAGTACTTTTGCTGCATCTGCCTGATGATAATGCTGTCAAACAGGCGGTAACCGGCTTCGTGCAGTGGCAAGAAGTCTCCTTCAATACTGAGGGCATCTGATCACTGGAGGCGAAGTGGAATAAGTGTCTTGAAGTCAAGGGTAGTTATTAGCGAAGCGAGCTTCAAATCCTAGATCCAAAGTCGCTTCGCTCAAAACCACAGACTAATGACGTACGGAGATTTGTCTCCATACAGCATTAAAATGTATGGGCTCCAATGAGGAAAAGTCTTGCGAGACTTTGGTGAATAACTCTGGTATTTGAATTTTAAACTGGAAAACCACTTTTAGGGTCCATTCACACATCCGCAATTTCGTTCCGCATTATCTGCTGCCCAGATCCGGAATTGCGGATCCGCACTTCCGGGTCCGCACTTCTGTTCCCGAAAAAAATAGAACATGTCCTATTCTTGTCCTAGACATTTTCTATTAAGTGCCGGCGATGTGCAGTCCGCAAAATGCGGAACGCAAATCACCGATGCCCGTGTTTTGCGGATCCAAGGATCCGCAAAACACACATGGACGTGTGAATGGGCCCTAAAACTTGGATCCAAACTCGGCTTCGGTTCTAAAGTACCAATCGGAATAACTTCAGGAATAACTGACTTCGCCTCATCGGAGGCCGTACACTTTAATGCTGTACAGAGACTGATCGCTGTACAGCATAAGGCTACTTTCACACTAGCGTTCGATCGGATCCGTTCTGAACGGATCCGATCATAATAATGCAGACGGAGGCTCTGTTCAGAACGGATCCGTCTGCATTATTTTGGCATATAAAAGCTAAGTGTGAAAATAGCCTCGGACGGATCCGTCCAGACTTTCAATGTAAAGTCAATGGGGGACGGATCCGCTTGAAGATTGAGCCATATTGTGGCATCTTCAACCGGATCCGTCCCCATTGACTTACATTGTACGTCTGGACGGATCCGCACACCTCCGCACGGCCAGGCGGACACCCGAACGCTGCAAGCAGCGTTCAGCTGTCCGCCTGTCCGTGCGGAGGCGAGCGGAGCGGAGGCTGAACGCCGCCAGACTGATGCAGTCTGAGCGGATCCGCATCCATTCAGACTGCATCAGGGCTGGACGGAAGCGTTCGGGTCCGCTCGTGAGCCCCTTCAAACGGAGCTCACGAGCGGACCGACGAACGCTAGTGTGAAAGTAGCCTTAGGGTGCATTCACATGACCGTGTGTAATCCTTTCTGTTTTGCGGTCCACAAATAACGGAACTGCGTGTCCGCATTTTGCGGACAAATGACTTCCGTTTGTGTTCCGTATGTCTTCCGTTTTTTACGGTCCGCAAAAAATAGAAGGAAAAAAAAAAAGAGAGAAAAAAATGAATTATTAAGGCCTTCAAAAATACGGAAACCATTCCGTATGTCATCCGCAATTTGCGGATCCATTGACTTGAATGGGGCTGCAGACCGATCTGTTCGGACAATAGTAGGACAAGCTTCATATTTTTGCGGACTAGAAATACGGAAACACGGATGCGGACAACGTACTGAACATTGTCCGCACATTTTATTCACCCATAGAAATGAATGGATCCGCATTCCGCTGGATTGGTCGTGTGAATGTACCCTTAATCTGAAGTTTTGAGCAAAGCGACTTTGGATCTAGGATCCGAAGCTCACTTTGCTTATCTCTAGTCAAGGGGGATTACATTGAAAAGTAGTAAGTTCAAATTTATCAGAAAATTTTGTTTTCATATTCAGGTAGATGATATATTGAACACCACTTGTAAATCTGATTAAAATCAGAGCTGATAATGTGTGACAACTGATAATGTGCGACAACTGATAATGTGCGACAACTGTGCCCACGTTTACATACAACACAATCCAATACAAGCCAAGGCTTTCCACTACGAACCAAACATTCCCTGGAGAGTAAAATCTTGTTCACATAAGCCGACAATCGGGGCAATAATCTTGATAACTGCCTGTTATAAAGGTGCCAACAATCCCCCGATGAAAAAGCAAACACTTGTTCATTGGGTGAAAGCATTGTTTATGGAGTCACTTGTCATCATACAGAGGAGATGATTGCTGCATGTAAGTGCAAATTTAAATCTTCTGACGAGCAGGCAATTATTGGGAATGAATGGTTGGTTCCCGATAATTGCCTGCTCAGTCGTCCAGTGTAAATGGACCTCAAGACAAATATGTAAAGATTATAGATGAATTATATCTTTCATCAATGACATTCTCTGACACCATTTCACAATGTCCACATACAATTGGCCCTGTGGTAAATAATATCTGATTAGTGGGTGGCAACCCCGCTGACGAGCTGTGTAAAGGGCCCACCGTACTCTGGTACCTCATCACAGCTTACTAGGCATAGCACCATACATTATAAAGCAGCTGTGCTTGATAGTGCAGCTCAGGCCGTTCACTTGAATGGGACTATGCTGCAAATATGGGCCTGATTAATATGATGTCATTGGCCTAGAAAGAGGTCAGAGCAGGGGTGGGATTCAAATTTTTAACAACAGGTTCCCTACTCAGCGGCGGACACGCAGCGTCACGACACATGTTTACATATACATACACCATATATATGCAACACACATAAATACACCATATACATTTTGGTGCCCCCCTGGCCCCCTCCATCCATATTGTCACATTTCCCCCCCCCCGGCCCCCTCCATCCTCCATGTTGTCACATTTCTCCCCCCCTGGCCCCCTCCATGTTGTCACATTTCTCCCCCCCCCCGGCCACCTCTATCCATATTGTCACATTTCTCCCCCATTGGCCCCCTCCATCCTTATTGTCACATTCCCCCCCCCCCCCCGGCCCCATCCATGTTGTCACATTTCTCCCCCCATCCATGTTGTCACATTAATCCCCCCCCCCCCGGCCCCCTCCATCCATGTTGTCACATTTCTCCCCTCCATCCATGTTGTCACATTTCTCCCCCCCTGGCCCCCTCCATGTTGTCACATTTCTCCCCCCCATCCATTTTGTCACATTTCTCCCCCCCTGGCCCCCTCCATCCATATTGTCACATTTCTCCCCCCCATCCATGTTGTCACATTTCTCCCCCCCCTGGCCCCCTCCATGTTGTCACATTTCTCCCCCCCATCCATGTTGTCACATTTCTCCCCCCTGGCCCCCTCCATCCTCCATGTTGTCACATTTCTCCCCCCTGGCCCCCTCCATCCTCCATGTTGTCATATTTCTCCCCCCTGGCCCCCTCCATCCTCCATGTTGTCACATTTCTCGCCCCCTGGCCCCCTTCATGCCATCCATGTTGTCACATCACACTCACTACTACCCTAACAGGCTAACATGACCTGACCTGTCCTGACTCCTGCTGGCTGCCTGCGACTCTATAATCTTTCTGAGTTCTGATGGCTGTGTCTGGACTGTGTGCCTCAGTCAGACTGACACAACACAGTCAGTCAGCTCTAGCCTCTAGACAGTCCCTCTGCTCTGGCTGCTTCCCGCCGCCGCGCACTCACCAATCAGACTCCGAGCGGCCGGCACACGCAGGCTGGGGGCGGGCGGACGGCGGCGGCGCTGCGACAGTAGTAAGTCAGTTTTTAAAAAAAAAAGGTCATTCATTTTTTGGTCCTGCGCAGGGCGGGGGGAGATCATTTGAGTGAGCGGCTGCTGGAGCGCCGGGTTGAAAATAATTATGTTTTGTGCTGCACTAGGACCGGGTCGGGATTCCTGCTTCTCACCGGTCCTGCGAACCTGCTGTAATTTTAACAAACGGTTCGGCAGAACTGGAGAAAACCGGCTGGATTCCATGCCTGGGTCAGAGCTCTGCAGCCTTCTCATACAGCTGATTGATGGGGAGCTAAGAGTTGGACTCCCATCGATCAGATATTGGTGACGTATCCTCAAGATAGGCCATCAATAATGAACTCCTGAAAAACCTCTTTCATCAAGGCTTAAAGAGGACCTGTCAACACAAAATGTGATGCAATCTGAAAGCACCATGTTATAGAGCAGGAGAAGCTGAGCAGATTGATATACAGTATCAGTAGAATCAGTAAAACCTGTAATTTATCCATTTATATCTTTGCTTTTTCCACTTCATGTGAAAAACTAGGGAGGTACAGGAGGGAGGGGTTATCAGTGACTGACCGCTACCTCTGTATACACACTTACATAGAGAATGCTATCAATCACTGATAACACCTCCCGTGTACAGCTATCAGTGACTGACAGCTACCTCTGTATACACACTTACACAGGGAATATTATCAATCACTGAGAACACTTCTCCCATGTACAGCTATCAGTGACTGACAGCTACCTCTGTATACACACTTATACACACAATGCCATCAGTCACTGATAACACCTCCTTCCTGTACTGATAGCTGTTCACAGGAGGAGGAAAAAGCAAAGATAAAATGGTGTAAATTACAGGTTTTACTGAATCTTAATCCCTCAAACATATATATCAATCTGCTCAGCTCCTCCTGCTCTATAACATGCTGCCTGCAAATTGAACTGGATCTTGTGGTGACACGTCCTCTTTAAAGGGAGACGATCACTTCAGCAAGTAGCATTTATCACGTAGAGAAAGTTAATACAAGGCACTTACTAATATACTGTAATTGTCCATATTGCTTCCTTTGCTGGCTGGATTCATTTTTCCATCACATTATACACTGCGTGTTTCCATGGTTACAGACTACCCTGCAATATATCAGCAGTGGCCATGCTTGCACACTATAGGAAAAAGCATCAGCCTCTCTGGGGCCGGGCCGGGACTGTGGAAGTACACATAGGCTAACACTTTTTCCTATAGTGTGCAAGCATGGCCGCTGCTGATAGATTGTAGGGTGGTCGTAACCATGGAAACGAGCAGTGTATAATGTGATGGAAAAATGAATCCAGCCAGCAAAGGAAGCAATATGGACAATCACAGTATATGAGTAAGTGGCTTGTATTAACTTTCACAACATACTAAATGCAATTTGCAGAAGTGAGAGAATCCCTGTAAGTTCACATCTCCATTTAATAGTAAATGTCATGATTTCACACACAGAAAAAAACAGCACAAAATGTCGAAACCACAATGCAAGGTTATAAATGTAAAGAGGGTTTATAACTTACAAATGAAAGATTGTACAGAATCACATTTTACCATTAGTCAGGTTTATTATTAAGAAGAAATGTTACAAAATGTATTTCCTTTACTAAAATCAAGGAAAAGTTATCATCAAAATCCCATTTATTTTCAAAGAAAGCAACCACACTAGAGTTATCCCATTTACATGGCCCAGCACATGGACATCACAGAGGAGAGTGTCCTACTTAGGTGTCTATCAGCCAGAGAGGAGAGCTGCAGAAAAAGATGGGTTTCCATGTAATACCAAGTTTCTCCTGGAAGACAAATGAGCCCAGCTTCTATGAGAGCTATCAGCTGATCTGTGGAGGTTCCAGTTGTTGGACCTACATCAAGCATTCAGAAAAGAGGTTCACCAGATATGAAAACCTCTTTGTATGCCGAGGAAAATAATAATGACATGTAAGTAATCACTATTCTAATAATATTTTTTTTAAAAAGTCTAAAATATAAATAAGTACAAAAATAATTTGACAGGACAAATATTAGATGATGCCTCCAATGAGGATTTAAGCCCCTCGCTACATGGAGGAACCTATAAAGCATCTGCATTATCTCTGATGTGGGGTCTTTTGCACATCTAGATGTTAAAGGCCAGGAGTCGCACAGTTTAATGGTTTCAGGTATCTCCTAATTCTACTGTGTAGACAAACAATGGTTTGTTCATACATATAAGGTTTTGAAGCTCTGTCCTCTCTGTCATTACTGTATATATAAATACTGAAGTGAAATTGCTGTTGGAAGGGGTGTGGGCAGGGGTGCACCTAGCCTTTCTGCTGCCTGAGGTGAAAATTGAAATGGCGCCCAGCCCCTCCAGCCCTACTGTTTAAGGCATACTGTGATACAGTTGAATATAGAGAGATATTCCCACAGTCCTGCCACTGCCCCCACTAGTCTCTAGGTCTTGCCGCCTGAGGCAATCGCCTTACCTGGCCTCATTGGTAGTGCACCCCTGGCTGTGGGGTCCGGGAAGTGCCACAACCCCTCCATTGTTTACTAGACAGAACTTTATACTTTTAGATGCACTTTTGTACCTTGTATTACAGCTTACTGGAGCTAAAACTAAAAAACTGTGGCTGGTAAACAATGAAAGTGACGCGGCACTTGGTGGTGTGCTATGGCTACCTCAAACAGCAGACTGTTGGGGGTGCTAATGTAATAATGATGGCCTACTCTAAGGATTAGCCCTAAGTTTTATGATCCAGATAACCTCTTTAATGTTTCAGCGGATGGGAATAACAAGCACCAAATAAGTACCCCAATATCCAGAACTACAGTCCTGATCAAAAGTTTAAGACCACTTGAAAAATGGCAAAAAATCATATTTTAGATTGTTGGATCTTAACAAGGTTCCAAGTAGAGCTTCAACATGCAACAAGAAGAAATGGGAGTGAGAATTTTTTTTTTTTGAGCATTCAATTAATTGAAAATAACGGGCTGTTTTTCAGCTGATCAAAAGTTTAGGACCACATGCCTTTAAAAGGCCAAATCTGTGCAAAGATGTGGATTCATTGTCATTTTCTGTCAGGTAGTCACACATTGTGATGGCAAAGGCAAAAAAACTCTCCCTTTTTGAACGTGGTCGGGTTGTTGAACTGCATAAGCAGGGTCTCTCACAGCGCGTCATCGCTGCTGAGGTGGGACGCAGTAAGACAGTCATTTGGAATTTCTTAAATGATCCCGAGGGTTATGGAACAAAAAAGTCCCAACAATATTTAATCAGCACTGAGCCAGAGGATCCAATTGGCTGTCCGTCAAGACACTGGACAATTCTTGACCCAAATTAAGGCCCTTACTGGTGCTGACTGCAGCTCCATAACCATCAGACGGCATCTGAGACTGAAGGGCTTCAAAAAACGTCTTCAAAGACCTCGTCTCCTTGAACGCCACAGAACTGCTCGTTTGGACTTTGCAAGAGAGCACCAAACATGGGACATTCAAAGGTTGAAGAAAGTTTTATTCTCTGATGAGAAAAAATTTAACCTTGATGGTCCTGATGGTTTCCAACATTACTGGCATGACAAGCAGATCCCACCTGAGATGTTTTATACGCGCCACAGTGGAGGGGGCGCCATAATGGTCTGGGGTGCTTTTTCCTTCAGTGGAACAATGGAGCTTCAGGAAGTGCAGGGGCGTAAAACGGCCGCTGGCTATATCCAGATGTTGCAGAGCATTCTTCATGACTGAGGGCCCTCGTCTGTGTGGTAACGACTGGGTTTTTCAACAGGACAACGCTACAGTACACAATGCCCGCAGGACAAGGGACTTCTTCCAGGAGAATAACATCACTCTTTTGGCCCATCCTGCGTGTTCCCCTGATCTAAATCCAATTGAAAACCTTTGGGGATGGATGGCAAGAGAAGTTTACAAAAATGGACAACAGTTCCAGACAGTAGATGGCCTTTGTGCGGCCGTCTTCACCACTTGGAGAAATGTTCCCACTCACCTCATGGAAACGCTTGCATCAAGCATGCCGAAACAAATTTTTGAAGTGATAAACAATAACGGCGGAGCTACTCATTACTGAGTTCATGTTTGGAACTTGGATTTCTGTTTTCGGGGGGGTTTCGTTTTTTCTGGGAGGTTTGGTCCTAAACTTTTGATCAGCTGAAAAACAGCCTGTTTCAGTTTATTCGTTGTTTTCATTAAATTGAATGCTCAAAAAATGCTTTGTCTCACTCCCATTTCTTCTTGTTGCATGTTGAAGCTCTACTTGGAACCTTGTTAAGATCCAGCCATTCTAAATATGATTTTTTGACATTTTTCAAGTGGTCTTAAACTTTTGATCAGGACTGTACCTGAAGGCATAAAGGCTTGGCAGTGGGAAGAGGCACGACTTACTAGTTTCCATACCATATTAAGGGATACATAGGAATATATAGAATACAGAATGTTTAAGTTTATCTTTGTAGCTTTATTATAATTTTTTTTTCTTCTATTAATGCAGAAGTTTATAGAATCTCTGCACATGGCAAATGCTTAGCCAAGAATAAATTTGTTGTCTAGACTGCAACAAGGTACAAAAAAGGTAGTTGTGTAATATAACGTATGCCGTAAAAAGGTTTCATATCTCTACTGAAGCAAAATAAATGGAACCAATTTGTTATCAGTCCTCACCTGTACATGTCATATTGCTTGCGGCATAAAATGTATTTTTTCTGGTATTATGTCATTAAAGCTTATGTCTTGGATACTGAGAAGTTCTTCAGCTTTGTAATATACATTGTGGTTTAAAGAGAGTCTTTCACCTAAACTGACCATTATAGAACACTAACACCATGGTCTGCATTATAGTCCCCATGCTGGAATGCTACTTACCGTATAGCTGTATTCAATATGTTAATTAGGTTCTGAAGGTGCCCAGGGGCAGCGTGCAAGCAATATGACATGTACAGGTGAGGACTGATAACAAATTGGTTCTATTTATTTTGCTTCAGTAGAGATATAAAACCTTTTTACGGACTACGTTATATTACACAGCTACCTTTTTTGTACCTTGTTGCAGTCTAGACAACAAATTAATTCTTGGCCAAGCGTTTGCCATGTGCAGAGATTCTATAAACTTCTGCATTAATAGAAAAAAATAAAAAAAAATAAAGCTACAAAGCTAAACTTAAACATTCTGTATTCTATATATTCCTATTTATCCCTTAATATGATATGGAAACTAGTAAGTCGTGCCTCTTCCCACTGCCAAGCCTTTATGCCTTCAGGTAGTTCTGGATATTGGGGTACATATTTGGTGCTTACCACTGTTCCCACGCTGTGTGACTGCATACTGGTGCTGGAATAGCTTGATAGGACTCATCCTGGAGTCTTCTCCATTATATGCACATGCTCAAGTGTCCTCAATGTATTTGACTAACAGTTTGCAGGCACACATTGGGAAAACTGAGATGAGCGTGGACATTTAACCTAGTATTCATGTAGGGCTCAGGGGAGGTGTCTAATTCAATTTTCCGGGATTTTCATATTGATGGCCTATCCTCAGAATAGACCATTAATATGTGATCAGTGGTGGTTCGATTCCTGGCACCCCCGTGATAAGCTGTTTGAGGAGGCCAGAATGCTCCGGTGATCGTCGTGGCCTTCTGGCATCTTACCAAGCACAGCACCGTCCATTGTATAGCGGTTGTGCTTGGTATTCGATCGAATGGGACTGAGCTGCGTCTAGGCCATGTGACCGATGAACGTAATGTCACTGGTCTAGGAACAGGCCGCAGCACTCATTGGAGCACAGCAGCCTCTTTAGTGGGGGGGGGGGGGGCTGGAAGTCGGTACCCCGATGAATCAGATATTGATGGCCTTTCCTCAAGATAGGCCATCAATATGAATCTCAGAAACCCATTTAATATTTAATGTCAGGCTTTAAGTTCATTATATATACCATATTCTTCGCTCCACACTTTTTCCCCCCAAAAGTGGGAGGAAAATGGCAGTGTGTATCATGAAGCGAATACTAATGAGCGCTTCCATTATGGAGAGGTGAACATTGCTCTCCTGGCTGTACTCCCTGTTCCCTGGTCTTCTGCTGGCGACCGCTGTACTGTGTCCTGACTCGGTACAGCGTCAGGACATTATACGCACTATGACGGGAAACATTGCATTGTCAGGTAACCATGCAGCATGGCGCCAGCAGAAGACCAGGAAGCGGTGAGTGCAGGAAGAATGCACTGGATTTTGTGAGTGACGTCATTGTCCGGAGCAGGAGAGGTAAGTTCTTTTATTTATTTTATACCTGATCTGAGGTGTGATGAAGCTTGGGGATCTGATCTGAGGTCTGATGAGGAACGGGGGTCTGATAGGAGGTGTGATGAAGAATGATGTCTGATGAAGATTGAGGGTCTGATTTCAGGTCTAATGAAGATTTGGGGTCTGATCTGAGGTCTGATGAAAAATATTTTTTTCTTATTTATTATGGTCCCATGCGTCTTATGGAGCGAAAAATGTGGTATACTATATATCTAACATATATCCCTTCTTAATATTATAATATTCATTGCAAAACGGCAGAAACATTCCTGTAAATTACTGCACAAAACAGAATAAACTAAACTCATCCTGCAATGTAAACATTTTTGATACATTCTAAAATATAAGCTACTTTCACATCTGGGGTTGTATTCTACGTCAGGCTGTTCTGGCAAAGAATGCCGGGAATCAGCTGGACAAAAAACGTTGCGGATGGATCTCTGCTGCACCAATTATAGTCAATGGCGCCTGGTGGGCAGCTGGCAGTATCCGACAATGCCGGATCGGGAGAACTCCAGCACAGCCTGCCAGAGATTTCATGCCACAGATGTAAAACTAGCCTATATTATACTCAAAAATTCTCAATAATAGCGGGGCAGTGGTAAAATGCAATATGTGTCCCAGAATAAATAACCAGTGGCATTTCAGCAATTCTCTCTCCTAATGACCACTTTTGAGTCCTCTCAGTCCATAGTACACACAGCAGCGATGAAATATAAATCTGACAATGTTATGCAGTCGTCTCCAATTTGTTATATTCTCCTCCTGGTCCCACTGTCAGCTGCTGAGAGTCGTCTTCATTTGGTCTTGTCCTGAAACTAACCTGCCTCTTTAGTTTATTGTTAGGATCTGGGCAGAACAGATATTCATAGATAAAACTGGCAAGTATGCCACCTATCATTGGACCGATCCAGTAGATCTGTTGGGAAAGTGAAGTGCTCATTAAAAGGTGAAACAGATAATTACAAGATTTCACTAAAAGTCAAGAAACGATATATACATAACTGCGGAGTGTGACAGTGGCTTATCCAGACAGATGGCTTTACCCTGTACTACATCTACAGTAAGTCCCATTTACAAGAATGAGCCTGAGGATAGTCCTAGGGAAAACACTACCTGTACTGATGAACCACTGTGTCCATGTACACGCTGAAGGATATGCAGCACTTGTCACAGCACCACCACCCAGCTGTGTAGATTGGCAAGGGTCTTAAAGAGGACCTGTCACCACAAACTTCAATGCTATCAGAAAGCAGCATGTTATAGGGCAGGAGAAGCTGAACAGATTGATATATAGTTTTGTGGGGAAAGATCCAGTAAAACCTATAATTTATACATTTATATCTTAGCTTTTTCCACCTCCTGTGAAGAGCTATAGGTACAGGGAGGAGGGGTTATCAGTGACTGACAGCTATGTCTCTATGCACAGTCACTGATAACACCTCCCTCCTGTACCAATAGCTGTTCACAGGAAGTGGAAAAAGCAGAGATATCTAATATATAAAGCTGAGTGTATGTATGTACGCTAAAGGAATCCGCACCCTTGCATATACAATCACAATTTGGCACACAGGTACATCAGGTGTCTGGGAAGGTTTTAGACCTGGTCTAAGCTCTCTAGCACGTACCTGAGATATACCTGAAAAATGCATTAGCCAATAGAAGCCTGCCATACACACGGTCACATGTCCCTTATCAGCCAATAGAAGCTCGCAGGCCCTTAGTCTGCACATACATACAGTTTTACACCAGGTTTCCATAACAACCCAGCCATTTTTGTTCACTGCTGTAAGTCAGCTTTAAAGGGGCAGGGCGCTGTGGATGACACTGTTAAGGGAGCAGAGTGCTGTGCAGATCACAGTTAAGGGGACAGGTAGGGTGGCCATTCAGGCCACCCTCAAAAGACGGAATTAAAAACCCCACCCCCAGGTCCCGCTAAGCCACCCCTCCGATCTGGTTAGGCCACGCCCACTCGGCAGCCAACGGGGATTGAAAAATGAAGGTAAAAATCAACTTCTGTCAGCTGCAGGGGTGGGAGGGAGGGTGTCTTTCTCCCTGCAGCTCACGCTCAGACAGCACAGTGCTACTATCTGAGAGTGAGCTGTTCAAAAGGACATCCCTGTGTCTGTCCAGGCCCTGCACCGGACAGAGGACAGGGAGTCTGAAAGCCGGACTGTCCTGCCTAAAACCGGACCTCTGGCCACCCTAGGGGCAGGCTGCTGTGGAGGTCACAGTTAAGGGGATGGTCCGCTATGGCGGTCAGTGTTAAGGGGCAGATTGCTGTAGAGGCCACTGTTAAGGGGGCGGGGTGTTGTGGAAATCACTGTTAAGGAGATGGGGTACTATGGAGGTCACTGTTAAAGAGGCGGGGCGCTGTGGAGGTCCCTGTTAAGGGGGTAGGGAACAGTGGAGGTCAAAGTTAAGGGGACAGTCCACTATGGAGGTCACTGTTAAGAGGGTAGGGTGTTGTGGAGGTCACATTTTAAGGGAACGGAGCTCTGTGGAGGTCATTGTTAAGGGGGAGAGTTATTGTGGAAATCACTGTTAAGGGGGCGAGCACTGTGGAGGTCACTGTTAAGGGAGGAGGGGACTGTTGAGGCCACTATTAAAGAGGCAGCAGGGTACTGTGAGGTCACTGATAAGGGAGCAGGGTACTGTGGCAGGTCACTGTTAAGGGCGAGGGGTACTGTGGCAGTCACTGTTAAAGGGACAGTCTCTGTGAAGGTCTATGCTAAGGGGGTCGGGAATAGCGGAGGTCACAGTTAAGGGGACTGTAACCTATGGTCAGTGTTAAGGAGCGGGTGCTGTAGAGGTCACTCTTAAGGGGGCAGGCCCCTGTGGAGGACACTGTCAAGGGGGTGGGGTGCTGTGGAACTCACTGTTAAAGGGGCAGGCTGCTATGAAGGTCAAAGTTAAGGGGGTGGGCTGCTGTGGAGGTCCCATTTTAAGGAGACGTGGCACTGTGGGGGGTCAGTGTTAAGGGGTGGAGGGGCTGTGTAGGTCACTTTTAAGGGGGCGGGGTACTCTAGAGGTCACTGTTATAGTGGATACTGCATTTGGATACAAACATTAAATGAAATAGATAAAAAATATACCCGAGCGAAGCCGGGGTCCTTCAGCGAGTAAATGTATAAATTACAGGTTTTACTTAATCTTTTCCCACAAAACTATATATCAATCTGAACAGCTCCTCCTACTCTAGAACATGGTGGTTTTAGATTGCACTGCATTTTGTGGTGAAGGTCCTCTTTAAGGACTAAGGAGCACTTTTATTAAGACCAGCGATTTAGACGCCGGTGTTAATAAAGCCCCATAGCTGACGGTGGATCCGCCGGAGTTATGAAGAGGCCCAGGCCTCTCCGTAACTTCAGTGCCAGTTCTAAGGCCTCATGCACACGGCCGTTGTTTTGGTCTGCATCCGTGCTGCCGTTTTGGCGGCTCGGATGCGGACCCATTCACTTCAATGGGGCTGCAAAAGATGTGGACAGCACTCCGTGTGCTGTCTGCATCCGTTGCTCCGTTCCGCGGCCCTGCAAAAAAAAAAAAAAAACATATAACATGTCCTATTCTTGTCCGGGCTTTGCGGACAAGAATAGGCAGTTATATGTAAAGGCTGTCCGTGCCGGAACGCAAAACACACCACGGTCGTGTGCATGCGGCCTAAATGTAAGACAGCTTCCGAGCTGTCTTACATTTAGACCATTTTGTATGCATAAAATAGGTGGTCCATCCACTTCCCCGCCCACATCACACCCACAATTTTAGACCTGGTATGAGCGGGGAGAAGTCGCAGATCCCGGCGCAACTAAACAATGCACCGCCATCTGTGCCTGAAATACGCCCAATTTACCTGCAGGCGTATTTCAGTATAGTAAATTACCGCCTAAGGATAAATTCTAACCCTCTGTATAAAAAATGCATAAAGAAAAATAAATATATTTTTCCAAAAAGTCTACAGCTCATCCTTCAAAAAACAAGACCTGAGAAATAACAAAAATGCAGAAGAGCAAATAATTTTTATCAGCCTTTAAAGGTCAAAATTAGTTATGTCCTTAATAAATTACTATGTACTAACAGGGGCCCCTATGCTGTAATTATTCTTTAACTTCTGTACATCTACATACATTACATGTTTACAATTTAAAAAAAAAAACATTTCCAGGCCATTTTTTATTTTGATTTTAATGTACCTGTTAGAGGAATTTAAAAACGAGATCTTTATATGATTACTGTGCTACAACTTACCCAATGATTTTCCCATTTGCCAAAGACAACGCTGGTTCCGAGTGATCTGGCGGGGTTCATGCTGGCTCCAGTGTACTGAATCTGAGAAAGACAATCAGATGAGGCAGTGTTTGTGTATATAATGCCATGGACTGAATAGAATAGCATGTACAATACTGTGAGGATAGAGCTGACTGAAATCTAAAGTCCCATTCCATGCCTTCTACGAAGGTGGCATGCAGCCTCACATGGTCTATTGCAGAAGTCTTCTTCCCACAGAAGCATTGCTTACTCCCAGCCCATTTCATTCACTCTTCCTTGGCCCTTTTTAGATGACATGCTTGCAGTCTAAAATCTAATTAAACTAAAAGAAAATTGATGGCAATCTAACCCATTCAATTTGCATACTGTCAGCAGCCTATCCTCTGCTGACAGTATTAGCATTTGCTTGTTTGTCGGCTGATATCGTTGCACACTGGGCACTGATTGAGGAGGATCACAGTTGCTGTGGCTTGCTTGTGGTGTGTCGAATGATTGAGGTTGATGTGAGGTGCTGCCGTCAGGGATCTCTTACGTGGGACAATGACTGGTTAAAAGGAGCACTTGATCCCCAGCCTGAGTAAAAGCCCCACCAATCAGCCAAGAAACAAGCAAATGCTGGTTTACCCTCTTACTGACGAGATCATTATAAAAATTATCTTTTAGTCGGCGACATATAATCACCTCCTGTAAACATGAGATCTTCTGCCAACAGTATTCAAACTGAATGGGGGATGAATGATCATAATGACGATTGTCTATCCTCCATTTAGTGTACATCAGCGCTGTGTTTTTAAAAAAACGCTGATTGACATGCATATTGCCGATTGGTGCTCATTGGGGTCTGGTAAAATGTTATGGTTTTGCCTGGAACTTTCCTTTAACATGGAGCAGTAGGGATTTGGGTCCTAGGTTTTAAAGGGGTTGTGTCACTTCAGCATGTCTTAGTTTAGGTCCAAAAGTGCCGTACAATGCAGAGGAAACTCCGAATCCATGGCAAAGGGTGTGTGAATTACATGCGGATTTTGCAGTTGATATGGCTTTGGATTTCACCCTCTTCATTGTAACTAATTGAATCCATGGTGGAAATACACAGCATAAATTGACACTTTGCTGGTACCGTAAAACTCCATGGACTTGTCACATGCAAGTCTGGAGCTCCAGATCCACAGTATCTACACCACGTGAGCTAACCCCACATGGTACCAAGTATTAGTGGATGATGATGTAAGCAGGAAAGTCACTTTCCTGTGCCGCTCACTTGTGTAACCGGTTACCTGTCGGACTACAAGTCTGAGAAATGTCAGGAATTTCTGGAAACTGCTTATTCAACAACAGCTTAAATCGTATCTACCGCCTACACTCAGGGGATGGGCTGAGGCACTGGTGAGTCACAGTGGTAAGGCCGGTAACGTCACCTGTCTGACGTCTACCCTTCTGCTGAACCCATCTCAATAGATAGAATTCTGGATATTTTTCAAGCAAAGTATTTCTGATTGATATGTGCCATTTTTAAGTTGGTTGCACAATGCCTGAACCAAATGTATGATGCCGTCTTTGTGTCACAAATACATGTATGACCACCAGGAGATGACATACAGAAGTGTGTTCTGTAGTTTACACCATCTTGATAACGCAAATGTCTCGGCTTGTCTTTGTGAAGTGCAGCACTTATGACAGGGTTGTCAATCGTCCAGAAAAATAGGCAAATGTTTTCCTGTGTCCGTGGAGAAAAATAAATGTGTTTGTGATTATTTTTGAGGCTGGTGGTACTTGGCTAGAATATTTTGGTGGTAATTATCATCATTTTACAGCTAACAGTACATGCTGGTGATGAGTTCTTACTGGTATATTGAACTATAGACATTTATTACTTATCATTTTTAACATTCATCATAGTTTTCCAATATGTCTGTAAAAAATTGTTGGCTGTCTGTGATTTTTGAATAAGTTGTCCAGAAAAAAGAAGAATTCTGGATGGCCACCTTGCTTATGACACTGTTAACAAATGTGTCCCATAGCCTTTATTTGTTGTATTCTTCATTTCTCTATATACCATATATAGAGGACAACTGCACCTGCCAATATTTGCTTACAGTCCCGTCGCAAATAACGGCACATGCGCTATTTAAGATTTATTTGGACTGTGCAGCGCATGCGCCTAACATTGGGAGCCTGAGGGGGAGTAGGGGGACATAACAGCAATAGACAGAAGCTGCGCAGTATGTGGAACCATAAGTACCAGGTCGACTGGTGATGGCAATACTGACATCCACATTTTCCCCTTCTGTGTAGTGTTTTGGGAAAAACTCCCCTGGAATAACTGGTGGGTCTTGGACTGTTCTGAGCGGCAAAAACTTCTATCAAGTAGGAAGACACACAAGGAAGGGGATGCTCGTATTACAGGGGAAACCATTTTAAGGAGCACTAGTCAGATCTCATGATATGTCTGTTTTAGTAAGTATCTGTATTTGTCATTAACCAAGGGGTTCTCCCAAAATGATTTAAAATGGCCGCATATAATTTGTCCTAGAATGTGAGCAGTCCTGCTCACACTCTAGGACAGGTTGCTGGTGGCCATTTTAAATCATTCCTGGAGAACCCTGATGAATTCCTTTTCTAAAGGCTGCTGTGAAACTGGGAGTCAGACATGGCAGAACCTGACAGTCTCCATTATAAGTCAGTGTGGTCTGTCAGGTCCACTAAGTGTATGGCATGCAACCCATCAGTCAACGCCTTGTGCTTTCTGTATAACGGAAACCATGATACAAATATGAACAGAGGCTTATTAATGTCCTTCATAATAGAGGGGCTGAGAGCTACAATAGTTCCAACCTATATCCTTCATCGTACGGGTATATGCCACTCTCATGCCTTTTCCAATATATCCATTATAATCCCCATCAAAAGTAATTAAAGGGGTATTCCGGTTGGTTAGCGTTATCCCCTATCCACAGGATAGCGGATTACTATTAGATTGATGGGGGTCCTACCACTGGTCACAAAAACAGGGCCCCCCTACCCTCTTCAGCCCCCCTGAAAAGAACAGAGTGATTTGTCACACGTTTTCAGCCACTCCTTTAATTTCTATGGAAATTCTGGAGATAGGTGAGCGCCCTGCTTGGCTATCTCCAGAACTCCCACAGAAATGGATGGTGCGGCAACACGCAGGTGCGACCGGCCGCTCCATTCTTTTCAGGAGGATGCAGAGGCTGCAGCTAGGGGATAACATTAACAAACTGGAATACCCCATTAAGTATATACTTACTGCAAAGAGGTGTCCGATGGTGACGGATAAGCCAATGATGAGAGGTATGGGCACTTTGATATCACTTCTTTTCTTATCACAAGAAGCAAATATAGTGAAGACCAGTTGGAACGTGATAATGGTTTCCACTAGAAGGGCTTGTCCGTGTGAAATAGTCTCATGTTCCTGGAATTGGAAACGCGATTGAAAAAAAGCATGGTGTATAAAGTGTATTAGGTATGTTATAGCTAATAACTTTCGGTTCATTTGATATGATATACATGTGTCAGAAATATTTAGTTCCAGACTAGACCACTGATCCATATTATACTATTCTTATCTGTATATTGTTGAGGCATTGTCCATGTTGTATAGAAATACTGGTCATGAACAGGTGTTAACATTCGTTTAAAGGGTTTGTTCATATTATTTTTTGTGTAATTTGTCCCCCAACCAGCGGTACCTGTGGAGAAATGTGTATTCACCTGCTCCCCGTCGGCTCACTAGCTCTGTTCACTGGCCTTCTGGACCATGTTTGTCAAAGTCTGCATGGAGAAGGTCACATGTGCCGCTGTTGCCAATGATTGGCCTCAGAAGTGTTGTGTCCCCAGGTGGCACGATTTGGTTGCAGTGGCTCACATGATCCAGTCCATGTGGAAGTTAACAAATGGGGATCGAAGTCCAGTGAAGATAGCCTGGGGCCCAAGGAACCAGAACAGAGCAATGGAGAGCAGATGAGTATGGATTTCGCCAAAGGTATCTATGACTGGGGGGCAAAAAAAAAACCCAAAAAACTGGACAAACCATTTAAGGGTTTCCTATAATTGATCACAGGAAATCCTATGCCACATTTTTAACTTCCTGTTGCCCCCAACATCAAAAAATAATTTAGATAACCTATTGCCATATGCCCAATTGTACTGAGTATGGAAAAAAACATAAAGTCAATGTTTTCATCGCCTGGCCCTGTCAAAAAAAAGTGCAGGGGGCGCGGCAGCTGCAGAGAGAGCAGAGCCTCTAGGAGTAACGGCAACACCCCCATTGCTCCTAGAGGCTCATTTGCATATATTAAAAGTTTCTCAGTACTGCGGGCACATATTAACATAGGACCAACACAGATGCCTTCAGCTGCCAATCGCACATGTAACATGTCAGCCAGTGTCATAGGTACAAGTCTGCTGACAGATGCCCTTTAACAATTCTGGATTTCCTTGAGAGTAGAGAGCTCTGGCTTTGTCACTTGTGAACAGTATCCTTTGTTGGTAAGCAACAATGAAAAAAAAAAAGTCCTTAAGAAAAAATTTACAGTAAGAAATACTAAATTGTCCATTGTTCATTTCTGAACATGTTTATTGGGCTAGGCTGGGATTCCATACACACCCCATAGACGAAGGTGGGCACACCCTTTTTTGTGATTTCACCCCTTCAACTAGTTAGGCTCCTATATCTATATGTATGTTATACATGTAACAGACCAGGTATGTGTCAGCCTCATTTATAAATATTACATATTATTAGCTTAATTCTAAAAATTAACTCTATTACAGACTGTCCTAGAGATGACTTGAGCTAATGAATCTGGTTTAAAATGACACGACAGCTAGACAGATGGGTAGATAGATAGGTTAGATAGATATTATAGAGCAGAAGAATAAGGCAGCACTCCGGTCTTCCAGTGAATAGGTGGGTGCTTTATTACACCCAACAGCAATGCAGCATTTAAGCTCTCTCAATGGAGCCTTTGTCAAGCTTGTCACGGGAAGACCGGAGCGCTGCCTTATTCTTCTGCTCTATAATCATCGTTCCACATCCTAGGAACAATTGGGAATTGCACCCAGCATCATAGGAGTGCTGCTGTACTTTTTCCTTTTTCTAAGATGGATATTAGATAGATAGATATAGCATAGATAGATAGATATTAAATAAATAGACATTAGATAGATAGGAGACAGACATTAGATAGACGATAGATACATAGACATTAGATAGGTAGACATTAGATAGTCAACTAGATAGATAGTAGATAGATACAAAAATAGGATACATAGAATGCATATTCATAGGTGATCCCATCACTAACCTTGGTGACCCCAACCGGCCATTTTTCGTGTGGTGTAATGAGAGCGACCACTCCAGCCCCGGCAATAGCGGCCACACATTGGACAACAATGTAAAATAGTCCTTTGGCCACCGATATTTTTCTGGTACATATCATAGCCAATGCCACAGCAGGGTTCAAGAAAGCTTCACATATGTGTCCAAAGCAATGAATCAGTATAGCAATGCTCAGTCCAAAGCAGAAGGCTATATGAGTATCCGTAGGACCAGGTATGTTCATCCCTGCAGTTGATCCTAAACTTATAACCAAAAACAGAAAAACTGCCAGGAATTCTCCAGCCATGGAGGTCCAGAATTGCCTTGTCCATATTCCCTTGAAGGCCGTCATCTTTCAGCCACTGCTGTTAGTGGTGAGTAAATGAGCACAACTGTAGGAAGGGGGCTTGGGTATTACACAAAAGTAGTAAAACAAGTTGAACAAGTCGTGACGTATTGTTGATACAGCCCCTTCTCTTTAGACCAGAAAATTCTTGAAGAAATGTTTTTTTGTCTCGAGCCTTAAGGTATGTAGTGTGATCTCTCAAGAGAAGGCTTGTGGAAACATGGACACGATGGAGAAATAGAACCTTAAGGGGGTTGTTAGTGAGTTTTGCTGTTGGTCCCCACCCAGATTATCTGCCAGGTGCTCTAGCATTTTTCCTATATATGTACTATGTCAGTAGGTGTGCAGACGTCAGAACCCGTGTAAACTATCGTATTACAGGACATGCCGGGGAGAGGCTTGTAGTAAATTACACTTCTATAGGCCAGTTATAACTGTGTATGTTATCACTCAACCAAGATAACAAAAATCTATAGGAATAGCAATCTAGGCCTAAAGGTTCTTTAGATACAGTAGTTCATAAATGCAGGTGAGACAATTATACTGGTGAAGTCAAAGACCTTGAACCATCACAGATTTCCTAACAAAAGGCTTTGTATCTCTTAACCATTAGAGGACCTGGCAATGTTTTGTTTCTGTTTTTTTCTCCCTGCCTTCCCAGAGCCATTTCTTTAAATCTTTTTATTCACATAGCCATATTAGTCTTGTTTTTGCAGGGCAAGTTGTACTTTCTAACTGCACCATTTTATATTGCATACAATGTAGGGGGAAGCTGGAAGAAAAAAATTCAAATGTGGTGGAATTGAAAAAAAAAAAAAAAACAACAACGCAATTCCATCACAGTTTTTATGGGTTTTGTTTCGATGGTGCTCCCTATGTGGTAAAACTCACCTGTTACCTTTATTCTCCAGATCAGTATGATTACAACAATACCACAATTGTATAGTTTTTCTTGTGTTTTAATACTGAAAAAATAAAGTTTTTTTGACATGCACTGGCCCGTATAAATTTTTTCATATTCACGCCAATGGAACTGTGTGAGGTCTCATTTCATTTTTTGCTGGGCGATCTGTACTTTTCATTAATGCCATTTTGGAGTGTGCATGACTTTTTGATAATATTTTATTCAATTTTCTTTGGGAGGTAAAGTGACAAAAAAATTGCAAATTTGTCCATTTAATAAAAAAAAATCCATTGTGCTGTCCGCCAAATATTTTTATATTTTAATAGTACAGACGTTCTCGGATTCGGCAATACTTTATTTTTATCTTTAACTTTAATTTTGGGGATAGGGGGTGATTTTAATTTATATATATATATATATATATATATATATATATATATATATATATATATACACTCACCTAAAGAATTATTAGGAACACCATACTAATACGGTGTTGGACCCCCTTTTGCCTTCAGAACTGCCTTAATTCTACGTGGCATTGATTCAACAAGGTGCTGATAGCATTCTTTAGAAATGTTGGCCCATATTGATAGGATAGCATCTTGCAGTTGATGGAGATTTGAGGGATGCACATCCAGGGCATGAAGCTCCCATTCCACCATATCCCAAAGATGCTCTATTGGGTTGAGATCTGGTGACTGTGGGGGCCATTTTAGTGCAGTGAACTCATTGTCATGTTCAAGAAACCATTTTTCCAGTCTTCAACAGTCCAATTTTGGTGAGCTCGTGCAAATTGTAGCCTCTTTTTCCCATTTGTAGTGGAGATGAGTGGTACCCGGTGGGGTCTTCTGCTGTTGTAGCCCATCCGCTTCAAGGTTGTGCGTGTTGTGGTTTCACAAATGCTTTGCTGCATACCTCGGTTGTAACGAGTGGTTATTTCAGTCAACGTTGCTCTTCTATCAGCTTGAATCATTCTCCTCTGACCTCTAGCATCAACAAGGCATTTTCGCCCACAGGACTGCCGCATACTGGATGTTTTTCCCTTTTCACACCATTCTTTGTAAACCCTAGAAATGGTTGTGCGTGAAAATCACAGTAACTGAGCAGATTGTGAAATACTCAGACCGGCCCGTCTGGCACCAACAACCATGCCACGCTCAAAATTGCTTAAATCACCTTTCTTTCCCATTCTCACATTCAGTTTGGAGTTCAGGAGATTGTCTTGACCAGGACCACAACCCTACATGCATTGAAGCAACTTCCATGTGATTGGTTGACTAGATAATTGCATTAATGAGAAATAGAACAGGTGTTCCTAATAATTCTTTAGGTGAGTGTGTGTGTGTGTGTATATATATATATATATATATATATATATATATATTTTTTTTTTACAGCTTCCCCGGTCTTAGCTGGGGGAAGTTTCTGCATTTTCATGGTTGAGATTACCGCTCAGATGCCATGGTCACATTTGACCACGGCATCTGAGGGGGTAAATATCTGCGATTGGCCTTAAGAATGGTAGGCATTAGTCCTAGGCCCTTGCTGTTTGAAAAAGCAGAAAGTCGGCGACTACAGTGCCCACTCGTAGGTGGGCCCCATATTCAAAATGATGACTTCCACCGTACATGGGTTAAAGGACATCTATCGTCAGGTTTATATATAATAAACTGGCTGACCTGTTACATGTGCACTTGGCAGCTGTAAGTAAACTGTCAGTGATTGCTGAGAAT
Organism: Bufo gargarizans; assembly: GCF_014858855.1. Classification (NCBI taxonomy): domain Eukaryota; kingdom Metazoa; phylum Chordata; class Amphibia; order Anura; family Bufonidae; genus Bufo; species Bufo gargarizans. Next base: position 74,299,855 of record NC_058084.1, read on the forward strand.
GTTTTAGGTCTGTCACCCAACTGCTGCCAACATCTCAACTCCAGTCTGTTGTAAGCTGTTGGAGGCCGCTGGCCAAAAATGGATGACCTAGAACGCACTTGAGCCCTTGAACAGCTACATATAGGAGAGGTTGATATTGATATACTTGTTTTTTTATATTGAGGTCAATGAGAACCCCTATTAACCTGAATTATAGAGAATCTGAGTACCATCAACCTATTCAATAAATTATAACATACAATAACAGTGAGGAATTGCTCTTGTTCCTGAGGATTTCAGGAAATCTTGATATCACTGGAGGTAAATTTTAAAGGGGTTGTCAGTTTTTTTTGGTTTTTTTTTGTGTTAGCTAATCCACTGAGGTCTGACACTCCTCACCCTGCTCAGCTGATCTACTAATGATGGCTTATCTTAAGGATAAGCCATCACTGTAGAAACCTTGGCCAACCCTTGTAACTAAATCAATGTAATTACCCATTACTTTTCTCTAGATTTTCAAGTGATCTGACTGCTACCGGCATACATTCCTTTTACAACATATGAAGGTCTGGACTTGATTTTCACATAGGAACATTTTTACAATTCACATTAATATATGCATATACAGTATATCTCATGATAAGATTGGTGAAATGTATCAGGAAGGAAGTGAACAGTTTTTGTAGATGATGTATTGGATGCAGGAAGATGGGCAAGTGTAAGGATCTGTGTAGTTTTCACAAGGGCCAACTGTGATGGCTAGATAACTGGGACAGAGCATCTCCCACATTGGGTCTTTTGAGGTGTTCCCAGTATGCTGTGTTTAGTATGTACCAAAAGTGGTCCAAGGAAAGACATCCAAAAAATTGGCAACAAGGTCTTGGACATCCAAGGCTAACTTATTCAGGTGGGATAACAAGATGTTCTGTAGCACAAACTGCTGAAAAGGTGAATGCTGACTATGACAGAAAGGTGCCAGAACACGCAGTGCATCATAGTTGGTTGCATATGAGGTTTTGGGCCTGGTCTTATGAATCATATTGCTGGGTGCATGTGTGTCACAACCTGGGGATGATATGGCACTAGGGCTGCAGTAAACGATTATTTTAGCAATTGAGTATTCTACCGATTATTTTTACGATTAATCGAGTACTCTAATTAAAAAAAATGAATTAATAGACTGTTTTCCTATATAAAAACTCATCAGACCCCAACACCCTTCGTTCCCCCCTGTGCTGTCAGCTCAAGTGCATCAGTTCCTCCCTGAGCCATCAGCTCCGTTCCCCTATTGCCTTCAGCTACCCCCCCAGTGCCAGTAATTACCTTTCCTGTAGGGGCGCCACTCCACAGCTCCTCTGTCTTCTTCTCGGCGTGTTGCCCTGAAGTCACACAGCGTCGGGTCATAGTGCATGCATACGTGCACTATGTCCCGACGATGTGTCAGGGCTGAAAGTGCAGCGTGGTACGGGCCGGCGGGTGACCACGGAGCGGTAAGTAATAGCAAGCACTTCACTCCCACTCCGTGGTCACATGACACAAACGAATCCTTGATGCAAAAAATTTGCATCGAGGATTTTTTTGTGTCGAATTACTCGATTCAATCGAGTAATTGTTTCAGCCCTATATGGCACCAGGAATCAGTATAGGAAGAAGGAAAGCCAGTAGTCACGGTATCATACCCTTGGGAATGTTTGTCTGTGAAACTTTGGGTCCTAACATTCATTTGAATGTTATTTTGACATGTTCCATCTATCTGAACCTTGCATGGACCAAGTACATCCTCCCTTCATGGCAATCTCATTCCCTGATGGCAGTAGTCTCTTTCAGCAGGATAATATGTCCTGCCACAGTGCAAAGGTATTCAGAAATGGTTTGAGGAACATGAAAAAGAATTCAAGGTGTTGACTTAGTCTCCAAATTTCCCAGATGTCAATCTGAATAGGGCTGCAGTAAACCATTATATGAAAAATCAAGTATTCTATCGATTATTTTTTACGATTAATCGAGTACTCTAATAAGAAAAAAAAAATTGATAAATAGACTGTTTTCCTTTATAAAACCCCCTGCCATCAGTCCCCAACACCCTTCGATCCCCCCTGTTCGTTCAGCCCAAGTGCATCAGTTCCCCCAGTGCCATCAGCTCCACTATCCACCGATGCCATCAGCTCCCCCCCCCCCCCTCCGTGGCATCAGCTCAGTTCTCCCAGTGCCTTCAGCTCCACTCCCCCAGTGCAATCAGCCCCTCCACTGCCATGTCCCCCACCCCCCCAGTGCCTTCATGCCATGTGATGTCCCCACTGCCATCAGATCAGCCCCTCCATGCCATGTCTCCCACTGCCATCTGCCCCTCTATTGCCATGTCCTCCTCCCCCAGTGTCTCCATGCCATCCATTGCCATCTGTCCCCCTCCCCCACTGCCTCCATGCCATCCACCATGTCCCCCACTCCCCCTCCATACCATCCATTGCCATGTCCCCCTTCCCCAGTGCCTTCAGTGCCACCAGGCTGTTTTCCCTTCAGTGCCACCAGGCTGTCCCCCTTCAGTGCCATGTCCCCAGCGCCAGTGAAATAAAATACTTACCTTTCTTGTAGGGGCGCGGCTCCACAGTTCCTCCATCTTCTTCTCCGCGCGCCGCACTGTCGTCCGGACGTCAGACAGCATCGGGTCATAGTGCGCGCTTACGTGCACTATGACCTGATGATGTGTCAGGATCCAGTGCAGCGCTGTACGGGCCGGCAGGTGACCACAGAACGGTGAGTAATAGCAAGCGCTTCACTCCCGCTCCGTGGTCACATGACACAAACAAATCTTGCATCAAGGATTTTTTTGTGTCAAATTACTCGATTTATTGAGTAATCGCTTCAGCCCTAAATCTGAACACCTGTGATATGTGGTAGATGATTAAGTCCATTCCATGGAGGCTCCAACCAGGATCCGCTGTTAACATCTTCCTGCCAGATACCACAGGACACCTTCAGATGTGTTGCTGAGTCCATGCTTAGATGGTTCTGGCAGCACGAGAGGACCTACACAATATCAAGCAAGTGGCTATCATGTTATGGCTGATGGTTTGTTGGCTGCAAAGAGCTTTACTTGCCAACAGCACATCTCAATGTGTAAGTGGGATGATGTCCTGCTGACATGATGAAAAGTCTATGTGAGAAGAGGGGGTGAGCAATCACATTAACCATCTCTTGTTCACGCCACCAGAACTAGAATCCCACCCATGGTAAGCTCCTAAGTAGTGTCCACAATGGAGGCTACAGAGCAACGGTCAGTACTGAATAAGCTGTCCTTCGTTACCATAGTGCGTCAGGATACAACATTTTTCTTCTGTTAGACAAGTGGGCAACTCCTTTTCAGGGTGGGACTTGAAAAAGCTTAATTTGCCCTTTTTAAATAAGTTTCCCTTGAGGCTAAATGGGAATTAGGAAAACACAAAAAACAGTTTTGACGGTAGCAGGTTATTTTCAAGGTCCAAATAGCAAATCCTTGTGCAAAGGGGTGGGGGAGGATAATGGGAGCAGGCCACAATCAATTAGTACACTACATGAGACTTAAAGGGGTTGTCCGAGCTTTTACTATTAATGACCTATCCTTAGTTCATCTGTATGAGAAAGCAGTGGTGCTCGCAGTAGCGCTATGGCCTTCTCGCTGCAAACCAAGAACAGTGCAGTACATAGTATAATGGCTGTGCTTGGTATTGCAGCTCAGCCCCATTCACTTCTATGGGGCTGAACTGTGCCTGGGCGATGTGATCAATAAACGTCTAGGGGCCTTCTCTCTTCCTGTCTGCTGCTGCGGTCTATGGTCTTTTCCATAGACAGCAGCGGTGAACAGGAAGAGAGACGGGCCGTCACGTGCATTCTCCTCATACATCTGATAGGTCATCAATATCAGATTGGCAGGGGTCCTAAACCGGGCAACCCTGCCAATCTGATATTGATGACCTATCCTGAGGATAGGATAGATCACCAATAGTAAAAGACAGGACAACCCCTTTAAATGGGTTGCATGGTTAAATGAAAATCGGGCTCAGACACCATATAGTACAGGACAATATCTTTCTAACAAAGCTAGAACCAGCCCTGTACCTCACATGGGTCCAGAGATCTCCCCATTCATTGCCCCGATTGTTCTGCTATTATTACTATTATAATTTCGGGCTGGCAGCTCAGGGTGTGTGTCCTTTTGCTGCAGCTGGTGAAAGTTGAAGGATGGAACATAAAGCATGTGCGTCCACCTCACTGAGGTGGACAGAGAAATTAGGCAAACAGCAGGTGGCGCTATACAGATGGATTTCATTAAATAACTCAATAGCTATAATACATTGTTAATTACACTCCATTACAAATTCCAGGTGCTGTTTTGAAAGCTGAGAGCGCCACTGCCTTCTGAAACAGCTGATTGGCGGGGGTCCTGGGTGTCGGATCCCCACCAATCACATATGGATGACAGGTCATCAGCATTAAACTCCCAGAAAGCCCCTTTAAACCATACAATACTTTTTTTTTTCACCTGCAGTTTTGAAAAAAGTGTCCTGTCCATAATTTACGTGTAATCCACATCCAGAATTTCTACCGAAAGGAACTGAATGAAAATCATTGCCAAAACTGCATCAAAAACGTCAGGAAAAGAAACACATGCAAAAAAAAACTGATGCAGATTCTGCATCAGTTTTCTTTCAGCGCTGAAAATACTCTGTGTGAACCTAGCCTTACTCTCAGACGTGGATTCTTGTACGTCACCAGCTACAATACAGTAGGATCTAAAAGAAACATAAAGACGTAACAAAGAGAATATTTATTGTACTGAACACATCTCTTATTATGACACTATGATAAATACAAACTGACGTCTTCAATTTCACTGCAATCATTATCCAAATACTCGATGATAATATTTCCACCATTATACAAAGGATTCTCTGCACTAGAAAGCCACTTTTCCACCGAGCTGTCCATCGGGAGAGCCGCTCCTGTCTCTGCATGGCACACTCTCAGCTTCTGGAAGACAGATACGGCACGCCGAGTAAATACAACCTGTCGTGTACACGGCAAATGCCAGATTTTCTGATTATACTCTTAATTCCTCGCCATGTTCAAGATCTTTGCTTTCTGGCTATAAATGGACATATTTAATTTCAGGTTCTGGGTGTAAACAGGAATGTTCCCATTCATTGACAGCCAGCGGAGAACTGAAATAGGTGCGGAACGGATGCAGAGCCAAAAATACGACCGTGTGAATGCACCCTAAACCTGGCGTAGAAAATGGTAAATGAGACATGTCTATCAGCCCTTTCCCCGCACACGCCACACATCCTTTATTTTAGACCAATCTGCCCCAGAAATACGCCTTATTTAGTTGTATTTCTGTCTGATAAATGACCCCCATAGTTCTTAGTAAAGGTGAAGGTGGCCGGGTGGCTAATGAACTGAGCCCCTTTATCACTTTACTGAGACAGAGAGGGAAAGGAAGCTCCCTGCCGGTGACAGAGCTTCCATCAGATGGCCACTTCAGGGACTATGCGACGACGGGGACAGCAATTTTGCCATCTGTATAGTTTTTCAGAACTAAAATATATTAGTAAGTTCATTCATTTACATTGGTAAACCACTGAAGGGCTATTTTGCATCATCGGAGAACCCCTTTAATACCCGTGACTTGTCATATATATTAGCTGGCAGACCAGGCACTGAACAGGGAATGTGAAAAATACCTTGGCAGAGGCTCTGTTATTGTCATTTTTCAGGCTCGCTGTAGAAGCTGCGTAGTCCACAACTTTTCCAATACTCCACTTCTTACAGAAGAACATGGGTTTGCTTCTGTCCTGTCCACCTTTGGGCAGGTATACTTGAAAGTAGACCCTTTCGGACTGCAATGTACAAAAAAGTAGGAGATAAGTCTGCATCCCAAGGCTTGTGAAGCAGACAATCAGCCCCCCAGCATAGAGAGCGCCTCCATAATACTCGCAGCCCCATTTACACATTTCAGTTTTGCTATAACGCTTATTAATGATCCCCGACTTCTCCATTTTTTTTTACAATTAAAACACCTCATGCATACAGTCATTCCACTGATCAGTAGGCTTCAGCGAACTGACCTTTGGATTATAGATCCGAAGTCGATTCGTTCAGAAACTTCGTTTTAATGCTGCATTAATAAGTACTGGCTCAGTGGAGCCAAAGTTCGTCTCGCCCAAAGTTGCGTGAGACTTTGGTGAATTACTACGGTATTCCTATCTGTATATTTAAAAACAATTTAAAATAGGAATCCGAAGTGGGCCTTGGTACTGGCTGGTACCTCGGTACGAAAGCCAACTTCTGGTTCTTGTTTTAAACAGTTTTTTAAGATGCAGAAATTAATACAGTAGTAATACACCGAAGTCTCACCCAACTTTGGCCTAAATAAACTTTGGCTCCCAGGAAACAGCATTTACTCACTTATATAGTCCTGACATATTCTGCAGTCCAGTTATCATTGCTTTCCGTCTCCTGTGGAGCTCACGGTCTAAGGTCTCTATCAGTACGTCTTTGGAGTGTCGGAGGAAAGCGGAGTACCCGGAGGAAACCCAAGCAAACTCTATGCAGAAGTTGTTATTGGTTGGATTTGAATCCAGGACCCCAGCGCTGCAAGGCACCTGTGCTAACCACTGAGCCCCATACTGCCCATACATCCATACTGTGCTGGTTGCAAATATATAACCTCTATATAATCTCTAAACTCTGTATAATACAATTTGTGGATAAGTGGATAGGTAGGTGATAAGTCTCTGATCACTGGAGGTCCGACCCCTGGAGTCCCTATGATTACAAGAACTGGTATCATAAGTAGGGATGAGCGAACCCGAACTGTATAGTTCGGGTTCGTACCGAATTTTGGGGTGTCCGTGACACGGACCCGAACATTTTCGTAAAAGTCCGGGTTCGGTGTTCGTCGCTTTCTTGGCGCTTTTTGAAAGGCTGTAAAGCAGCCAATCAACAAGCGTCATACTACTTGCCCCAAGAGGCCGTCACAGCCATGCCTACTATTGGCATGGCTGTGATTGGCCAGTGCAGCATGTGACCCAGCCTCTATTTAAGCTGGAGTCACGTAGCGCCGCACGTCACTCTGCTCTGATCAGTGTAGGGAGAGGTTGCAGCTGCGACGTTAGGGCGAGATTAGGCAGTGATTAACTCCTCCAAAAGACTTCATTCAGAGATCGATCTGCAGCTGTGGATCATTGAACTGCTGCTATTGAATTGCTCACAGTTTTTAGGCTGCCCAGAGCATTTTTCATTCACTTTTTTCTGGGGTGATCGGCGGCCATTTTGTGTCTTGTGGTGCGCCAGCACAAGCTGCCACCAAGTGCATTTAACCCTCAATAGTGTGGTTGTTTTATGGCTAAATCCTACATCAGGGTCAAGCTGTCACGCCAAGTGCATTTAACCATCAATAGTCTGGTTATTTTTTGGCCATATACTACATCAGGGGCAAGCTGTCACCAAGTGCATTTAACCCTCAATGGTGTGGTTGTTTTTTGGCTAAATCCTACATCAGGGTCAAGCTGTCACACCAAGTGCATTTAACCATTAATAGTGTGGTTATTTTATGGCCATATACTACATCAGGGGCAAGCTGTCACCAAGTGCATTTAACCCTCAATGGTGTGGTTGTTTTTTGGCTAAATCCTACATCAGGGTCAAGCTGTCACACCAAGTGCATTTAACCAGCAATAGTGTGGTTATTTTTTGGCCATATCCCAGTCTAATTCTGTCAGTAAACGTATACCTGTCACCCAGCGCCTAAATACTAGGCCTCAAATTTACATCCATCTAAATCTGTGGTTATTGCTGTGGCTGGTCAAGTTATTTAGTGTCCGTCAAAGCACAGTTTTTGTTCAGGGTTGAAATACAATTCCCAATTTAGCAATTTCCTAATTTAGTGGTTTCTGCTGTATCAGACCTACTTTAAATCTATCCCTAAAAGGGTATATAAGATTCAAGGTGCACATAGGGTCATTCTGAATAACTTCACACACACGCTACTGGGCATTTCCAAGTCTAATTCTGTCAGTAAACCTATACCTGTCACCCAGCGCCTAAATACTAGGCCTCAAATTCATATTCAGCTAAATCTGTCATTACTGCTGTGGCTGGTCAAGTTATTTAGTGTCCGTCAAAGCACAGTTTTTGTTCTGGGTTGAAATACAATTCCCAATTTAGCAATTTTCTAATTTAGTGGTTTCTGCTGTATCAGAACTACTTTAAATCTATCCCTAAAAGGGTATATAAGATTCAAGGTGCACATAGGGTCATTCTGAATAACTTCACACACACGCTACTGTGCATTTCCAAGTCTAATTCTGTCAGTAATTGTATACCTGTCACCCAGCGCCTAAATACTAGGCCTCAAATTTATATTCAGCTAAATCTGTCGTTACTGCTGTGCCTGTATTAGTATAATACGGTACCTAAATAGATAGCCAGATAGTGTTAGGTGTCTGTAAAAAAAGGCCTGAATTTGAATTCAATACATTGGGCCAAATAATATTTTTCTTATTGTGGTGAACGGTAACAATGAGGAAAACATCTAGTAAGGGACGCGGACATGGTCGTGGTGGTGTTAGTGGACCCTCTGGTGCTGGGAGAGGACGTGGCCGTTCTGCCACAGCCACACGTCCTAGTGTACCAACTACCTCAGGTCCCAGTAGCCGCCATAATTTACAGCGATATTTGGTGGGGCCCCATGCCGTTCTAAGGATGGTAAGGCCTGAGCAGGTACAGGCATTAGTCAATTGGGTGGCCGACAGTGGATCCAGCACGTTCACATTATCTCCCACCCAGTCTTCTGCAGAAAGCGCACAGATGGCGCCTGAAAACCAAGCCAATCAGTCTGTCACATCACCCCCATGCATACCAGGGAAACTGTCTGAGCCTCAAGTTATGCAGCAGTCTCTTATGCTGTTTGAAGACTCCGCTGGCAGGGTTTCCCAAGGGCATCCACCCAGCCCTTCCCCAGCAGTGGAAGACATAGAATGCACTGACGCACAACCACTTATGTTTCCTGATGATGAGGACATGGGAATACCACCTCAGCACGTCTCTGATGATGACGAAACACAGGTGCCAACTGCTGCGTCTTTCTGCAGTGTGCAGACTGAACAGGAGGTCAGGGATCAAGACTGGGTGGAAGACGATGCAGGGGACGATGAGGTCCTAGACCCCACATGGAATGAAGGTCGTGCCACTGACTTTCACAGTTCGGAGGAAGAGGCAGTGGTGAGACCGTAGCAAAAGAGGGAGCAGTGGGCAAAAGCAGAACACCCGCCGCCAAGAGACTCCGCCTGCTACTGACCGCCGCCATCCGGGACCGAGCACCCCAAAGGCAGCTTCAAGGAGTTCCCTGGCATGGCACTTCTTCAAACAATGTGCTGACGACAAGACCCGAGTGGTTTGCACGCTGTGCCATCAGAGCCTGAAGCGAGGCATTAACGTTCTGAACCTGAGCACAACCTGCATGACCAGGCACCTGCATGCAAAGCATGAACTGCAGTGGAGTAAACACCTTAAAACCAAGGAAGTCACTCAGGCTCCCCCTGCTACCTCTTCTGCTGCTGCCGCCTCGGCCTATTCTGCTGCTGCCGCCTCGGCCTCTTCCTCCGCCTCTGGAGGAACGTTGGCACCTGCCGCCCAGCAAACAGGGGATGTACCACCAACACCACCACCACCTCCGTCACCAAGCATCTCAACCATGTCACACGGCAGCGTTCAGCTCTCCATCTCACAAACATTTGAGAGAAAGCGTAAATTCCCACCTAGCCACCCTCGATCCCTGGCCCTGAATGCCAGCATTTCTAAACTACTGGCCTATGAAATGCTGTCATTTAGGCTGGTGGACACAGACAGCTTCAAACAGCTCATGTCGCTTGCTGTCCCACAGTATGTTGTCCCTAGCCGGCACTACTTCTCCAAGAGAGCCGTGCCTTCCCTGCACAACAAAGTATCCGATAAAATCAAGTGTGCACTGCGCAACGCCATCTGTGGCAAGGTCCACCTAACCACAGATACGTGGACCAGTAAGCACGGCCAGGGACGCTATATCTCCCTAACTGCACACTGGGTAAATGTAGTGGCAGCTGGGCCCCAGGCGGAGAGCTGTTTGGCGCACGTCCTTCCGCCGCCAAGGATCGCAGGGCAACATTCTTTGCCTCCTGTTGCCACCTCCTCCTTCTCGGCTTCCTCCTCCTCTTCTTCCACCTGCTCATCCAGTCAGCCACACACCTTCACCACCAACTTCAGCACAGCCCGGGGTAAACGTCAGCAGGCCATTCTGAAACTCATATGTTTGGGGGACAGGCCCCACACCGCACAGGAGTTGTGGCGGGGTATAGAACAACAGACCGACGAGTGGTTGCTGCCGGTGAGCCTCAAGCCCGGCCTGGTGGTGTGTGATAATGGGCGAAATCTCGTTGCAGCTCTGGGACTAGCCAATTTGACGCACATCCCTTGCTTGGCGCATGTGCTGAATTTGGTGGTGCAGAAGTTCATTCACAACTACCCCGACATGTCAGAGCTGCTGCATAAAGTGCGGGCCGTCTGTTCGCGCTTCCGGCGTTCACATCCTGCTGCTGCTCGCCTGTCTGCGCTACAGCGTAACTTCGGCCTTCCCGCTCACCGCCTCATATGCGACGTGCCCACCAGGTGGAACTCCACCTTGCACATGCTGGACAGACTGTGCGAGCAGCAGCAGGCCATAGTGGAGTTTCAGCTGCAGCACGCACGGGTCAGTCGCACTACGGAACAGCACCACTTCACCACCAATGACTGGGCCTCCATGCGAGACCTGTGTGCCCTGTTGCGCTGTTTCGAGTACTCCACCAACATGGCCAGTGGCGATGACGCCGTTATCAGCGTTACAATACCACTTCTATGTCTCCTTGAGAAAACACTTAGGGCGATGATGGAAGAGGAGGTGGCCCAGGAGGAGGAGGAGGAGGAAGAGGGGTCATTTTTAGCACTTTCAGGCCAGTCTCTTAGAAGTGACTCAGAGGGAGGTTTTTTGCAACAGCAGAGGCCAGGTACAAATGTGGCCAGCCAGGGCCCACTACTGGAGGACGAGGATGAGGAGGATGAGGATGAAGCATGGTCACAGCAGGGTGGCACCCAACGCAGCTCGGGCCCATCACTGGTGCGTGGCTGGGGGGAAATGCAGGACGATGACGATACGCCTCCCACAGAGGACAGCTTGTCCTTACCCCTGGGCAGCCTGGCACACATGAGCGACTACATGCTGCAGTGCCTGCGCAACGACAGCAGAATTGCCCACATTTTAACGTGTGCGGACTACTGGGTTGCCACCCTGCTGGATCCACGGTACAAAGACAATGTGCCCACCTTACTTCCTGCACTGGAGCGTGATAGGAAGATGCGCGAGTACAAGCGCACGTTGGTAGACGCGCTACTGAGAGCATTCCCAAATGTCACAGGGGAACAAGTGGAAGCCCAAGGCCAAGGCAGAGGAGGAGCAAGAGGTCGCCAAGGCAGCTGTGTCACGGCCAGCTCCTCTGAGGGCAGGGTTAGCATGGCAGAGATGTGGAAAAGTTTTGTCAACACGCCACAGCTAACTGCACCACCACCTGATACGCAACGTGTTAGCAGGAGGCAACATTTCACTAACATGGTGGAACAGTACGTGTGCACACCCCTCCACGTACTGACTGATGGTTCGGCCCCATTCAACTTCTGGGTCTCTAAATTGTCCACGTGGCCAGAGCTAGCCTTTTATGCCTTGGAGGTGCTGGCCTGCCCGGCAGCCAGCGTTTTGTCTGAACGTGTATTCAGCACGGCAGGGGGCGTCATTACAGACAAACGCAGCCGCCTGTCTACAGCCAATGTGGACAAGCTGACGTTCATAAAAATGAACCAGGCATGGATCCCACAGGACCTGTCCATCCCTTGTGCAGATTAGACATTAACTACCTCCCCTTAACCATATATTATTGGACTCCAGGGCACTTCCTCATTCAATCCTATTTTTATTTTCATTTTACCATTATATTGCGGGGCAACCCAAAGTTGAATGAACCTCTCCTCTGTCTGGGTGCCGGAGCCTAAATATATGACAATGGACTGTTCCAATGTTGGGTGACGTGAAGCCTGATTCTCTGCTATGACATGCAGACTGATTCTCTGCTGACCTGAAGCCAGATTCTCTGTTACGGGACCTCTCTCCTCTGCCTGGGTGCCTGGGCCTAAATATCTGACAATGGACTGTTCCAGTGGTGGATGACGTGAAGCCAGATTCTCTGCTATGGGACCTCTCTCCAATTGATATTGGTTAATTTTTATTTTTATTAATTTCCCTATCCACATTTGTTTGCAGGGGATTTACCTACATGTTGCTGCCTTTTGCAGCCCTCTAGCTCTTTCCTGGGCTGTTTTACAGCCTTTTTAGTGCCGAAAAGTTCGGGTCCCCATTGACTTCAATGGGGTTCGGGACGAAGTTTGGGTCGGGTTCGGATCCCGAACCCGAACATTTCCGGGAAGTTCGGCCGAACTTCTCGAACCCGAACATCCAGGTGTTCGCTCAACTCTAATCATAAGTCCTGCGCTTGTCAATGGGACTGGCAGAGGTAGGTGATAAGTTACTTTCACACTTGCGGCAGAGGATTCCGGCAGGCAGTTCCGAAAAAATGCAGCATGCTGCAGTATTTTCTCCGGCCCAAAAAATGTAAGAGGGACGGAACTGATGCATCCTGATGCATACTGAACGGATTGCTCTCTATTCAGAATGCATTAGGATAAAACTGATCAGTTATTTTCCGGTATTGAGCCCCTAGGACAGGACTCAATACCGGAAAAGAAAAACGCTAGCGTGAAAGTACCCTTACTAAGGTGGGACAACCCATTTATTTTTCCATGATTATGAAGATCGTAAAAATGTAAAAACAAATTTATGACCAAAATCATTTATGTGGTAAACCCTTTTTAAACCAAGAGTAAGGGTTGTTGGACCCAAAACGTGTAGGAGTTCATGTGTCCATGTCATTCCCTGTTTGCTGGTTTTAAAGACACACAAAGACGTCTCTGCGGTCTTTTATCGGATGCTGGACTTTTTCAGTTTTTTGTTGCGTTTTCTACACATTGTCCTTGCATCTGGGACCACAAAGCGGGCGAGCTGCTTACAGTTGCAAGAAAAAGTATGTGAACCCTTTGGAATGATATGGATTTCTGCACAAATTGGTCATAAAATGTGATGTGATCTTCATCTAAGTCACCACAATAGACAATCACAGTCTGCTTAACCACCTCCGGACCGCCTAACGCAGATGTGCGGTCCGGAGGTGGCAGCCCTGCGCAGAGTCACGCATATATGCGTCATCTCGCGAGGGCCGGGATTTCCTGTGAACGCGCGCACACAGGCGCGCGCGCTCACAGGAACGGAAGGTAAGCGAGTGGATCTCCAGCCTGCCAGCAGCGATCGCTCGCTGGCAGGCTGGAGATCTGATTTTTTTAACCCCTAACAGGTATATTAGACGCTGTTTTGATAACAGCGTCTAATATACCTGCTACCTGGTCCTCTGGTGGTCCCTTTTGTAAGGATCGACCACCAGAGGACTCAGGTAGCTCAGTACAGTCGCACCAAACACCACACTACACTACACCCCCCCCCCCCGTCACTTATTAACCCCTTATAAACCCCTGATCACCCATGATCACCCCATATAAACTCCCTGATCACCCCCCTGTCATTGATCACCCCCCTGTCATTGATCACCCCCCTGTCAGGCTCCGTTCAGACGTCCGTATGATTTTTACGGATCCACGGATACATGGATCGGATCCGCAAAACGCATACGGACGTCTGAATGGAGCCTTACAGGGGGGTGATCAATGACAAGTGGGTGATCACGCTTATAGACTTCCTGATCACTTCCCTGTCATTGATCACCCATCTGTCATTGATCACCCCCCTGTAAGGCTCCATTCAGACATCCGCATGATTTTTACGGATCCACTGATACATGGATCGGATCCGCAAAACACATGCGGACCTCTGAATGGAGCCTTACAGGGGGGTGATCAATGACAAGGGGGTGATCACGCATATAGACTTCCTGATCACTTCCCTGTCATTGATCACCCCCCTGTAAGGCTCCATTCAGACGTCCGCATGTGTTTTGCGGATCCGATCCATGTATCCGTGGATCCGTAAAAAATCATACGGACGTCTGAATGGAGCCTTACAGGGGGGTGATCAGGGAGTCTATATGGGTGATCACCCCTCTGTCATTGATCACCCCCCCTGTAAGGCTCCATTCAGACGTCCGCATGTGTTTTGCGGATCCGATCCATGTATCCATGGTTCCGTAAAAATCATACGGACGTCTGAATGGAGCCTTACAGGGGGGGTGATCAGTGACAGGGGGGTGATCACCCTGATCACCCCCTGTCATTGATAACACCCCTGTAAGGCTCCATTCAGACGTCCGCATGTGTTTTGCGGATCCGATCCATGTATCCATGGATCCGTAAAAATCATACGGACGTCTGAATGGAGCCTTACCAGGGGGGTGATCAGTGACAGGGGGGTGATCAGGGAGTCTATATGGGTGATCACCCCCCTGTCATTGATCACCCCCCTGTCATTGATCACTCCCCCTGTAAGGCTCCATTCAGACATTTTTTTGGCCCAAGTTAGCGGAAATTTTTTGTTTGTTTTTGTTTTTGTTTTTTTCTTACAAAGTCTCATATTCCACTAACTTGTGTCAAAAAATAAAATCTCACATGAACTCGCCATACCCCTCACTGAATCCAAATGCGTAAACATTTTTAGACATTTATATTCCAGACTTCTTCTCACGCTTTAGGGCCCCTAAAAAGCCAGGGCAGTATAAATACCCCACATGTGACCCCATTTCGGAAAGAAGACACCCCAAGGTATTCCGTGAGGGGCATATTGAGTCCATGAAAGATTGAAATTTTTGTCCCAAGTTAGCGGAAAGGGAGACTTTGTGAGAAAATACAAAAAATATAAATTTCCGCTAACTAAAAAAAATTCTAGGAACTCGCCATGCCCCTCACTGAATACCTTGGGGTGTCTTCTTTCCAAAATGGGGTCACATGTGGGGTATTTATACTGCCCTGGCTTTTTAGGGGCCCGAAAGTGTGAGAAGAAGTCTGGGATCCAAATGTCTAAAAATGCCCTCCTAAAAGGAATTTGGGCACCTTTGCGCATCTAGGCTGCAAAAAAGTGTCACACATCTGGTATCGCCGTACTCAGGAGAAGTTGGGCAATGTGTTTTGGGGTGTCATTTTACATATACCCATGCTGGGTGAGAAAAATATCTTGGTCAAATGCCAACTTTGTATAAAAAAAATGGGCAAAGTTGTCTTTTGCCAAGATATTTCTCTCACCCAGCATGGGTATATGTAAAATGACACCCCAAAACACATTCCCCAACTTCTCCTGAGTACGGCGATACCAGATGTGTCACACTTTTTTGCTGCCAAGGTGGGCAAAGGGGCACATATTCCAAAGTGCACCTTTCGGATTTCACCGGTCATTTTTTACACATTTTGATTGCAAAGTTCTTCTCACACATTAGGGCCCCTAAATTGCCAGGGCAGTATAACTACCCCACAAGTGACCCCATTTTGGAAAGAAGACACCCCAAGGTATTCTGTGAGGGGCACGGCGAGTTCCTAGAATTTTTTATTTTTTGTCGCAAGTTAGTGGAATATGAGACTTTGTAAGAAAAAAAAATAAAAGAAAAAATCATCATCATTTTCCGCTAACTTGTGACAAAAAATAAAAAGTTCTATGAACTCACTATGCCCATCAGCGAATACCTTAGGGTGTCTACTTTCCGAAATGGGGTCATTTGTGGGGTTTTTCTACTGTTTGGGCATTGTAGATCCTCAGGAATCATGACAGGTGCTCAGAAAATCAGAGCCGTTTCAAAAAGCGGAAATTCACATTTTTGTACCATAGTGTGTAAACGCTATAACTTTTACCCAAACCATTATTTTTTTGCCCAAACATATTTTTTTTATCAAAGACATGTAGAACAATAAATTTGGCGAAAAATTTATATATGGATGTCGTTTTTTTTTTGCAAAATTTTACAGCTGAAAGTGAAAAATGTCATTTTTTTGCAAAAAAATCGTTACATTTTGATTAATAACAAAAAAAGTAAAAATGTCAGCAGCAATAAAATACCACCAAATGAAAGCTCTATTAGTGAGAAGAAAAGGAGGTAAAATTCATTTGGGTGGTAAGTTGCATGACCGAGCGATAAACGGTGAAAGGAGTGTAGTGCCGAAGTGTAAAAAGTGCTCTGGTCATGAAGGGGGTTTCAGCTAGCGGGGCTGAAGTGGTTAAAGGGACTCTGTCACCAGGTTTCACCCCCTCCAGATAAAAATATGGTTATGTTCAGGGAGCTTTAACCATTCCTAATGTGGTCTTATAAATGTAATCTGTAGGCTCATTTTGCTAAAAATACGCTATTACTAACCTGTCATTCATAAAAATAAGGTGCCCAAGGGGATGTAAATGGATCCAAGCTGCCGCCCGCACCCGCCGCCGTTCGTGCCCAGCTCCGCCTTTCCCAACCTCAGCGCCGCCTCATAATCTTCTGTGACGCCTCCCACTCTCCCTCCCTCCCCCCTGTTCCTGCTGTAACATTGCAATGTTACAGCAGGAGGAGGGGGGAGGGAGGCGTCACAGAAGATTATGTTGGTTACAGATGGTGTTGGTTACAGATGTCCTGCCCTATAAAAAACACACACCAGTTCTGGGTTTGCTTCTCACAAGAAGCATTGCCTGATGTGAATGATGCTACGCACAAAAGAGCTCTCAGAAGACCTACGATTAAGAATTGTTGACTTGCATAAAGCTGGAAAGGGTTATAAAAGTATCTCCAAAAGCCTTGCTGTTCATCAGTCCACGGTAAGACAAATTGTCTATAAATGGAGAAAGTTCAGCACTGCTGCTACTCTCCCTAGGAGTGGCCGTCCTGTAAAGATGACTGCAAGAGCACAGCGCAGACTGCTCAATGAGGTGAAGAAGAATCCTAAAGAGTGTCAGCTAAAGGCCTCATGCACACGACCGTTGTTTCATTCCGTGTCCGTTGTTCCGTTTTTCGTGATTTTCTGCGGACCCATTGACTTTCAATGGGTCCGTTGAAAACTCGGCTAATGCACCATTTGTCATCCGCGTCCGTGATCCGTGGTTTCAGTCCGTCCCAAAAATATAACCTGTCCTATTTTTTTCACGGAAAACGATTCGTGGTCCCATTCAAGTCAATGGGTCCGTGAAAAAACGCGGAGGCACACAATATTGTCATCCGCGCATCTGCTTTTTTCCTATCATTTGACTTAGACTTTTTTTTTTACTTTCCTTCATGTCTTGTGATCCTCCAAAAATAAAAGAAGACACACGGAAACAAAAATGGAAACGGATCACGGAACAACAGAACCCCATTTTGCGGAACGGAACACAGCAACGGTCGTGTGCATGAAGCCAAAGACTTACAAAAGTCTCTGGCATATGCTAACATCCTTGTTAGCGAATCTACGATACGTAAAACACTACACAAGAATGGATTTCATGGGAGGATACCACAGAGGAAGCCACTGCTGTCCAAAAAAACATTGCTGCACGTTTACAGTTTGCACAAGAGCACCTGGATGCTCCACAGCAGTACTGGCAAAATATTCTGTGGACAGATGAAACCAAAGTTGAGTTGTTTGGAAGAAACACACAACACTATGGGCCAGATTTATCACTACTCTGACAGCTCACTCCACTTTAACATATGGCTAAAGTCAGTTTTAGCCAAGTCAGTTTTATGATCGGCCCTTTAAGACTGTAATAAATGTGGTTTGACGGTAGCAGTTTATCCGTCAGTAAGCAGCTTTACAAAAGTCGCACATCTTTATGAAAAAGTTGCATGTTCTATTAAAAAGTCTCATAAGATAAGCATGGTCCTCACTGGAGTGAAATTGCGACTTTTTTGCGACTTTTTAAATAGTCCCAATAGTAAATCTGTCTAGAGATTCATTTACATAAGAAAACACGCCCACTTTCAGAAAACTGGCGAGGATAGTACAGAGCAGAAAAAAGTCGCAAATTTATGCGCAGTTTAAGTGATTGCGCAAAAATTTGCGACTTTTTCACTCCATTATTCTGACTTGAGCTAATGATAAATCTGGCCCTATGTGTGGAGAAAAAGAGGCACAGCACACCAACATCAAAACCTCATCCCAACTGTGAAGTATGGTGGTGGGGGCATCATGGTTTGGGGCTGCTTTGCTGCATCAGGGCCTGGACGGATTGCTATCATCGAAGGAAAAATGAATTCCCAAGTTTATCAAGACATTTTGCAGGAGAACTTAAGGCCATGACCTCAACCCGACTGAGATGCTGTGGCATGACCTCAAGAAAGTGATTCACACCAGACATCCCAAGAATATTGCTGAACTGAAACAGTTCTGTAAAGAGGAATGGTCAAGAATTACTCCTGACCGTTGTGCACGTCTGATCTGCAACTACAGGAAACGTTTGGTTGAAGTTATTGCTGCCAAAGGAGGTTCAACCAGTTATTAAATCCAAGGGTTCACATACTTTTCCCACCTGCACTGTGAATGTTTACATGGTGTGTTCAATATAAACATGGTAACATTTAATTCTTTGTGTGTTATTAGTTTAAGCAGACTGTGACTGTCTATTGTTGTGACTTAGATGAAGATCAGATCACATTTTATGACCAATTTGTGCAGAAATCCATATCATTCCAAAGGGTTCACATACTTTTTCTTGCAACTGTATTTCTGTTATGCCCTGGACGTACATCTCCTAACAGACTGATAGTTATCTGGAGCTCCAGGGCAATTAGTAGGACAAGGGTAGGTGCATCCTGTGCCCCGTAGTCTTCATGTGTAGTAAATCAAGTACAGGAATCATCCTCTCCTTCCCCACACTGGAATACTTCCGTCAGGATAAGAGCATTTGTACACACATTTCAGCAAGTCTTCTATATTGTGAAATATTTTTGTCTTGGTGACTCTTAAGAAAGACAATACATGTGTCACACAGACAACTAGTATAAGCGCTTCCTGGTTGTCATATACGAAATCTTAAATTTATGAATGTAAGAAGAGAGAACTGTGTCTTACAGCAGTGGTAATACCTGGGCCAGAGTTTGTGGCGTCAGAGAATCTACTAGAATACGGTGACATAATTTAAGGAAGTGACAGTAAAGGATTTTGAAGAAATGGCTGTTGCATTGGTTTCTTAAAGTGTACCTAAACCTTGACATAAACTTTATTAAACTTATTCTAAATGTGATGATGATGCTTTGTAGGGCTGCAACGATTAATCGATGTAATCGATTATATTCGATAACTGGATTCGTTGTCGACGAATCCAGTTATCGAATAATCGCCGATTCGTTGCTATGCGGGCGGGCGCTGCATCTTTATTTTACCTTTTTACAATGACGCTCCCGCTCCTGTAACAGCCAGGCAGAGCGGACGGCGGCGTAACGTCACTCAATCACGTGACGCGCCTGCTCCGCCTCCTTCATTCATGAAGTGGGCGGAGCAGGCGCGTCACGTGATTGAGTGACGTTACGCCGCCGTCCGCTCTGCCTGGCTGTTACAGGAGCGGGAGCGTCATTGTAAAAAGGTAAAATAAAGATGCAAGCGCCGGGGCTGTTAGGGGGAAGGGGGGTCTGTGTATAGCACTGCTATGGGGAGGGGGGAGGATCTGTCTATAGCACTGCTATGGGGAGGAGGGGGGGTCTGTGTATGGCACTGCTATGGGGAGGGGGGTCTGTGCACTGTTATGAGGAAAGGGATCTGTGCACTGTTATGCCCATAACAGTGCACATATCCCCCTCTCCATAACTACGCCGTCCACAGATCCCCCATAATAGTGTCGTCCACAGATCCCCCATAATAGTGTCGTCCACAGATCCCCCATAAACGCCGTCCACAGATCCCCCATAAACGCCGTCCACAGATCCCCCATAAATGCCGTCCACAGATCCCCCATAAACGCCGTCCACAGATCCCCCCATAAGTGTCGTCCACAGATCCCCCATAAGTGTCGTCCACAGATCCCCCCATAAGTGTCGTCCACAGATCCCCCATAAGTGTCGTCCACAGATCCCCCATAAGTGTCGTCCACAGATCCCCCATAAGTGTCGTCCACAGATCCCCCATAAGTGTCGTCCACAGATCCCCCATAAGTGTCGTCCACAGATCCCCCCATAAGTGTCGTCCACAGATCCCCCCCATAAGTGTCGTCCACAGATCCCCCCATAAGTGTCGTCCACAGATCCCCCATAAGTGTCGTCCACAGATCCCCCCATAAGTGTCGTCCACAGATCCCCCCATAAGTGTCGTCCACAGATCCCCCATAAGTGTCGTCCACAGATCCCCCATAAGTGTCGTCCACAGATCCCCCCATAAGTGTCGTCCACAGATCCCCCATAAGTGTCGTCCACAGATCCCCCATAAGTGTCGTCCACAATTTGTTTTAATATGGCCTTTGAACATAATTTTTCAAGTAAGATCATATAAACCTCTGTTTTGTAATTTTGTCGTTTTTCCCGATTAATCGATTAATCGTAGAAATTAATCGGCAACTAATCGATTATTCAAATAATCGTTAGCTGCAGCCCTAATGCTTTGCAAACTGTACACTCGGACACCACTGACATGCTACAGGTATATGGATTCCGCTGGGTCCACGTTGGGCGCTGTGCAGGCGGGACCTTCCACAGCACATCGCTGCTCCTGCCTGTACCAGACCCGCTCTCGTAAAGCCTGGCATAGGTGAGCTATGTCAGGCTTTAGCAGAGCGGGCACAGGCAGGAGCAGCGATGTGCTATGCAGAGCTCCTGACAGCGGTATATGAGGGGTTAAATTGCCAGGATTGGAATAATCCTGAATTGAGAGCAGGGTGCCAGCTGTACCCACATGTGATGGTGCGGGCCCAGCTCTTGAGTCTGTCCCATCACTGAGACTAACGTAGCTAAGCATTAACTCACAACACTCAAAGATGTAAAAGTACGCCATTTAATGTGAAAGGGTTAAGTACATATAGATACAGATTCTCCAGGGTTTCCCACAAAAAGTGAAATCTGTGGTTAAAATCTTATTTCCTAACAGAACGGTCATGCTATGTATTTGGAAAGGCGTGCAGATTTTTTTCTGTTTTTCATCCCTATATGGAAAAATTACTGGAACCTAAACGGACGCCATTATAACCAAAACTGTCCGGATTATACAATATTCATTCAAAACACACAGGTCCCTCATAGCTGCCATGGCACTCTTGTGAACAGAAGCTGGGATGCTAGTGTGGACAAAGCCTGAAACAGCAGTATTAACCTTACCTGAGGTAACGTTTTATCCCCCAGCGCATGTAACTTCAGCTTCATTAACGCCACCTTTGCCGCAGTCTCTGCATTTTTTGCCCCTCTGCGTGCTTTGTTTGGCGGAGCTGACTTTTTGGAATCTGGAAATCACATTAATATTATACATTAAAGCTATGGTATTAATATAATTATATTCCCCCTAAACTATGAGAAGCAAACTCTGTCGGGCAGAGCAAAGACACTGAATTTAAAAAAGGCTAATTTCCCTGGGTTGAGGGCAGCATTTCAGGGCATAGACTTGGAGAAGCTACTGTCACATAATAACACTGAGGATAAATGGGAGAGCTTCAAATCCACATTGAGTAAATGCACACATTTTTTTATCCCTTCAGGTAACAAGTATAAACATCTAAAATGAAACCCTCCATGGCTTACAGCTACTGTAAAAAGGGCAATAAATGACAAAAAAGGGCATGTAAAAAATACAAATCTGAGGGGCCAGATGAAGCCTCTGAAGTTTACAAAGGGCTTAACAAAATCTGTAAAAAGGAGATCAAAGTTGCAAAAATACAAAACGAACAGCAGGTAGCAAAAGAGAGCAAAACAAATCCCCAAAAATTATTTAAATATATAAATGCTAAAAAAAACAAGGCCTGAGCAGGTAGGTCAGCTAAAAAATTGGTAAAGGGGGGTTTAGTCACGGTAGATAGGGAAAAGGCAGAGTTACAAAATTTTTTTTTTTAGCTCTGTATATACAAAAGAAGAGAAAGGAGCTGAAATCTGTGGCGCTGGGGTTGTTAGTACGTCCAGTGATATACTCAATTGGCTAACTGTAGATATGGTTTAAGCTAAGTTAAATAAGGTAAATGTGAACAAGGCTCCGGGTCCAGATGGATTACACCTAAGATTTCTTAAAGAGCTTAGTTCAGTCATTGCTTTGCCCCATTTTATAATTCTTAAAGATTCTCTAGGGACTGGTACAGTGCCAAGTGATTGGCGCAAGGCAAATGTGGTGCCCAAATTCAAAAAAGGATCTAGGTCCTCCACAGGTAATTATAGACCAGTTAGCTTAACTTCTGGGAAAAATGTTTGAAGGACTCTTAAGGGACTATATACAGGAGTATGTGACTGTAAATAATATAAGTGATAACCAACATGGGTTTACCAAGGACAGAAGTTGTCAGACTAACCTGATTTGTTTTTATGAGGAGGTGAGTAGAAGCCTGGACAGAGGGGCGGCTGTGGATGTAGTGTTTCTAGATTTTGCAAAGGCTTTTGATACTGTCCCTCATAGACGCTTAATAGATAAAGTAAGGTCTGTAGGCTTGGAAAGTATAGTTTGCAATTGGATTGAAAACTGGCTGAAGGACCGTGTCCAGAGAGTTGTGGTCAATGATTCCTATTCAGAATGGTCCCGGGTTATAAGTGGTGACCCCAAGGTTCAGTACTGGGTCCTCTATTATTAATTTATTTATTAATGATATCGAGGACGGGATTAATAGCACCATTTCTATTTTTGCAGATGACACTAAGCTGTGTAGTACTGTACAGTCTATGGAAGATGTCCATAAAATACAAGGTGACTTGAACACTGAGTGATTGGGCATCAACTTGGCAAATGATGTTCAATGTGGACAAATGTAAAGTTCTGCATCTTGGTAGTAATAATCTCAGTGCATCATATGTCCTAGGTGATGTAGCACTGGGAGAGTCACTTATAGAGAAGGATTTGGGTGTCCTTGTAGATGGTAGATTAAATAACAGCATACAATGTCAATCAGCTGCTTCTAAGGCTACCAGGATATTGTCATGCATTAAACGAGGCATATACTCGCGGGGCAGGGATGTAATATTACCACTTTACATAGCGATGGTGAGGCCTCATCCAGGATCCAGGATACTGCTTTCTTCTCCCTGCAAAAATGTCCCATGTTCTTTCCTTCCTATCTGATCGGGAACAATCCTGATCACTGCTTGTTAGCGCCATTTACATGCAGCAATGATCAAGACTGTATGAGGTTTGACAATCGTTACTCTGACCGTTCATCCCCATACAGTTTCCTTGTATGTCGGCAGTATACACAGGGTGATGTGCTGCAGACTAAAACATTTGAAGTGCTGCATAAAAGATTGAATTACCCTAGTGTTTCCTTGTTCCGTAGGTGATCGGTGGCACATTTACACGGGCCAACTATCGAGACTGAGCATTCGTATCCTCGGACCATGTAAAAGGGTCTTAAAGAGGACGTGTCACCACAAAATGCAATGCGATTTGCAGGCAGCATGTTATAGAGCAGGAGGAGCTGAGGAGATTGATATATATGTTTGAGGGATAAAGATTCAGTAAAACCTGTAATTTACACAATTTTATCTTAGCTTTTTCCTCCTCCTGTAAACAGCTATCAGTACAGGAAGGAGGTGTTATCAGTGACTGATGGCATTGTGTGTATAAGTGTGTATACAGAGGTAGCTGTCAGTCACTGATAGCTGTACACGGGAGGTGTTATCAGTGATAGTATACTCTGTGTAAGTGTGTATACAGAGGTAGCGGTCAGTCACTGATAGCTGTACACGGGAGGTGTTATCAGTGATAGTATACTCTGTGTAAGTGTGTATACAGAGGTAGCGGTCAGTCACTGATAGCTGTACACGGGAGGTGTTATCAGTGATAGTATACTCTGTGTAAGTGTGTATACAGAGGTAGCGGTCAGTCACTGATAGCTGTACACGGGAGGTGTTATCAGTGATAGTATACTCTGTGTAAGTGTGTATACAGAGGTAGCTGTCAGTCACTGATAGCTGTACACGGGAGGTGTTATCAGTGATAGTATACTCTGTGTAAGTGTGTATACAGAGGTAGCTGTCAGTCACTGATAGCTGTACACGGGAGGTGTTATCAGTGATAGTATACTCTGTGTAAGTGTGTATACAGAGGTAGCGGTCAGTCACTGATAGCTGTACACGGGAGGTGTTATCAGTGATAGTATACTCTGTGTAAGTGTGTATACAGAGGTAGCGGTCAGTCACTGATAGCTGTACACGGGAGGTGTTATCAGTGATAGTATACTCTGTGTAAGTGTGTATACAGAGATAGCTGTCAGTCACTGATAGCTGTACACAGGGGATGTGTTATCAGTGATTGATAGTATTCTCTATGTAAGTGTGTATACAGAGATAGATGTCAGTCACTTATAGCTGTACACAGGGAGGTGTTATCAGTGATTGATAGCATTCTCTGTGTAAGTGTGTATACAGAGGTAGCTGTCAGTCACTGATAGCTGTACACAGGGGATGTGTTATCAGTGATTGATAGTATTCTCTATGTAAGTGTGTATACAGAGATAGCTGTCAGTCACTGATAACCCCTCCTTTAAGCACAGGGCCGTACGTAGTATAGCGGCTGCACTTGGTATCGCAGCTCAGACCCTTTTCTCAGCTTAGCCTAGACCATGTGATAGGTGGGGTTCCTTGGTTTCGGACCCTCAACTATCCCCCCAACCCTTTAATGATCGGGAAACGTAAAAAAAAATATTATTTTCGTTTTTAACCCCAGCACTCCCAAACCCATAACTTTTAAGAGGGTTTGCGGGACAAGATGCACTTTCTAATGGCATATACAGTTGCATTAAATGTGGTGGGAAGCTGGAAAAAATATTCCAAATGGGGTGGAATTATAAAAAAAAAAAAAAAAAATTCCGCCACAGTTTTATGTTTTTTTTCTTACACCATTTCCTATGCGGTAAAACTGACTTGTTACTTTTATTCTCCAGGTCAGTACGATTACGGCAATACAACATATGTAGAGTTTTTCTTGCATTTTAATACTGGAAAAGAATAAACATGTGTTTTTCTTTTTCATCACCATATTCTGACCCCTCTAACTTTTTTGTAGTTATGTCTACGGAGCTGTGTGAGGGCTTACCTTTTGCGGTGTGTATGACTATTTGATCGCTTTTTATAAAAAAAATTGGTGGAAGGCAAAGCGACCAAAAGACG
This sequence comes from Bufo gargarizans, assembly GCF_014858855.1. Lineage (NCBI taxonomy): Eukaryota > Metazoa > Chordata > Amphibia > Anura > Bufonidae > Bufo > Bufo gargarizans. The sequence continues at coordinate 74,325,201 of NC_058084.1, forward strand.
GCAAGCAGCCATTTTGACCTTTTTTTCTGTTTTGAAGTTTTCCGTATGGAAAAAATATTTTTATATTATAATAGTATGGCCTTTTTTGCAAGCTATGATTTTTTTTATGGTTTACATATTGTTATTTACATTTTGGGGAAGGGGGTGATTAGAAGTTTTACATTTTTCTACTTATTTTTTACTTTAGATTTATAAAAACATTTTTTTAAACTTTTTTTTTATGGTTCCCTCAGGGAACTATTACAAGCAATCATCAGACTGCTTGTCTCATATCAATGAGAATTTTACTATGTTTCTATGGAGCCCTACCACAGGCAGGGGCTCCGAGAGAAACTAATATGGGCAGCCTCCTGTCACACATTGGGACAGGGGCTGCCGCATACATGCTCCGGCTCCCCTAATCCCCACCCCACGTTTGACCACTACATCTGAAGGGTTAAAAGTCTGACCGGCGGTAATGTGTGATGCCAGTGGGGGCCATTTTTAAATGCCTGGCCGGCAACTTAATTTTACTTTGGATGGTCGGGAAAGGGTTAACTAACGATGACTTATCTTTGGGATAGATCAGCAATATTACATTGGTGGGCAGATTTGGCATATCTGGGGGCCCCCATTGTATTACTAAGCTCTGCCCCGCTCTCAGCTTGGCAGTACAGCTTGGGGTCTTCTGCTGCTACTCTACAGCTGAGGAGGGCTCCCTTCCCCCATTGGTGCGCTGCAGCTGAGTTCGCTGCACAGGCGGTATGTACGCTGCTGTTTTTGTTCTTTTTCAGCCAACTTCTAATGGCTTACAGAGGTTCAGTGATTTCTGGTGGTAAAGTCCGCTCCTGGGTCTGATTTCTGGCACCCCCACAGATAGGCAGACAGAAGGAACTGTGGCATGCCAAAACTATCGCAGCTCTGTACGCCGTCAGGAAATATACTGACAGCACTAAAGGTAAATTCACATGTGGATTTGCAGTGCGGATTTTGCATCGCACATATGAACAAAATTTTAACACGGAGCAAGTCAATGGCGTTTTGCCCACACTGAATGTTTTGGCGGGTTTCATTTTGAAATCTGCAGCATGTTCATTATCTCGCTGAACTGACGTCACTGGAGTTTTTAATCTATGGAGATTTTAATTTAATTCCACAAAAATCCTCATCACATTCCAATATAGACGTACGTGACAAACTGTGAACTAAGCCTAAAGAATATGATGCACTGGACATACATGAATAAATCATAGAAAGGAACACTTACCTACAATCTCTTTCACCAGCTGCTGGGTTGCAGACATCCGTGGCTTTGGGGCCTCCAGTTTCTCACATTCGTGGTCTGGCTGGTGACGATGCCTGGAAAAGACAGAGGGGGCCACATAGAATAATAATAGGGCGAGGGGCAAGCAGTGAGACATCTATATGACCCAACAAACCTCAAGCAGAAATGTTTCCTGCAGAAAGGACAAAACACCTCCACCAATTCCTTCCCGGTGCAGCCTGTGTAAGAACAAGGGTATTGCGTGCTGCCCTCAGACTGTCCACTGCTGCCGCCTGACGTCACCTGTATAAATACATGGTCATACATGTGCTACAGTACTAACAACCACTTATACACAGTCCAGATACGAATATTTAGCATGTGACCGCCAAGGAGTCATAGGATCTACGAGATATTTCTAGTTCCTGGTGAACTCATCTTGAAGCCCATGAGCCCAAATCTAAAATCTGCAACCGGGCCCCCATCTAACATACATTATTTATAGTACCGATGCCTTTCTATGTGGCAGAGGAGTTATCGGGCCCCCACAGGCTCACCACATACTGCTACCTGTGCACCCCTTGGTCAGCATTAAAGGGGTTATCCAAACTATAAAACATGCCCCCCAATGCCCGGGCCCCTCATATAGATTATACTTACCCTGCTCCCCAGCACCCGTGTCGCTCCTGATCCCCGCACGGCCGTCGCTGCATCTCGTCGAGAGGATCAAAACATCTGGCGACGGGAGGGGGGGAGCAGCCAATCGCAGGCCGCTTTGGGGACGAGCCTCCCTAGCATCGCGGGTGGCACTAGGGAGGCTGATCCCCGGCGTGGCCTGCGATTGGCCGCTAACCCAGAGCCAGATGTTTTGATCCGCAAGACGGGGAGATGCATCGGTGACCGTGCGGGGATCAGGAGCGACACAGGTGCCAGGGAGCGGGGTAATCTATATGAGGGGCCCGGGCACTGGGGGGCATGTTTTATTGTTTAAATAACCCCTTTAACATGAACACAGGCCATACAATAAGGGAGATTTACTAAATGCATCATAAATGAAACTCAATTTGCAGCAAAAGACTGGTGTACATGCCTTGAGACAGTTTTAAATAAAATCTTAGCTTACCTCCGGGCAGCCATGGGAATCCCTGCTTCTATGTGTGAGGCTTTACAGGAAGAAAAAAAAACATTTTTACATATATATATTTTTTTATATAAGGTTCAATGCTGCGATGAAACATCTAACAGGACATGTAAAAATGGGAAATATCTGGAATACATCAAGAATATGTGTGATCAGTGTGGGAAAGACCACATGGGGGCCATGGCACTTCATTGAGTATTGGGCCCCTTTGTTCTAATGATCATGGAAGCTGTTTTGGTGCCTCTTTAGCAGTATTGGAGCGCCGCATTACGGGCAATTCCCTAATGTAACAATATAACCGGAATCAGAAGTGCGGAGCAGCGAAGGGGAATTTTTTCCAAGGAGCCTTCAGCAGGAACAGGCGCAGTTTTATGGCAGCCTGTCATCTGTGAATGAGCTTTTCCAACTCTCTTCTTATGGGCAACATCTCCACTTTGCAGCAGTTTTAATAACTCTCACCCTGGGTGTCTGTCCTATGTCACAGAGCGCTGTCTCTTTTTTCGCAGCCGGAGTCAGACTGCAGACGGGCCCTTACACGTTCTACTGAGCCCATCTTCAGCAGCGAGGGGACACGGCCCCTGTCTGAGTGCTTCTAGCTCCTTGTCTTATACATCAGTATACTCTCACTGATCAAAACCCTTGATAGGTCTCTATTACATATCAAAAGTATTTCAAAAGGACAGTTATATAGATGCCTATTCTGCAGAGAAATCCACATGCTATTCATGCCCCTTTGTTTCCAATGGTAATCCATCTGCCACTACATATGGCTGTGGATCTTTTCCATGCAGATATGAAATGTGCATCAAGTAACATGTCGCTTCTTGATGCAGTTTCTGTGTGGAAACAGGTGATTTTTTTCGTGTGAACATACCCCAGCATACTGTAAGTGACTGTTATAACATGGGGCCTCTATATGGAGAAATTCACTCACCAAAAGACTCTTGCGCAGCCATCACAGACAAAGGGAAGGAAATCTATAAAGGAACACATTGGAGGCAGGTTTAATGTCCATAAGGGTTTGCTCACATGTACACTCCTGCTTTTAAGATCCCTCAGATTTCTATGGGAAACTGACCCATGAGATGTATTCTAACAGATCAGGGGTTGGCCATTTTTAGGCTACGGTTGACCAATGTGTATGTAAGATCACTAATGCCACTTACTAATATAGCCTTCTGTGGTGTTTTCTTTATTACACAGGCCATGCCCCCTTGTTGGGTAAATCTTCTTCTGTGTTGTCCACATAGAGGTACTGTCTGTAAGATGGCCGCTGATGGAGGGGTATACAGACACACTGCGCCTGCACTAAACTCCCAACAGTGAAGAGCAGATGGCAGGTGCAGGGTATCTGAATGGAGGAGATCACTTTCTGAGATCAGCATCCAAGTAGGTGTCTTATCAGTGACTACTGGCAATCACTATGTAAGTGTGTGCACAGAGATAGCTGTCAGTCACTAATAGCTGGGAGGTGTTGTCAGTGATTGATAGCATTCTCTGAGTAAGTGTGTATACAGAGGTAGCTGTCAGTCACTAATAGCTGTACATGGGGAGGTGTCATCAGTGATTGATAGCATTCTCTGTGTAAGTGTGTATACAGAGATAGCTGCCAGTCACTGATAGCTGTACACAGGGAGGTGTTATCAGTGATTGATAGCATTCTCTGAGTAAGTGTGTATACAGAGGTAGCTGTCAGTCACTGATAGCTTTACACAGGGGATGTGTTATCAGTGATTTATAGTATTCTCTATGTAAGTGTGTATACAGAGATAGATGTCAGTCACTGATAGCTGTACACAGGGGGGGTGTTATCAGTGATTGATAGCATTCTCTGAGTAAGTGTGTATATACAGAGATGGCTGTCAGTCACTTATAGCTGTACACAGGGAGGTGCTATCAGTGATTGATAGCATTCTCTGTGTAAGTGTGTATACAGAGGTAGCTGTCAGTCACTGATAGCTGTACACAGGGGGTGTGTTATCAGTGATTGATAGTATTCTCTATGTAAGTGTGTATACAGAGGTAGCTGTCAGTCACTGATAGCTTTACACAGGGGATGTGTTATCAGTGATTGATAGCATTCTCTGAGTAAGTGTGTATACAGAGATAGATGTCAGTCACTGATAGCTTTACACAGGGGATGTGTTATCAGTGATGGATAGTATTCTCTATGTAAGTGTGTATACAGAGATAGCTGTCAGTCACTGACAGTGGTGGTCTTTTTACCACCACTCAAACAATGCAATTGCTTGGGGCCCCCTCCCGTCAGGCCTCACAGGCCCCCTCCCTCCTTCACTAAGGCCCTATCAGCTGCAGTGAGGAGTCTTCAGCCCAGCAGATAACATGTACCTGATCTGTACTCAAAGAGATTCCTGTGTATTATCTGTACTCAGAGTCATCACTATTATCTGTAGTGTTACATAGGACTGCAAGTAACATCTACACATTATCTGTAGTCAGAGAGTTATCACTGTGCTATCTGTGGTGTTACACAGGATTGCGGGGTAACCTACTATATTATCTGCGGTCAGAGGGGTATCACTGTGTTATCTGTGGTGTTACAAAGGACTGCAGGGTACCCTATATTATCTGTAGTCAGAGGGGTATCCATGTGTTATCTATTGTGTTACATAGGACTGCAGGTGACATCTACTACATTATCTGTAGTCACAGAGTCATCACTGTGTTATTAGTAGTGTTATGTAGGACTGCACGTGGCATCTACATTATCTGTACTCAGAGCCGTTATGTCTGTTTTTTTTATCTAGATGCTGAATTTAAAGGGTTTCTGTCACCTATAAAATGGTTATTAACCTGGCTGACATTAGCGATGTGCTAATGTCAGCGGATCATAACTATATTAGTGCCATCTCACTGCCTAAGGCCTTTATTGAGAAAAATGTACTTTTATAATATGCAAATAAGCCCCTAGAAGCGGTCGGGCGGGCGTTGAACCTGTACCTAGAGGCTCAGTTTTCCCACCTCTTTTCGCGCCCTTCTTCTCTTGATTGACAGGGCCAGGCAGTGCTGCTCCCCTACCTCCGGCCCTGTCTGCAGTGTAAATCTCACGCCGTTCAGTATTCAGCGCAGTAAGGAAGCCAGCAGCCGCCGAACGTCCTTCCCTTACTGCACCTGCGCGAGATTTACACTGCAGACAGGGCCGGAGGTAGGGAAGCAGCACTGCCTGGCCCTGTCAATCAAGAGAAGAAGGGCGTGAAAAGAGGTGGGAAAACGGAGCCTCTAGGAGCAGGTTCAATGCCCCCCCCCCGCTCGCTCCTAGGGGCAAGTACATTTTTCTCAATAAAGGCCTTAGGCAGTGAGATGGCACTAATATAGTTATGATCAGCTGACATTAGCACATCGCTAATGTCAGCCCGGTTAATAACCATTTTTCAGGTGACAGAAACCCTTTAAGAGCTTCCTGATTAAAGTGACCCCAAAATGTCTTCAATTAGGGCCCCTCACACATTATTTTGCTTGAGTCCTTAGAAATGCCAAGTCTGCCACTGGTCACTGATAAGATGGCCCTGGGCCAGCGTCAGCACCCGGCACACCGGGCAAGTCCCGGGGCCCGCTGCCACTGGCATAGCTATAGGGGTCACAGCGGTATTTTTCGCTTCATAAGACGCAGTCTTATAAAGGGAATACTAGTGGGCGCTTCCATTATGGACGTGCTCAGTAGTCTGCAGGAGGAGGGGGAGTGAAGCGCTGTACTCACCCCTCCTCCCTGGTCTCCTCCAGGATGCGCTCCACGGTCCTGACTGTCTACAGCGTCATGTGCGTGCACTATGGCCTGGCGCTGCAGGCAGTCAGATTACTGTGCAGCATGGGCCCAGAGAAGACGAGGGAGCACAACTGCAGAGGAGAACGCTGGACTGGGAGAGTGGTCGCAGAGCAGGAGAGGTAAGTTAATGTATTTATTTTAAAGTCTGATCTGAGGTCTGATACTTGGGGGGTCTGACTTTGAGGTCTAATGGGGGTCTGATCTGAGGTCTCACATGGAGTACTAAAGGGGGTCTGATATGGGGGGTGGATCTGACATGGAGTATTGATCTGAGGTCTGATATGGGGGTCTCACATGGAGGTCTATGTTGTAAAGATGAATATAGTCTAAAGGGGGTCTGATACGGAGGTGGGGTGTTGCCTGTCATGAAGGTCTAATGGGGGTCTGATCTGAGGTCTGAAACTGGGTTCTGATATGGGAGTCTGACATGGAGGTCTAAAGGGGGGTCTCATGTGAAGTTTGATATGGGGGTCTGATCTGAGGATCTGTTATGGGGGTTTGAGGATCTGATATGTACTGATGCACATTATTAGGGGGTATTTTTTGTACTGGCGCACATGATCTATAAGGTTGGTTTCACACGAGCGCGTTCAATGCTTTGTGAGTGTCTGCTAGAGCTCCCGTCCGGATCTATGTAGCGCTGATAGGATCGCATAGCATTATATTGATTTACGATGCTAAGTAACCCTTCTGGAATGTATTGAATAAAGCCTCATTCACACGTCCGTGGAACGTGGTCCGTGAGATACCGGACTGGCATCCTGCGGCACAAAGCGCACAGCGTCATAGCAACCAATGACGCCGTGCGCTCCTGCACTAAGCAGGATGCCAGTCCGGTATCTCACGGACCGTGTGAATGAGGCTTAACACTGACAGCATTATGTGAATACCCAGCCTAATTGCACATCAGTGTTTGGTCAGTGTTTTCCATCAGTGATACTGAGCCAAAATCTGGTGCAAGTGAAAACCACAGAACAGGAACAGATCTTTCCCTTATACCTTATATCTGTGGAGGCTCCAATCCTGGTTTTGGCTCACAATCACTGACCGAACACTGACGTGTAAATAAGGCCTAAGGCTGAGTTCACACGAGCGTGTCCGGATTAGGTCCGGATGCGTCCCGGTGTATTGCGGCAAACCCGCGCGATTAGGTACGCAATTGCAGTCAGTTTTGACTGCGATTGCGTTCCGATGTTCAGTTTTTATCACGCGGGTGCAATGTGTTTTGCACTCGCGTGATAAAAAACCGACTGTGGTACCCAGACCCGAACTTCTTCACAGAAGTTCAGGTTTGGGTTAGTTGTAGTGTAGATTGTATTATTTTCCCTTATAACATGGTTATAAGGGAAAATAATAGCATTCTGAATACAGAATGCTTAGTACAAGGTCAATTGAGGGTTAAAAAAAAAAAAAAGAAATTAACTCACCTTGTCCTCTTCATCGCGCAGTTCCCGGTCTCTTCTGATGAGCTGTCGGCTAAAGGACCTTTGGTGACGTCAGATCACATGCTCCAATCACATGGTACATCACCACGGTGATGTACCATGTGATTGGAGCATGTGATCTGACGTCACCAAAGGTCCTTTAGCCGACAGCTCATCAGAAGAGACCGGGAACTGCGCGATGAAGAGGACAAGGTGAGTTAATTTCTTTTTTTTTTTTTTAACCCTCAATTGACCTTGTACTAAGCATTCTGTATTCAGAATGCTATTATTTTCCCTTATAACCATGTTATAAGGGAAAATAATACAGTGAATAGACTGTCACCTAGCAACCATGAGTGAAAATCGCACCGCATCCGCACTTGCTTGCGGATGCTTGCGATTTTCACTCAGCCCCATTCATTTCTATGGGGCCTGTCCTGCGTTACAAACGCAGAATATAGAGCATGCTGCGATTTTAAAGCATTGCAGAAGTGATGCGTGAAAAAAATCGCTCATGTGCACAGCCCCATAGAAATGAATGGTGCCGGATTCAGTGCGGGTGCAATACGTTCACCTACCGCATTGCACCCGCGCGGAAATCTCGCCCGTGTGAACTCAGCCTAATACATGCAGTTTCATTGCCGCGAACGCTGTGCAAAATGCCACAAGGGGGCCCACTGAGACTTTATCGCCCAAGGGCCCTCATGAACCTGGACCCAGCCCTGAGATGGCCCCCATGTACAACTTGAGGTCAGAAAGTGCAGAGATATAAATGTAAAAATTACAAGTTTAACCCATGAAGCTATATACCAATCTGCTCAGCTCCTCCCGCTCTATAACGTGCTGCCTGCAGATTGTACTGCTTTCATGGGAACAGGCTCCTTCTAACCATGGTATCCGCAAGAACTGACACTTATGGAGGACATGGACATTATGTGTATAGGCAGTTATAGCGCATGTTACTGAACTGTGATCTGTGAGAAGATCGTTTTTTCTTCTCTTTTTGCTGGCTATGCTTATTGTTTTGATCAAAATGTATTGTCTTAGATTTTATTACATCACAGTGAGGGCCTGGTCCATATATAATGCTTGCATCTATTTTGTCAGTGCATTATTAACTTTTTGTTTCTGTGATTTCTTTTCATGAATGTAGCCAGAGACATCCGCACATTTATTTATTACATCGGGCAGGATGTTTTTATCTTTGTTTATCTTTTTTCTGTTATTTTTGATTACTATGTAGTATTTGCTTGAGGGAGTGGCACCTTCAAGTGTGAATGCGCACCTATTTTCTCTTGGGAGTAGCATTCCTCTGCACTTTTGCCCTTCCTATCCAATAGAGCGCCTTGATTAGGTGGTACATATAGGTGTGTCTGCTCCTCCTCCCATTGGTTGCTTGATGCACATGGAGGTGACTAGGAGCAGCGGCGTCTGCGCTCCTGAACATAGAAGCCCAATGGCTTAGGTAGGCAGGCTCGGACTGGCCCACAGGGGTACAGGGGAATCCCCCGGTGGGCCCCTGAGCAGGGTGGGCCCCTAGTCTCCCACCCCCTGCACAAGTGGCACATAATACAGTATACTTACTGCACTTAGGGGTGGGCGATATGGCCTAAAATCTATATTGCGATATAATTTTAAGCATGTGCGATATGCGATATATATTGCGATATATTGTTTTCTATGTTGGGGGGGGGGTGTTTAAATTTATTTTATTTTTTTACTTTTTATTTATTAATAGAGATGAGCGAACTTCTGTTTTAAGTTCTGCGTCTAAAGTTCGGGTTTGGATTAGCGGAGAATCCCGATCTGGAACCGGATATGGATTCCGACTTCCGTTGTGGTCCGTGGTAGCGGAATCAATAATCGGCCATTATTGATTCCGCTACCACGGACCACAACGGAAGTCGGAATCCATATCCGGTTCCAGATCGGGATTCTCCGCTAATCCAAACCCGAACTTTAGACGCCGAACTTAAAACAGAAGTTCGCTCATCTCTATTTATTAACTATTGGCCTCCTTAAGAGCTAGAACCCTTGTCATATTCACCCTAATAGAGCTCTATTAGGGTGAATAGGACTTTACACTCTCCCTGCTGCCCTGTGCATAGTGCACACAACAGCAGGGAGCTGACCATGGCGCCAGCCTCTCATGTGCTCCCCCAGCCTCTTATCTTCCCCCCCAGCCTCTTATCTTCCCCCCCCAGCCTCTGATCTGCCCCCCCCCAGCCTCTGATCTGCCCCCCCCCCAGCCTCTGATCTGCCCCCCTTCCCCAGCCTCTGATCTTCTCCCCAGCCTCTGATCTGCCCCCCTTCCCCAGCCTCTGATCTTCTCCCCAGCCTCTGATCTTCTCCCCAGCCTCTGATCTGCCCCCCTTCCCCAGCCTCTGATCTGCCCCCCTTCCCCAGCCTCTGATCTGCCCCCCCCTTCCCCAGCCTCTGATCTTCTCCCCAGCCTCTGATCTGCCCCCCTTCCCCAGCCTCTGATCTGCCCCCCTTCCCCAGCCTCTGATCTGCCCCCCCTTCCCCAGCCTCTGATCTGCCCCCCTTCCCCAGCCTCTGATCTGCCCCCCCCTTCCCCAGCCTCTGATCTGCCCCCCCCCTTCCCCAGCCTCTGATCTGCCCCCCCCCCTTCCCCAGCCTCTGATCTGCCCCCCCCCTTCCCCAGCCTCTGATCTGCCCCCCCCCTTCCCCAGCCTCTGATCTGCCCCCCCCTTCCCCAGCCTCTGATCTGCCCCCCCCTTCCCCAGCCTCTGATCTGCCCCCCCTTCCCCAGCCTCTGATCTGCCCCCCCTTCCCCAGCCTCTGATCTTCTCCCCAGCCTCTGATCTTCTCCCCAGCCTCTGATCTGCCCCCCTTCCCCAGCCTCTGATCTGCCCCCCCCTTCCCCAGCCTCTGATCTGCCCCCCCCCCTTCCCCAGCCTCTGATCTGCCCCCCCCTTCCCCAGCCTCTGATCTGCCCCCCCCCTTCCCCAGCCTCTGATCTGCCCCCCCTTCCCCAGCCTCTGATCTGCCCCCCTTCCCCAGCCTCTGATCTGCCCCCCCCTTCCCCAGCCTCTGATCTGCCCCCCCCTTCCCCAGCCTCTGATCTGCCCCCCCCCTTCCCCAGCCTCTGATCTGCCCCCCCCTTCCCCAGCCTCTGATCTGCCCCCCCTTCCCCAGCCTCTGATCTGCCCCCCCCCTTCCCCAGCCTCTGATCTGCCCCCCCCCCTTCCCCAGCCTCTGATCTGCCCCCCCCCTTCCCCAGCCTCTGATCTGCCCCCCCTTCCCCAGCCTCTGATCTGCCCCCCCCTTCCCCAGCCTCTGATCTGCCCCCCCCTTCCCCAGCCTCTGATCTGCCCCCCCCTTCCCCAGCCTCTGATCTGCCCCCCCCTTCCCCAGCCTCTGATCTGCCCCCCCTTCCCCAGCCTCTGATCTGCCCCCCCTTCCCCAGCCTCTGATCTGCCCCCCCCTTCCCCAGCCTCTGATCTGCCCCCCCCTTCCCCAGCCTCTGATCTGCCCCCCCCCTTCCCCAGCCTCTGATCTGCCCCCCCTTCCCCAGCCTCTGATCTGCCCCCCCTTCCCCAGCCTCTGATCTGCCCCCCCTTCCCCAGCCTCTGATATGTCCCCCCTTCCCCAGCCTCTGATATGTCCCCTCTGGTAACGCAAACCCCCCCTCCCTCCCCAGTATTAATCATTGGTGGCAGTGGCCACAGGGTCCCCCTCCTCCCCATCATTGGTGGCAGTTTGCAGTTCCGATCGGAGCCCCAGCAGTGTAATGCTGGGGCTCCGATCGGTTACCATGGCAGCCAGGAGTCACGCTGCTGAAGTCCTGGCTGCCATGGTATGTTAGTAAGCAGAGAGCAGCGCATTATACTCACGTGCGCTGTGGCCGCCGGTCGCTCCTTCTTCTCATAGGTCTGTGCGGCGCATTGCTAATGCTGTAAGCATTAGCTATCCGCCGCACAGACAGAAGAAGGAGCGACCGGCGGCCACAGCGCACGTGAGTATAATGCGCTGCTCTCTGCTCACTAACATACCATGGCAGCCAGGACTTCAGCAGCGTGACTCCTGGCTGCCATGGTAACCGATCGGAGCCCCAGCATTACACTGCTGGGGCTCCGATCGGAACTGCAAACTGCCACCAATGATGAGGAGGGGGGAGGAGGGGGACCCTGTGGGATATGGCCGGCACATTCATTGGTAGCGCAGTGGCCACAGTCCCTCCCCTCCTCCTCCTACTCTGTCCTCATTGGTGTTCAGCGGCAGCCGCGCACAGTGGGGAGGGATTCCCTCCTCCTCCCTCCGCTGTGCCGGCCGGCTCAGGAGAACATGGTGCGCGCGATCATATCGCGGTCCGGCGATATGGCGAAAATCCATATTGTGGCCCAAATTCATATCGCATATCGCCTATATCGCCTATACCGCCCACCCCTAACTGCACTACATACATATATTCAATGTACAGCTCCTACACCAGCCTATGTTCATATAAAAAACTTGTTAAAATATTTATTATATTTGAATGTATCCGTACGGTGGGCCCCAAAATAAATTTTACTGGTGGGCCCTATGTTCCCCAGCCCGACACTGTAGGTAGGTTTAGCGTAGGACCCGCCTGACCTGAGACCACCTTGTTGCTGGTAGGCGGGCTCAGATGTGTTTTGATCAAAATGTATTGGCTGAGAGTCTCAGATTTTATCAGAGTGTCCATATATAATTCTTGCATCTATTTTGTCAGTGCACTATTATTTTTTTATTCTGCGATTTCTTTTCATGAATGTAGCCAGCGACATCCGCACATTTATTTATTACATCGTGCAGGATGTTTTTATCTTTGTTTATCTTTTTTTCTGTGATTTTTGCTTACTATGCTTATTGTACTCAGGCATGTGATCACCCTGCTATGTTCCAACCTCTATACTGCTCAATGATGTTTTACAACACAATTGTTTAGTCCGAGTTGATTACTTCTGTATTTTAACACATTTTTAATGCTCTATATCGTAGATACATTGCACGCCATGAAATCATACAAGTAATAGATCATGCCACAACTTTTCTGAATTAGTAGAAATCTATCCAATCACAGACACATCAGTTACCCAGCTGCCCGCAGTGCTCCACATCACATTGCTGCCCGATCTCCAGCTCTGCCATGACGATCTCAGCCACTAGTAACTCTCATATGAAGCCATTCAATGATAAAAGCAGATTCTGCTATCGAGTCCTCTGTACAATAACAGTAGGTACTAGCTCATTTTCCTGTTGTCACACTGAGACGCTGTTGAATGACGTCATCAGAAGGCGATCTTAGGATAGCTCTATCAACTCCACAGACACAGGAACTGAGACCAGGATTGTAGTTGGTGTACGGGCTCCACCTAGTGGCTGGATGACGGTTGTGCAGGGATACCATGCAGTAAACTATTGGGATTGTGGCACAAGCAGGTGCTGCCCTGCAAAGTGACCTGGCTTTTCTAGTCCCAGCATAGACAGGAAAACACAGCAATAAATTACAGTAATGAGTAGTTTTATTAACATAATTTGTCTGTATTTGGCCATCCCCCGCTCCTAGAACAGCATTTGTGCGTAGTAAGGTCTGTAAGTAATTGCAGTTCAAATAATATTACTATGCGTTGCACACTTAAAGGGGTTGTCACTTCAGCAAATGGCATTTATCATGTAGAGAAAGTTAAAGGCAGCTGGCAAAGTCCCGGAGGGTACAACGTGCTTGCGCTGCTGGCCTCCATTCATTTCAATGGGGCCGTCAAAAATAGCCGAGATTTCTGTTGGCCCCATAGAAATGAATGGGAGCGGTGGCCGCACAAGTTGGTGCACTCCTATTAACTTCTGTGGGGAAACACTTGGTGGTGGTTGGACCTGGGGAAACCCAGCCGCCACCTTTCCCGCTCTGTTCTCGGTGTCCCAGAGGTAGGACACGCACCTATCAGACAAGCGATATGCCACCATTGTCTCAGATGGGAATACTCCTTTAATACAAGGTACTTACTAATGTATTGTAATTGTCCATATTGCTTCCATTGCTGCTTGATTATAAACTGCTTGATTCCAAGGGTTACAACCACAGCTTCAGCGCATATATGTGGTGGTCAGGATGACAGCTGCTGCACCAGCCATCAGAGACCTAGCGCTTTTTCCTATAGTGTGCAAGCATGACCACCGCTGCTGAATTACAGGGTGGTCATAATCTCAATAATAATATTCATAAATAGGCGTGAATCGTCTAGTAATGACTCTGCCTATTTATACTATGAAAGGAAACTAAGGCCCCTTTCACACGGATGAATATTCATCGCGGGTGCAATGCGTGATGTGAACGCTTTGCACCTGCACTGAATCCTGACCCATTCAGGTTGCTCTATATTGTGCGTCTTCCACGCAACGCATGCCCCATAGAAGTGAAAATCGCAAGCAAGTGCGGATGCGGTGCGATTTTCACGCACGGTTGCTAGGAGACGATCGGGATGGAGACCCGATCATTATTATTTTCCCTTACAACATGGTTATAAGGGAAAATAATAGCATTCTGAATACAGAATGCATAGTGAAAATAGCGCTGGAGGGGTTAAAAAATAAATAAAATAAATTTAACTCGCCTTAATCCACTTGATCGCGCAGCCCGGCATCTCTTCTGTCTTCTTCTTTGCTGTGTGCAGAAAAAGGACCTGTGGTGACGTCACTCCGGTCATCACATGGTCCATCAAATGATCCATCACCATGGTAAAAAATCATGTGACGAACCATGTGATGACCGGAGTGACGTCACCACAGGTCCTTTTCCTGCACACAGCAAAGAAGAAGACAGAAGAGATGCTGGGCTGCGCGATCAAGTGGATTAAGGTGAGTTTAATTATTATTTTTTAACCCCTCCAGCGCTATTGTACTATGCATTCTGTATTCAGAATGCTATTATTTTCCCGTATAACCATGTTATAAGGGAAAACAATACAATCTACAGAACACCGATCCCAAGCCCGAACTTCTGTGAAGAAGTTCGGGTTTAGGTACCAAACATGGCGATTTTTCTCACACGCATGCAAAACGCATTACAATGTTTTGCACTCGCGCTGAAAAATCACGCATGTTCCCGCAACGCACCCGCACATTTTCCTGCAACGCCCGTGTCAAAGAGGCCTAACTCTGTTGCCTCACTCTACACTGAACTAAACTACATGCGACTTACTGCTACAGCTACTACGATATACTACGGCGGCGACTACCAAAAACACTATGCACTGTATTATAAACAATAAAATATTTATTACACAATAGCAAGTATAGAGTCTAATAATACATAGTAACATAGTACATAAGGCCGAAAAAAGACATTTGTCCATCCAGTTTGGCCTGTCATCCTGCAATATATATTTATAGATCAATGGTTGTAAATATATATATACATATAGACGCCCACACCAATAGCACTATAATCCTAAACTACGCTACACACAGTACAATATCTTACACAATTCTACCCCAAAATCTACCTAAGCATTACATTCACATACATATAAATACCAGCAACCCACCCACCTGGCTACACACTGTCCCTATGGGGTACAAGGGGTTAACGCAATTGTGGCACTGCAAGGGTTAACATACATGCAGGCCAGGGAACACAATGCAGGGTGTAGGAGTGGTCCTGCAAGGGTTAATGCAGAGGTGGCTGGGACTGCAGGGGTTAAGGACCTGCAGGACAGAGGGGAAAATACAGGGTTAATACAGCCCAGCAAGGGAGGTGAATGCTGGGGCTGCACACAGGGAAGGAAGGGGTATTCAGGGCATGGGTATGGGGCAGTTGAAGGGTTAAAGAGATCAGGGGTTATTCGTTGGTGGTATAGGGGTTACTCAGCCATCCAGGATCCTTCCATGGGGGGCGGGGGCGCTCCTCTCCTGAGCGCTGCCTGCCCTCTCCTTCTGGGGAGGGGGTCCGGGATATGACCTCTTGAGCGCAGTGCCGCTGGGGTATTTAAACCCTGCGGCGCTCGCTCCTGTTTCCCACTGTGATGACGTCACTTCCCCAGCCAACGCATCCTGGCACACGCTCCCAGGTGGGGGGATCCTTTGATCCTCCCACCTGTGGAGATATCGCATACCCTCCAGTCCCGTAATTACAGCGCCGGAGGTACGCGGCACACAGGGGCAGGGAAGCTTTATTCTCCTGTCCCTGTCATGCATAATCTCCGGAGCTGCTGGAGAGGTTATCAAAGGGCAGAGTATCTTTATTGATCATCTGTCCTTTGAAGTGGCCGAAACTGGACATAATTGTCCAGTTGTCAGCCTCTCCTCAGCTGGGGGTGGCACCCGGAACTGGGGGGAATATGGCCGCATTATAAATATATATCTATATGGATGCTTGGGGCACATCATATACATATATACCCAATATAAACCTGGGGCATATTATATAAATATATATATCTCTATCCAGACATACCTGTGGCAATGCATGGCCACAACCTGGGCCTGGGGGAATACAAATCTATCCCCACATATACTGGCCACACAGGGCCAACATATATATGCAGTGGCGTGCCCAGGGCGGGGCGGTGCACCCTGGGTGCCGGCTCTGACGGGGGTGCCAGCAGGCCCAGAAGCAATTCAGATGGAAGTGCTCATTGCTGAAGCGCTGACACCCATGACCCAGTCTCACATACTGCAGCAGGGCAGGGAGCGGAGCGCATAGTTCCCTGCCCCGCCGCCGATCACCGCCATAGGCTTCAGGCCTAGTAGGCCTGAAGCCTATGCGGTAGCGACATCCCGGCGCAGGCGCACGTGATTACGTTATCGCGCGTGCCTGTGCTGGGACTCAGCAGCACAGTGCCGGGACTCCAAGCAAGTGCAGGTAAGTATTTAGCTTTAGGGTCTGCCTCTTTCTCTTTTTTTTTTCTTTATGTGCCAACTTTAGGGGACATGAAGGGACGGGGTGCACAGAGGACGTGTGGGGGCAAACTTTTATTTTATAATGTGGCAACTTTGGGGGACATGAGCGGGGTGCACACAGGAGGACGTGGGGGAAATATGGTCGGATACTGTGTGGCACAGTGGGGGGGGGCAATTTATTATGGGAGGGATGGCAATGTGGGGGACACTACAGTGTGGGGGGCAGCGTGGGGGACACTACTGTGTGGGGGGCAGCGTGGGGGACACTACTGTGTGGGGGATACTACTGTATGGGGGCAGTGTGGGGGACACTACTGTGTGGGGGGCAGCATGGGGGACTTTCTATTGAGGCGGCACTGTAGAGGCCAGTCTATTATTTCTGGGGACACTATAAAGGGATTATTACCTGGAGCACAATATAGGGTGTTATTAATATGACTGGGGGCACTCTAGGGGACATTATAGCTGCTGTAGACACTATAGGAACATTTGGGGTTATTTATCAAACTGGTGTAAAGTAGAACTGGCTTAGTTGCCCATAGCAGCCAATCAGATTCCACCTTTCATATTTGACAGCTCCTTTGGAAATCCAGTTCTACTTTATACCAGTTTGATATAAATGACCCCAATTATGTCTATTAGGGTCACAATTTTTTTCAGCAGGATAGTACCTGGGGTATTGGGGGGCACAACGGGCACAGTATTGGGGGTGGCAGCAGGATGATACTGTGAGGACACCAGGATGGGGGGGGTTGATGGAAAAATTGAGAAATCTAACGTGTCTGTGTTACAAACTCTGTAGAGACGAGATGCGGCTGAAAGAATTTGTCATGGTGGTCTAACGGAGAAGAAGAGGAAAGAGAAGGTCTACATGACAGGAAATGTCCCTGGATGTAAGAGGTATGTGGTCAATTATTGGGGGGGGGGGGGGTGCCAGAGAAATGACCCACCCTGGGTGCCAAACACCCTGGGCACGCCACTGTATATATGTATATATTAAAGGACATATATACATATATTTGCATAATACTCCTTCCCTCTACAGTCATAATCCCTGGAATCAAGCAGTGTAAAATGTGATGGGGGGGAGAGAATCCAGCCAGCAAAGGAAGCAATATGGACAATCACAATACATTAGTAAGTGCCTTGCATTAACTTTCTCTACATGATAAATGCCATTTTCTGATGTGAGACAACCCCTTTAATAGTGAAAGCGGAGTTTTTATATTAGACACCATAGGCAAGCGCCTACGGGCAGCTTTATACTTGTAGTTCAAGAATTATATTGAATACATTTGGAGTTGGTGCAGCGTCAGGACGTACAGAGCGCACTCTGATCTGACGCTGGAGGAGGTCAGGTGACTGCAGCACGAGCCCTGAGAAGGGGGCCTGACTGGGGGGTCTATAGGTCTAATGGGGGTCTGATTGGGGGGTCTGGAGGTCTAATGGGCACTTGATTCCAGATGCAACAATACGTTTTTCACTGAAGCCCCATTCACTTCTATGCGGCCAGGGCTGTGTGAAAAACACAGAATATAGAACATGCTGCGATTTTCACGCAACGCAGAACTGATGAGTGAAACAAAATGCTCATGTACACAGACCCATTGAAATGAATGGGTCAGGATTCAGTGCGGGTGTTATGTGTTCACGTCACGCATTGCAACCACGCGGAAAACTCGCTTATGTGAAAGGGGCGTTAGGGTTTTATATGGGGGTTGTGTGTGCGTGTGTCTTTTTTATTTTTTTTATATTTTTTTTATTACTAGTGCACAATATAAAGGAGTGTTCTGTATGGTACCAGTATTTTCAGGGTGACTGTTTCTGCAGGAAAGTATTGGGGAGCACAGTTGACACAGTATTGGGGGTGGCAGGATGGGGTGTTGAGAAGGTGGGAGGATGATGGTAAAGTAGGAAAATAAGATGTCTGTTTGTTAAACTCTGCAGAGATGAGGTGCGGCTGAAAGAAGTCACCATGGTGGTCTGGTCTAACAGGAGAAGAGGAGGAAAGAGAATATCTACATCAGAGAAGAGAAGTCACTGGATGTAAGAGATACATATGTGGCGCTGTATTACCCTATATGTTCTGTAGCACTGTATGTAATGTTTTCCAAGTATGTCTTTAAAGGGGTTGTCCTTATATTTTTTTTTTGTATGGGCGCTGCCTTCTCTGCTCTGTTTACCTGCTCATCACTGCAAATGCTGCGGCGAGCAGGTGAACAGAACAGAGAAAGCAGCTCTCATATGAGCGCTGCCCTCTCTTAAAACAACT
This sequence comes from Bufo gargarizans, assembly GCF_014858855.1. Taxonomy (NCBI): domain Eukaryota; kingdom Metazoa; phylum Chordata; class Amphibia; order Anura; family Bufonidae; genus Bufo; species Bufo gargarizans. Next base: position 74,343,948 of record NC_058084.1, read on the forward strand.
GGGGTCACAATGGGCATTATTACTGTGAGGGGGCACAATAGACATTATTACTGCGGAAGGGGCACAATGGGCATTATTACTGCGAAAGGGGCACAGTGGGCATTAATGCGAAAGGGGCACAGAGAGGGCATAACTACTGTGAAGGGGGCACAATGAGGGCAATACTACTGTGAGGGGGTACCATTTTTTTTTAAGTATTGGGGGGGTGCCAGAGAAAGGACCCACCCTGGGTGTCAAACACCCTAGGCACGCCACTGGAAAATGGCCCAATTTATGGGTTTCGTTTAACCCCTTCTACCCCAGGCCAATTTTCACCTTCCTGCCAAGGCAATGTTTTACAAATCTGTGTCACTTTATGTAGTGTAGTAATAACTTTGACTTTTACTTATCCAAGCCATTCTGAGACTGTTTTCTTGTGACACATTGTACTTCATGACAGTCGTAAACTTGAGTCGATATATTTCACCTTTTATTATTTATTTATGACATTTTTTAAAAACTTTTTGTGCAATTGTCTTATGTGGGAGCTCATTTTTTGCGGGATGAGGTCAAAGTTTGATACTATTTTGTGGTACATATTACTTTTTGATTGCTTGGTATTGCACTTTTTGTGATGTAAGGTGGCAAAAAATGGCTTTTTTGGCACAGTTTTTATTTTATTTTTTACAGCGTTCACTTGAGGGGGTAGGTCATGTGATATTTTTATAGAGCTGGTTGTTACAGATACGGCGATACCTAATATGTCTACTTTTCTTTAGTTATTTCACTTTATTTCACAATAAAAGCATTTTTGAAACAAAAAAAACTTTTTAATGTCTCTATTTTCTGAAAGTCATATTTTTTTTTTTTTTGGACGATTGACTTTTTTTGCCGGATAAAGTGACTTGATTGATACTATTTTGGGCTACATATAACTTTGTGATCGCTTGTTATTGCCCTTTTTGTGATGTAAGGTGACAAAAAAAATGGCACACTTTTTATTATTTTTCTTTTACTGTGTTTATCTGATGGGGTAGATTATGTGATATATTTATAGAGCCAGTTGTTACAGACACGGAAATACCTAATATGTCTACTTTTTTGGTTTCAAAAAAGCTTTTACGCTGTTAAAGTGAAAAAAAATAAATAAATCATGTTTTAGTGTCTACATTCTTTAAAAGCCATATTTTTGGGCCAATTGTCTTATATAGGGGCTCATTTTTTGCGGGATGTGGTGATGGTTTGATTGGTACTGTTTTGGGGTACATACAACTCTTTGATCGCTTGGTATTGCACTTTTAGTGATGTAAGGTGACAAAAAAAGTTTTTGGGGGGTTTCGTTTGCACAGTTTTTATTTACTTTTTTACAGTGTTTATCTCACAGGGTTGATCATGTAATATATTTATAGAGCCAGTCATTACGGATGGGGTAATACCTTATGTGAGTGGAGGGGGGGTTTCTGGATTTTTTTTCTAACTTTAGGGGAAAGGGACTTTTTTATTTTTTATTTTTATTTTTTTACTTGAAACTTAACTTTTTTTATTATTAACAACTGATAGTTCTGTTAGGTACCCATATGCAGAAGCCACCTTCACGTTGGTAGATGGGACCGATACACGTTTGATCAAAAAATGTGCGTGAAGAGCTTCCATTTTTTTATGTATAATAGGTATAGTATTGTAATCCAGAATAATCCCTAGTTCTATTGTTCGCATGTGTAACAGTGTGCTGCCATATTTTGTTTATTAGCTTTATGGATGTGCACCTGTGACTTTGGATGTGCAAGTCTAAATTTTCTTGCTTTGTCCAAGTTGGGCAAATAATTGCAGCCAATCACTTGCCTGAGATTGCTGTAGCCAAGTAAACAGAGACCAGTGGTGAATACAGGAGTGATGGGACAGCAGAGGAACAAATAGCCAAGTAATGCTTCCTTATATTATAATTTATTTGATGGCACCATTAATTCCATGACCCTGTACATCTTAAGACACAGTAGTTGAGGGTAAAAGCTACTCATCTGGCTGTGTGGTGGCAGCATGCTTATTGCAGGTGGGTTCTCAGGTTGCTTTTGAAGGTTTGGATGTTGGCGGAAAGTCTGATGTACTGGGGCAGCGAGTTCCAGTTTATGGGGATGCACGTGAGAAATCTTGTAGACGACTGTGTGAGGAACAGACAAGAGCAGAACAGAGAAGGAGGTCCCTTGAGGATCAGAGATTATGTGTGGGGATGTATCAGGAAAGCAGGCAGAGGTGTAAGGAGTGGACAGGTTGTGGACGGCCTCATATGTAGTTGTTAGTATTTTGTACTGAATTCACTGGACCATGGGGAGCTAGTGAAGGGATTGGCAGAGGAGAAGCGAGGGGAGAGGTGGATTAACCGGGCAGCAGAGTTGAGGGTAGATTAGAGGGGTGCAAGGGGGCTATATAGGGAGGCCACAGAAGAGAATGTTGCAGTAGTCCAGGCTGATGAGGGCGCGCACTAGAATTTTAGTTGACGCAGAGGTGAGGAAGGAGTGAATATGAAAGATGAACGGGCAAAATCAAATGTTATCCCCAGACGGTGGACCTGTGAGACTGGAGAAAGCGTTGTGCTGTTAACTGTAATGGACAGGTCAGGTAGGAGGGCTGAGTGACATGGGGGGAACATAATAATATATTCTGTTTTCTCCATGTTAAGTTTTAAGAAGATGGAGGAGGAGAAGAATGAAGATATAGCTGAGAGACACTCTGGGATTCTGGATAGCAGGGAAGTGACATCTGGGCCAGAAAGGTAGATTAGAGTGTCGTCAGCATAGAGCTGGTATTGGAAGCCATGGGACTGCGTTATCAAATTTATCATTAATAGAAGCAACTAATGCAACTTCAGTGCGCATTGTGTCCTCCTCGCAGTTTAAGGCTTGTCCACATCACCCTTATGCATAACGGAATCCATAAGACGGAAATCAATACCGAAGCCTTTAAGATGCATTCTGTTTTGATCCGTCATAATAGAAGCCTATGGGAAAGCCTAAGTTTTCGTTATGCTGGACAGAAAACAAAGTCCTTTCAACAGAACTTTGTTTTCCGTCCAGCATAATGGAAACCAGACGGATATATTTATAACGGAATGCATAACGGTGATGTGAACAAGCCCGTACCAAGCACTGCATCATTTACTGCATAGCCGCTGTGATTGGTATTGCAGCTCAGGCCCATTCATTTGCATGAAACTGAGCTGAGCCTAGGCCATGTGACCTATGGACGTGGCATCACTGGCTTAGGAATAGACTGCAGCCCTCACGGGAGCGATGGGACCTCTTCAAACAACTGGGGGCTCCGGCAGTCAGGCCCCCACCTTTCAGATATTGATGACCGATCCTGAGGATTTCTTACTCTCGGAAAACCCTTTCAATATTGTCCCTCGTTGCACAGATCTGTACATAATGTGAGCCATCATCTGTACGTGTATGGAAGTTTATCATTCTGCTCATAAGATGCACCTGCAATAGAACAACAATGATCTAAATAAAATATCGCTACCTGGTGGTCGCTCAGTGGCAATCACTTTGAGTAAATGAGGCTTTACCTATCAGTAAATTGCATTGTTGATTTCATACAAAGTATTATCATTTGCATTCATCCTTCCAGTTTTTTTATTCTCTCCTCCGTGGCAATTCATGCCATACGATTTAACGCTTATGAACAAAATCGTATTTGTTTCAAGTTAGCGGCTATCGGATGAATAACCTACTAGAAAACATTGGCAGTGTCACCGTCTCAGGGGATTGGGTTTCACATAGTGTAAAATTCCTAAGGGCTGTCAAAAGGAAGATAAGGCACTTAGTGGGAGCAGGAGGATAAAAACAACTCGAAAATCAAATTACTGTCTCCAAAGACAAATGCCTTCTGAATCAAATTACAATTGCTGCAAATTATGTGGTATAATGAACACGAGGGGCTTCACGCTGATACAGAGGAGCATGCATTTTAACTGGCAGCGAAGGTTCAGCCGCACTGATACAATGTATTCTGAGACAGTAAATAGATGTTACATCATTGTGCCCGAATTACAGCTTTTGGAATGCAGCTCGCTCGGTTTTGTCTCTCGGCTCGGAAATAAATGATGAAAGGAAGACACCGATGAATCTCCATGACACTATGCAAATGCGGTTGCATAATGCTTTCAATGTATTCTGATATTTTTATGTACCTTTTTTTTTTATAAATAATTCATCCCATCTCAATAATTCATTGAAAGGCTTTGTTCACATTTCGTTCATTATAAGCCTTTCTTGAGGGCTCTGTTGGATATTCTGGCATATTGGGTGGCATAAATAGCACGGTTGCTCTTGCCAGGAACAATATTGGAGCCCCTACAGACCTCATCATCAATAGGGGTTATCAGTGTTTAGATCTGTTTACAACAGAGGTAAAAAAAAAAATGTATGGTCTCTGGGCATCAGACCACTTGGGACTCCACTGATTACAAGAACAGGGGTCTCCAAGTGCCCAGTATGAATGTAGCAGGGGTTGCATGCGTATAACACCTGGCTTAGGCTACGTTCACATCACCGGTAACCTGATCCAGCAGAATGTTCTGGCAGAGAACAACCCACTAGCATTCACCAGATCCACTGGACTCCATAGACTATAATGGGATCCAGCTGCTTTCCAGCATGAGTGCGGGACAAAAAACATTGCATAGACGTGAATGAAGCGGTGGTCACGGTCTCGCATGTGCACCACTTCTCCATTAACGCAATGGATTCAGAGATTCCTGTTCTTGCAATCGTCGTGTGTCCCATCAAGTTGGACACCCAGGCATGATATATTTATCAATTTAACATTTTTAGGGGACGCTCATGCCCCCAGCTATGAAAATTTATTTATGGCAGCATGGGAACAGGATACCATCCTTCCCAAGCTGGGGTTGAACCTGGTGCTCTGGCAAAGAAATATCGATGATATATTATTAATATAGGGAGGCCCACATCAGTCACTACTGGGATTTGTGGATTTGATTAATACTAACAAACTCAATTTAAGGTTTACGGAATTTTTGGACGTAAAAATAGAAATGCGGGATGGGGCATTTGTCTGTAGCACATACCAAAAAGAAGTGGCTAACAATTGTTACATTGTCAATTCTAGTTGCCATCTGCCAAAATGGCTGCTTAATGTCCTCACGAGCCAATTTCGGCATCTTAAGAGAAATTATACACAAACAGAACAATTTGAAAAGAAAGCAGAGCTACTGAAGGCTCAATTTTTGGAAAAACAATATCCTTTGAAAGTACACGACAAATCCCTCAATTAAGTGAGGGGGTTGGACAGGACAATGTTCTTTACCCCAAAACAATCAGGGGAAAATCAAAAGATGATAGTCCTGCAAGATTGTATTACCATTTAACGTAAAATATAAGAGAGTAGCAAAAGTTATCCAAAAACACTGGCATTTGTTAAAAGAAGACAAAGTATTGGGGCCCGTTATCCCTATACAACCCCCAATAGTGTACACTCGGGCACCCCACCTAGGTTTAAAAATGGCACCAACAGTGAGATGTAATAAAGAAATTTCTTTAAACTGGATGTCTTTGACTGGCTTCTACAGATGCGGTCGATGTCAAAATTGTAAGCAAACCAATTTTCTGAAAAAAAACTAGTGTAATCTACAGTAAATAATTACAAATGGGAAATAAAGGAAATGCTTACATGTAACAGCAAATCAGTCATTTATTTAATAGAATGCCATTGTCAAAAGCAGTATATAGGGAGAAAAAAGAGGCCCCTTAAAACGAGAATTTCAGAACATATCAATATCAAAAAAGGATATGAAATGCATACATTATCCAACCATTTTCATACATTCCATACCAGTAAACCAATCGGTTTGAAGTTTATGGCGATTGAAACCGTTAGTGATTTCATATCTCAGATGTCTAGGTATGAATCAAAGAAAATATCTGAATTTGGGTCCTTGATGCCAGGGGGACTCAATGCTGAACTGGAGATCTTCGGGTTCTTGTAGTCGGGTTGGGGGGACAGTACGCACGAGACGTCGATGCCAGGCTGTTTACCAGCGCACCGACGTCTACTGCGACTTTCCCCTCACCCCTCACTTCTAAGAATTTTATTCATTTTATTTTCATTTTATTTTTATTCTTATTTATTTTTACTATGAAATAATTTGATTATCTTCTGGCATCAACGTTTTTCTCTTCTCAATAATGTTGATATGGAGGAGAATACTAGAAAATGATATAGTCCATTATAACACAGCAAGAAAACGCCTAATGAGAATTGAGATTTATGTATCTAGCAAATTATGCCATTAGTACCTATAAGAAAGTTCTAAAGACGATGATCCAGTCCAGATATTAGCTTTTACTGAAATGAGTATAAGAAAACTGAAGGTTGGGTCCTAGAATTCATGCATTTATTCTATACCAGTGAGGAAGGAACTGTAAAGCTCCGAAACGCGTCTGGTTTGGCAACTATCGAACGGGCGGTGAGGATAGAGACATATAGTACCAAGGCAAAGAAAAGACTTCAACAAGCTGCTGGCATCCCGACCGTTTGAGTGCGCATGCGCTGAGAGACGAGCAAGAAAGATCGGCACAACTAAAGTAACAACTCGGGAGACGCGCCACGGAGAGAGCGGGCGTGAGTAACAGTGGCTAAATCAGTCGCGGAATAACTGTTTAACTAAGGGCTCTTTCACACCTGCGTTCTTTTCTTCCGGCATAGAGTTCCGTCGTCGGGGCTCTATGCCGGAAGAATCCTGATCAGTTTTATCCTAATGCATTCTGAATGGAGTGAAATCCGTTCAGGATGCATCAGGATGTCTTCAGTTCAGGACCGGAATGTTTTTTGGCCGGAGAAAATACCGCAGCATGCTGCGCTTTTTGCTCCGGCCAAAAATCCTGAACACTTGCGGCAAGGCTGGATCCGGAATGAATGCCCATTGAAAGGCATTGATCCGGATCCGGCCTTAAGCTAAACGTTGTTTCGGCGCATTGCCGGATCCGACGTTTAGCTTTTTCTCAATGGTTACCATGGCTGCCGGGACGCTAAAGTCCTGGCAGCCATGGTAAAGTGTAGTGGGGAGCGGTGGAGCAGCATACTTACCGTCCGTGCGGCTCCCGGGGCGCTCCAGAGTGACGTCAGGGCGCCCCAGGCGCATGGATGACGTGATCGCATGGCACGTCATCCATGCGCATGGGGCGCTCTGACGTCATTCTGGAGCGCCCCGGGAGTCGCGCGGACTGTAAGTATACCGCTCCCCCGCTCCCCGCTCTTACTATGGCAACCAGGACTTTAATAGCGTCCTGGGTGCCATAGTAACACTGAAAGCATTTTGAAGACGGATCCGTCTTCAAATGCTTTCAGTACACTTGCGTTTTTCCGGATCCGGCGTGTAATTCCGGCAAGTGGAGTACACGCCGGATCCGGACAACGCAAGTGTGAAAGAGGCCTAACAAGGCACTAACTGTCTAACAAAGCACGTGCATATGTAGCAACAATATATCTAGCTGTAGCTGTCTATGAAGGTGTATACATTTAAACAGCTAACAGTGTATAAGGGTACTTTCACACTAGCGTTATTCTTTTCCGGCATTGAGTTCCGTCCTAGGGGCTCAATACTGGAAAAGAACTGATCAGTTTTATCCTAATGCATTCTGAATGGAGAGCAATCCGTTCAGGATGTCTTCAGTTCAGTCTTTTTGCCATTTCAGGATGGAGAAAATACCGCATCATGCTGCAGTTTTCTCTCCGTCCAAAAAGTCTGAACACTTGCCGGAATGCCAGATCCGGCATTAATTTACATTGAAGTGTATTAGTGCCGAATCCGTCATTAAGTGCAAGTGTGAAAGTACCCTTAGAAGTCTATTATCCATTTAGACCACTGAATAATATTGATAAGTAAGAAACCAACGGTACTTGAAACCACACGCCCAGACTATAAACTAGCTGCTATTTTTGTATTTTTATTTTTATGTTAGAGCTCCGCATTTAAAGGGACCGTATACAAAATGAACTTTTTCTTATAGTTTTAAACATATGTGAAAAATATGTATTTGATTTTATGATATGTAATGGCTAAAATAAATGCAAATTACTGTGAGCCGGCAAATTTTATTTTTCATTTGGAATGACATATTTATTACCTATACTGTGGATAGGTGATACATTTTGTTGATGGAAAAACCTTTTTAAGGAGCCATTCACACTCTGCCTTTTGGCTGCCAAATTTGGTGCAAATTCCGCATCAAACAGTCACCAAGTGGACGCGCAGAAACCACCTCTCATTGTTTTCAATGGAAGTCCACAGTTTGCAGCTAAGACCGTGCTAGGAAAATACATATTGCAGCTTTATAAATGGCAGCATGGCCGCCGATTGAAAAGAATAGGATGCTGTCTCTGTGCTAGTGCGGAATCAAAAGATGTCATGTGAATTACCCCTAAGGGTTCATGCACACAGCAAGGCTGCTGTCCAGGGTCTTGCTTAACTCTATGGTACAGATTTATTAAAAGAAAAAGGAAAACTGTCACAACCAAACACAGCACAGCTTTCATTTTTCGAGAGCACTAAGAAATGAAAGCTGTGATGGGATAGTGTTTCTTTTAGACGGTTTTCTAAACCTTCCCTGTAAGTACATAGATATTTTGTACATTGTAGAAAGGCACAAGGGTCCGTCTTTGATGGAAGGTATGTGTCACCGAGGTTCCTGGCCTTGGTGGAGTAAGAGTCAGTTTTCATGTGTCAGCAGCAGTTGCTTTTTGACACCTAGCTATTTAGTATAGCTGATCCGGGACGGCTCTTACTGGGAGTAGTCAAAGTGCTGGGTGGGTGACTACTCCCCACGTTCCAGGCCGGGTCTTGACTGGCCTATAAAAAAAACTATCCGACAGTGCCAGCTGGGTGTGATTACCTCTCTCTGACAGAGGAGCTCTGGCAATCGCGGAATTGGGATCTGAGCCGTGTGCTAGGCTGGAGGCCTGAGTTTGGGAGGTATGCTCTGTCCTGAGCAATGCCGATCGGGTGTGAACTAACACCTAGAATAACAGGTGACTGTGTTGCTGTATGAACTGTCTAGGTGTGAACGAACACCAAAACTGCAATTGGACTGTCGTACTGTTTTGTTGCCATAAGTGTGAATAGAACACTGAAGTTTTTTGGAGTTACAAACTGGTCTTTGCCTCTTTACTGTGTCCGCTTGTCCTGTCTACCAGAGCGAATCCCTAGAATTGGTGGAGGATGTGTGCATCGCAGTGAGGCTCGCGTTAAGGCCGAAATATTTTAGTTTTTCCGGGCATGGTTGTATGTCCTACATCAAACCAGTGAGCTTACAACCTGTGTCCCTCGACAAAATGGAAGCTGTTGTGAAAGCCCTTGCGGAGGCTAACTTGCAACAGCGGGAGGACAATAAGCTGCAGCAGGAAACAAACCAGCTGATGTTACAACATGTGATGGCTTTACAAGCAGCAGGAGCATCCCAGAGCGTCCATGATGCCCGGAAAGCGGTCCAAGCGGCGATCCCCAAGATGAACCATAGATAGTAAGTTCCTAGCTAGGTGGCAGGGGCCCTACAAGGTACTCGAGAAAGTTGGAGAGGTAAATTACAAGGTACACCAGCCGGGGCGGCGAAAGCCAGGGCAGGTGTACCATGTGAATTTACTAAAACCAGCAACAAGCCATCTCAGAGGAAGTGCAGCTAATGCTGTAACTGGACGTCATTGAGGAGTCCAAAAGTGAATTGGCCAGTCCGATAGTCTTAATACCCAAGCCGGACGGGACATTATGTAACGATTTTCACAAACTAAACAAAATCTCCAAGTTTGATGCATTTCCCATGCACCTGGTAGATGAGCTTATCGAGCGGTTAGGACAAGCACAATATTTTTCAGTTTTGGACCTCACGAAGGGCTACTGGGAGGTGCCATTAACGGAGGCTGCCAAAGAGAAAACTGCCTTTGTCACCCGTGAGGGGCTTTATCAGTATAACGTTTTACCCTTTGGTCTGCATGGTGCCCCTGCCACTTTCCAACGACTCATGGACATTGTACTTCGTCCACATCGTCGGTACACGTCAGATTACCTGGACGATATAGTCATCCACAGTACCGACTGGGAAAGTCCTCTACCCAAAGTGCAGGCTGTAATGGACTCCCTTAGGAAGGCTGGACTGACCGCTAACCCAAAGAACTGCGCGATAGGGTTAGAGGAGACTAAGTACCTGGAGTTCGTCATTGGACGTGGAGTTATCAAACCCCAAGTGAATAAAATAGAGGCGATTCGGAATTGGCCCCGACCTGTCACCACTAGGCAAGTAAAGTTGTTCCTGGGAACGGTGGGCTATTATTTGAGGTTCTTTCCCCATTTTGCCACTTTAGCGGCTCCGTTGACAGGGCTCTTGAAGGGACTGAAGTCCATGATGGTCTGCTTGAATGACCAAGCGGAAGAGGCTTTTTTCCCTTCCCCCACAAAAGCGCCACAGAGAGAAGGGATCTGCCACCAGGGACAGGAAACCTGCAGAAATAAAAGGGAGGAGCCCCTCTCCCACCTCAGTGGTTTCCTGTCCCTGGAGCTGGGAACCTGCTGTTTCCTTTTAGGTGCCACTAGTCTGCAAGTCCCAGATATTCTGGAAGGCTAGCTGGCAAACTAACCTGCTGGGGTCTATCACCCATAGTCTTGGGTTTGGCAGGACCCTAGGTGCTGGTGGAGGTCCATCGGTCAATTGCGGCAGGATGTGCCACTCTGGTTGGAGTCAGGCCACGTAAGGATGGGGTTCCACCATGCCGTCGTTGCATTCATCAAAAGGCAGGCTTCCATGGGTCCAAATTTCGAACGTAAAAAGTTAATGACGCCGGATAACCCTCTTGCCCAACGGCTGACCGCCGGCTTGTCGGAACTGCTAGCCCACCAACTACTGCCATATAAGCTTGTGGACTCGGAGGCCTTTAGAAAATTTGTGGCCATTGACACACCGCAATGGAAGGTCCCTGGAAGGAAATATTTCTCCCAGAAGGGCATCCCAGAGCTATATGGCCACGTTCAGCGGCAATTGAATGTATCTCTGGCACACAGTGTCGGTGCCAACATACATCTGACCACAGACACATGGTCTAGCAAACATGGGCAGGGAAGGTACATAACTTTTTACTGCCCACTGGGTGAACCTTCTGATGGCTGTCAAGCATGCAACCCGTGGCACCCGTGTGGATTTGGTGTTACCACCATGGATTGCATGCAGGTCTGCCTCTTCTTCACCTCCATCCTCTGTCTCCTCCTCGGCTGACTCCTCCTTTTCCACTGCTACCGCCTCTTCCGCTGCAGCCCCAAAGCTCCCCAGAACCTATTCGACATGCCAGGTGAGACATTGCCATGCTGTGCTGCAGCTGTTGTGCCTGGAAGCCAAGAGTCACACCGGTCCTGCACTCCTTTCAGCTCTGCGGTCACAGGCTGATTAGTGGCTAACACCGCTCAATTCGACAGTTGGTAAAGTGATGTGCAAAAAACTGTGCCAATCTGCTGAGCACTCTGAAACAGGGCAAAATGACACGCGTGCCATGCATGGTACAAGTTCTGAACTTAGTCATGCAGCTATTCGTTGCAAAATACCCCGGGGGCCAGGAAAATCTCTGGCCATTTTAGAAGATCTTACACGGCCATGGCTCGCCTTGCTGACATTCAGCGGCGACACCACTGTCTGATTTGTGACAGCCCGACGCGCTGGAACTCCACCTTGTATATGCTTAATAGGATTCTCCAGCAAAAACGTGCCGTTAACAACTACCTGTACGAACTCTGCGGCAGGACAGGGTCTGGGAGCTTGTTTTTTTTCCCCCGTGCCAGTGGCTGCTCATGCACAACGCATGTGTAACTGTTAGGGGTATACGATACTTTAGCCCCTTGCTGGTGAGGAGTGGTGTATCGCACAGGGAGAGGAAGGAGTCCAATGATAGTGACACTGCTAGAAACGAGGTGCAGGGATGGATGCAGTATATAACAGTGGATCCGGAGTGCTGGACTGGAAACAGGAGGGAGACCAGCAGGTCCCAAAGTGTGCTTAACGGCAGAAGCGTGGTCAAGAGGAGGTAGCGGTCGGTACACAGGATCGTAGTTCAAGCAATGAAGGATGAGGCAAAAACGTGGTCGGTAAGCAGGCAGCGGTCAGTTCACAGGATTGTAGTTCAAGTAGTTGGGAGGAGGCAGAGCTTAACTATGGCTGAGAGCACAATAATCAGGCAAGGAGGAAGTGATGTCGTTGGCTTTAAATAGGGAGTGCACGACTGAGGCTAGTTGAGCTGATTGCACTGGGAACTAGGTTCTGAGGTAGAACACCAAGGTCTACAGAAATGGAGCTATCCAGAATGATGGGTAGCTCAGTCAGCAGAGCTCCCACCTGGAACGCTGGAGGTTCCCGGTTTGAGTCCTGACAGTACTCCCCTTCTTCCAGGATGACCTCCGGGCATCCCCAGGACCAGTCTGTCAGGATGCTGCAGATAGAATTCTCGAATGAGTCTCGGAGCACGAACATTTTCCTCTAGTTCCCAAGAATTCTCGTCCGAGCCATAACCCTTCCATTTAATCAAATACTGTAATTTATTCCGGGGTACTCTGGAATCCAAGATTCTCTCAACTATAAATTCCTCTGCACCAGACACTCTCACAGGTGGTGGAGGAGGCAAGTGACGGCCTGGAAAAGGATTTTCAACAAATGGCCTTAAGAGAGAACAGTGGAAGACAGGATGTACCTTAATGGAGTCAGGAAGCTCCAGTCAAAAGGTGACTTCGTTAATTTGGGTAGAGATTTTAAATGGTCCAATATATTTCTGACCCAACTTTGGAGAAGGAATTTTAAGTCTTAGATTTCTAGAAAACAGCCATACTTTGTCCCCAATATGAAAGGCAGGAGTTGGTTTTCGGTGTTTATCTGTGGCTAGCTGAGGAAGGTCTCTGAGCCTCGTATAAATTCTCAGTAATTCTTTCTTGACATTTCTGTAATGCAGTTAATCGTTCAGTTACTGCTGGAAGAGAAGTTGTGATTGGTAGGCGTGGAATGAAAACTGGATGAAGGCCTGTATTTGCAAAAAAGGGACTGTGAGCGGTTGAACCATGCTTGGAGTTATTGTATGCAAACTCGGCCGTGGAGAGATGGTCCATCCAATCATCTTGTAGATAAGTTATGAAACACTGAAGGTATTGTTCTAGCGTTTGGTTGGTTCTTTCGGTCTGTCCGTTGGATTGAGGGTGAAAAGCAGATGACAAATTTATCTTTATCCCCAAAGCAGAGCAGAAGTTTTTCCAGAACTTAGAAGTGAACTGTACACCTTGGTCTGATACCACGTCGTCAGGGATCCCATGTAAACGAAACACTTCCCGAATCATGAGCTCAGCAGTCTGTTTTGCAGAGGGAATTCCCCTAGTGGGAATAAAGTGAGCCATTTTAGTAAGACTGTCTACGGCAACTAAGATGGTGTTCATTCCCTTTGAAGGAGGCAGATCAACCACGAAGTCCATTGAGACAGATCCCCCAAGGCCGAGAAGGAACGGGAAGAGGCCTGCAATAAACCTAAAGGGGAGGAGCGTGGAGTCTTATTGTGGGCACAAATCAGACATGAGGAGACATATATCTTTTGACATCCTTCTTAAAATTTGGCCACCAAAAAGATCTGGATAGAAGCTCTTGAGTCTTTTTAACTCCCAGAAGTCCTGCCAGCTTTGAATCATGATTTAGTCTTAGAACATCAAGTTGAGCTGCTTCTGGTACATATAACTGGTGATCTGATTGAATCCAATACCCATCTTTAAAGCAGAGATTGGCATTCCCTGTAGGGTGGCTAAGGAAAGGATCATTCTCATAACCATTCTTGATTAAGCTTAACATATCCCTTGAGTGAGTGGCCCCTAAGAAGTTTTTTTTTTTTATAAGATCTTGGTTTGGCTCTTATTTTCCTGGGTAGGTTCAGAAAACATCCTAGATAAGACATCTGCTTTGCCATTTTTAGAGCCTGGACGGTAGGTAATTACAAAATTCAACCTGGAAAAGAATAAGCTCCATCTAGCCTGTCTGGATCATAGTCTCTTGTCATTTTGAAGAAATTCAAGGTTCTTATGATCCGTTAGAATGGTTACTGGGTTGTTGGCCCCTTCCAAAAGATGTCTCCATTCAGAGAAGGCTTCCTTGATTGCAAGCAATTCTTTGTTTCCGATATCATAGTTTCTTTCAGATGGAGACATTTGACGAGAGAAGTAGGCACAAGTGTGTAACAACATTTTATCTCCTGAGCACTGTGACAGCGCCGCACCAATTGCCGAATCAGATGCATCGACCTCTACTGTAAATGGCAATTCGGGATCTGGATTAATTAATATCGGTGCACGTGTGAACAGGGACTTCAATTGAGTAAAGGCGTCCTGAGCCTCAGAGGTCCAAACAAAATGCACTGCCTTCTTAGTGAGTAGTGTAATTGGTTTTATAATTTTGGAGAAATTGCGAATGAATTTCCTGTAGAAGTTAGCAAAGCCAATAAATCTCTGTACATCCTTTACATTTCTCGGTGTTGGCCATTCTATTACAGCTTTTATTTTGTTAGGCTCCATTCTTAGACCTTCTGGGGAAATGATGTAGCCCAGAAATTGAATAGTTGTTTTCTCAAATTCACATTTCTCAAGTTTGAGGAAGGGGGGGGGGGGGGGGGGGGGCAGCTTGTCTGCATTCTTTTTATCACAGACATCATGAAAGTCCTGGTATTGTGAAGGTAGTAATTATTTTGCAGATTGTTCTGGGTTTAAGGTGTTTATTGGTAGTAAAGAAGTGGGTTGACGTAGGCAATTTAACTGGCAGAATTCAGAAGGAAAGTGTATACGATGGTTTTCTCAGTCAATGGATGGGTTGTGAATTGCTAGCCAAGGAATTCCCTAAATTATTGGAGATTTGGGAGATGAGATTAATGAGAAATGGATATTTTCACTGTGATTAGGGTTGATGAGGATTCCTAGTTCCACTGTCTCTTGTGTTACTGGTCCTGAAGAAAGAGGTGAACCATCAACTGTTTCCATATCCATAGGTGTCATTCTTTTTAACAGAGGAATACAAGTTTTTTGTGCGGATGTTATGTCCATAAAATTTCCCCCAGCCCCGGAATCAAGCATGGTGGAACAGGGAATCTCCAGACCTGCAGTTATGATCATAATTGGCAGCATGAAGTGAGATTCTGGAATTTTCGCTTGGTCCTCTTTCCACGCTAAAGGGGAAATAGAGTTTATTTCTAAATGGGAAGGATAGAAAATCTGATTCCACCTGTTCTTCAATTTCCCTGATGGCACTTATTCTATGAACTTTATTTGGGCAATTAATCGCATAATGTCCTGGTTTTCCACAGTAAAGACAGAGGTTTCCAGTGATTCGTCTCTCTTTTTCTGCTGTAGTTAAAGATTTTCGTACGGCGTCGATTTCCTAACGCCCAAAACCTTTTCCCTTCTCCTTTCGGTAAGTCTCTGATCAACTCTGATACATAGTTGATGAAAGTCCTCAAAATTTTCTGGTGCCTCCACTCTAGCAAGCTCGTCTTTTATTTGTTCCGAAAGACCTTGCCGGAACTGGCTTCTTTGAGCAGCTTGGTTCCAGGTGGTGTCTGCTACCCAGCGGCGGAATTCAGCAGTGTACTCCACCTCTGAACATCTTCCTTGTCGTAAGTTATGTAATTTGGCTTCCACAGTAGAACAACGGTTGGGGTCGTCAAACACAAGACTGATAGCGGAGATAAAGTCATCTAGGTTCCTCAAAATATTACTGTTGGTTTCCACATATGGTGAAGCCCATGCAAGCGCCTCATTGGATAAGAGATTGATAATAAATAACAATTTTTTTTTCCGCTAGAGAATGGAGCTGGGTTCATTTCAAAATATATGCGGCATTGGTTAAGGAACCCTCGGAAATGACGTCGATCCCGATGGAACTTGGATGGTAGTGGCATACGCATATCTCCGGCGGGGCCTTGAATGTTCAAGAGTTGCCTCTGTAACTCTATTATTTCTTTTTGTTGACTTTGTACAACATCTTGTAGATTTTATTTTGGCAAGTGGTACCAAATTCTAGCAGTTCTGAAACCTGTTTTTTTTAAGAGAGTCAAAGCGGGCTCCATGTTGTTGGCCTGATTATTCTGTTAGGGGTATACGATACTGTACCCCCTTGCTGGCGAGGAGTGGTGTATCGCACAGGGAGAGGAAGGAGTCCAATGGCAGTGACACTGCTAGAAACGAGGTGCAGGGATGGATGCAGTATATAACAGTGGATCCGGAGTGCTGGACTGGGAACAGGAGGGAGACCAGCAGGTCCCAAAGTGTACTTGAAGGCAGAAGCATGGTCAAGAGGAGGTAGCGGTTGGTACACAGGATCGTAGTTCAAGCAATGAAGGATGAGGCAAAAACGTGGTCGTAAGCAGGCAGCGGTCAGTTCACAGGATTGTAGTTCAAGTAGTTGGGAGGAGGCAGAGCTTGACTATGGCTGAGAGCAAAATAATCAGGCAAAGAGGAAGTGATGTCATTGGCTTTAAATAGGGAGTGCACAGCTGAGGCTAGTTGAGATGATTGCACTGGGAACTAGGGTCTGAGGTAGAACACCAAGGTCTACAGAAATGGAGCTGTCCAGAATGATGGGTAGCTCAGTCAGCAGAGCTCCCACCTGGAATGCTGGAGTTTCCCGGTTCGAGTCCTCACAGTAATACCCCAGAGTTGTGTTACTACATGCCTTTATCTCCTAAGAGCCTTTTATACTGTTATCAGATATAATTTACATTATGTCTTCCACAAATGTGCATATAAATCCATGTTAAATGCAATTGTTCATGTAATTTGCCTGATTAACAGTAGGTGGCAGCAACACATTGGCAGGTACAAATTACAGTTTAGTGTATCTGAGCTGGAATGGATTATTCCAGCTTAGCTCCTCCTCTGTAGAGAGGTGGGCTAGTCCCTCTTCCTCCAGCAAGGGAGGGAAAAAACAGTTAGAGCCAGTTTTAGTTACCCCCTGCATAGGGAAGACAGCTAGGACCTAGTCTCAGCTGAGACTTGGCCAAATACCCAATCTGAGCACCTTCAGCTCTGCTGGATGAGGAAACAGAAACCACAGACAACCTCCAGAGTTCCAGGAAGAAAGCATCCCCTGAGAATCCATCTGTGAGATAAGTGCAGAGTCCTAGGAGAAGCCAATTCCTCCTCAGCTAGTCTGTCCCCATACAGCAGAAGGTACCAGATAAGTGCAGAAGCTAATCATGCCACAGTTACAGAGCTACCAAGCAGACGTTTTATCCTGCAAGCTCCACATTTAAAGTAGAAGTACTCATTCCTGCCAATGATTGCCAAAACCTGCTGGGACCAAGAGACCAAGGCTGTATGCTGTTTGGATGCAAGTTATTTCAAGTAAAAAAACTTTTGAACTTAATCTAAAGGTCTGGACATAAATTATTCTGCAAGATTCCTGTATTACTCCTACTATCACTACACTAAAATTTATTGCAACTGAGCCAGGAGTCCGGCCGTACCCAGGTAGGAGATACCGTGACACAACTAACATCAAGCTAAAGAGACTTTATAGGCCATTACACCACTCTGGCATTCCTAATCTGGGATGTGCGTTATAACACCTAGGAAGGGCCCTGGGATAGTATCCTGCGCACGCTGCAATTGGCGTCATGACAAATACAGGATATATTATTCACCTGACCCTGCCACTGCTTTAAAGTGGCGTCCGCAAACCCGTTCCTGGTGACTGCATGAAGCGGCGTCACGAACAGGATCGAATTGTGTGTCTACCATTGCTACAAGGCCTAGGAACTGTGTGAAGACCCTGAAAATCACTTTGTTGCCTTTATTGCGGTGCCAGAAAGCGCTAAACAGTGCGCGCCAGCTTCTTCATGACCCTTAGAAGTGGGAAAATACAGGAATGCCCTCTCAGGAGTACGAAAATGCTAACTATGCCCTTCTAGAAGCGGGAAACCTAAATCCTGCCCACCAAGAACTTTGCAATGTGAACCAAGGGAGTGAAGACCTTTCCCCTCAGGTTCCACCTTCACTTCCTGCACCCAACATCACCGAGGAGCAAAGGAAGATGGGGCTTCCCAAGCCAAAGTGGGACAAGATGACTATTCGGGGCGAACCGGTATACGTAAAGTACCCACCAGAGATCCGGGTCCCCCAACTTGTGATCAAGAAAGGCCCGTCAGTGTTTGCTGTGATACCAGAGGCTGCGGATTCCTCTTTGGACGGCGAGACGGTCGCCACCCCTGACTCAAATATGACTGCTGTTCTCGAGCCTGCTCCCGTGGAAGCAGACCTCAGCTCAGCAGTCCAGGTCCCGGAGGAGCCTATGTCCCAGATGACATCATCTACCCCCGCGACCGACGTCTCAACACAGCCTCAAGCCGCGACCCCCGCAGAATCGATGGAGATTCCAGAGGCCACCACCGATCACCAGCAGCAGGCACCGGAACTGGCCACCCGGCCGCGACATCAGGTAGTAGCCATGCCGCTCCCTGAGGCCCCGGTCCAGCCCGTAGCTGCCCCTGCACTATGCCTGGTGGTCCCTGACACCTCGGCTAGGCCCAAGAAGGCTCCGCTCGGCATGTCGGCAGGCGCGGCGGAGGCAGCTGGAGTTTCCACTCCGCCGCCCAGGAAAGACAGCCCCAGGCCAAGTCACCTCAACCACGAGGTTCCCCTCAAGATAACCTGTCATGCCCAGAGTCAATGGGAGTACAAAACGGCAGTGAGGGGCCACATTTGTCTCTTGTTAGGTGCTTTTGTAACGCTCATACTTTGACTCAATGTGTCCAGGAGATGGTTACTATATATCTAATAAACATCACCAGACACAGTTCAGTTGATTCTATACAAACAGAAGTTGGTCGCTGAGCATATCTTGTACTCCTGATGATCCAGCAGTGGCTGGAGAAATGAGTCGAGTTAATTAGATGTAAAAGATCTAGCGACATTTATATCATTACCTATTTAGGCACCAGAGAATAGTCCTAATAAGATCTATAATTATCTAGACCACTGGATGCTGAATGATACCCGGTCAGATTGGATGCAAGGACTTTGCAGTCCTTCTCACATAATATAAAGGGTTCCAGCATTCCAGTGACTAGAGCCTGGGATACAAAGGATACCATTGCCCATGTGAAAATTTTAATATATATCACAAATAAAGATTTTTTGGTTTTAGAATCCACACAGACAGTGAATTTTTAGATTAGATTTGGATACGGTATCAATATATCAGATTGTTTTCAGTGGAGAAATGGGTCAAACAAGTCCTGAATGACCCACAGCCTAGCGATTCCAAACTAACCCGGCGCATCGGGACTGTCCTGTGGTTTTAGGTGGAAAGAGGAGTAGGATTCCCTCAGGACAGCCACAGCGGAGAAGAATTATTTGTGGGCCACCGCTCCGTTAAACAAGCTTACTTGCCCCAGGCCCACCACAACCTTTTATGTCGGGGATCAAGTGGAGTACACCCTGATGCGGTCCATACAGGGCCCCTTTGCTGCAGGGATTACCCTCCTGGACAAACCTCTGTCCCCTGCTATTACCCCAGAGGCCTTTCAAGCATGTTCAGACGGCCAACTACGATTCAGGGAACTAGCTCAGCACGAACCAGAGCCCCTTATCCCTGACCTGGCTGCACCCCCAATGCTACGGGTGGGTCATATCAACAGCTCCGTGTTGCCTTTCAATCCCAGGGTGCAACCATATGTCTTACCCTGGAAGCTCCCACAGGCACCCCTGGATTGCCTACCAGAACCTCTTTAGTCAGGGGTTTTGCATGCCTCTGCACTGGCAAGGGATACCGGCTTGAATCAGGTCACAGCAGCATTCACCAGGCTGACTGCTCAGCCACTACCAAAAGACACCACTAGAGGGCAGTGGCGCACTACCACAGCCGCAAGGCTTAGCTTTCAAAGGCAGGAGCGCCCTCTAATGAGCTTTAGTAGCTCCAGCAGTGAGGAGGACCTGTAAGTCCTTCTTCCCAAATGTCTACTTACCTTTAAACAAAAACTTATGGGAGCCACAGTGTGGATGGTCCTGAAAACGGAGAGACTGTTGGCCAGTTTGTTTTGTTCCGCTGCCATTTATTGCAGCCTCAGGTGATGGCCACTTTTGTCAGGACTCCCCCCACTTCAGCAACTGTTTACATCCCAGTTTGTGCCAAAGTTTGAGCATTGTTTTATCTCCTTCTCAGGTTCTTTAAGAGCCTCATGGAACTATAGTTCTCATCATGCTGCTATTTTATGTGTTTTTATAATATTTTTATACCGTTCCTTGGATTATAAATATACCTCCTATTGGATTACAAGTGACTTTTGTTTATCTCCAGAGGATTCCAATTGTAAAACACCTCAAGAAAAAGGACTCAAGTCATGTTTGAGCGTATTATGATAATATTTATTGCACTGATATTTGCATAATGTTTTTGCACTAATTTTACTTCAATTTTCAATAATGATGTCCCTAACTATTCGCCGGGACATTCAGATAAATGCTGAAAAAGGTGGTAGATAAAGATGGCAAAAACTTGGACTTTTTGCTCCCATATCTGGGGTTTTCATCTTTTGAGCTTGTATACGGTATACATCCACGTGGTTGATTAGATGTGGCTAAAGTAATGTGGGAAGGACAGGTCACACCGTACAAAAGTGTAATCGAGCATGTGTCACAGATGCAGGACAGGATTTCAGCAGTCATGCCAATTGTTAAGGAACATATGGAACGGGCTCAAGGAGTACAGAAAATGATTTATGATGGGGGGCCAAGATCTGAACATTTGCGCCAGGGGATAGATGTCATAGTCCCTCCCAAGACAGAGGTGAGAAGATCAAATAGACTTGCTGCACGTGAGGCTATCTAACAGGTCTCTATGTTTTCCTCTTTGTATGTGGTTGTTTGGCAGGATCTCACCTCTCCTCAGGTTCTGCTTTTTATCAGTGATGAGACTCTATTTAGGTCTGCCTCACACTGCTGACCATGCGGTTGATATTTCCTCTGGGAGTTGCTAGAGCTTGTTTGCCTTGGATCTCCTACTTCTCCATTCAACTCTAAGCTAAGTACTAGTTGCCTGTTCTGTTCTGTTGTTCTCTGGTGTGTTTTGGTTCTAGGCCTCAGGGAGCTGCGGGTTTCTTCATCTGGGAAGGAACCAGCTGTCTCGTCTCCTGCTACCTATCCTAGGGCTCGTCAGTTTTAGCAGGGCATAGGTATCCGGCATATGAGCATTTCCACCATCAGGATCTGCTCATACTGGCAGGAGTTAGGGAAAGGCAAAGGGATTACTAGGAGGTCACCATCCCTCTTCCTTAGCTTTTGAGGCCTAGACTGGTGTCTATTTCTCTTGTGTGAATCTGGTGTTTTTCCCTTCCCCATTACCCGTGACAATAGAGTACTAGTTCTCATCCCCACAGTGGAGAGTAAATTCTTGGCTAAATGGCAAGGTCTGTTTGAAATTATTGAAAGAGTAGGTGAGGTGAATTATAAAGTATACCAACCAGGTAAAAGGAAGCCAGAACAGATTTACCATATAAATCTGTTAAAACCTTGGAAGGACTGGCAAGTCCTGGCAGCAGCACTTGCTCCACCCATCAATAATGGGGCAGCAATGCCTGCTTTCAGAATAGCCGAGACTCTATGTCCAAAAGAAGGAAGCTAGACAGTTGGTTGCCCAGAACAGAGTTTTTTCTAAAAAGCCAGGGCAGACACCACTCAGAAAACACGATATCATAACTGAACCTGGGGTTAGGCTCCATTAAAAACCTTATAGGATTCCTGAGGCCATACGAGAGGCAGTCTCAAAAGAAATAAAATATATGCTGGAGTTGGGAGTAATTGAGGAGTCTCATAGTGAATGGTTAAGCCCTATTGTACTAATTCCAAAGCCTGATGGTACTATAAGGTTCTGTAATGATTTTAGGAGGTCTAATGCTGTGTCTAAGTTCGAGGCATATCCTATGCCACGAGTGGACGAACTTATAGACCAACTTGGTACAGCCCATTACATTATGACCTTAGACCTGACAAAGGGTTATTGGCAAATACCCCTGACGGATGCTGCCAAAGAAAAGACAGCATTTTCCACTTCTGATGGCCTATTACAATGTGAGACCACATAGACAGTACGCTTCTGCTTATCTTGATGACATAGTGATACAAAGTGCGGACGGGAAGACACACCTACTTAAAGTACAGGAAGTGATTGATGATTTGAGGAGAGCAAGGTTGACTGCGAACCCCAAGAAATGTAGCATTGGTCTAGAAGAAGCCAAGTACTTGGGTTAAATTATTGGGAGAGGTGTAGTCAAGCCCCAAATTGCCAAGATTGAAGCCATACAGAACTGGCCCCAGCCTGTAAATAAGAAACAAGTGAAGGCATTTCTGAGTATTACGGGCTATTATAGGTGGTTCATACCCAATTTTGCAGCTATAGCCGTTCCCTTAACTGATCTCACCAAGGGAAGTGGGTCCGTGATGATAAAGTGGAATTATGACGCAAAGGAGGTGTTTTTAGACTCTAAAACAGGCTCTTTGTTCCCAACCAGTATTGATAACCCCTGACTTTAAAAAAGAATTTGTGGTACAGACAGATGCTTCTAACTCAGGAATAGGGGCAGTGTTGTCACAGAATATTAATGGAGAGGAACATCCCGTACTTTACTTGAGTGGGAAACTAAATAAGCATGAAAAGAACTTGAGTGTTTGGCCATCAAGTGGGCTTTGGAATCACTCAAATATTACTTGTTGGGTTGAACCTGAACAGAGAGAAAATTAGCAGGTTTCTGGCCCTGCAGGCTTACAATTTTACAGTGGAGCACAGGCCAGGAAAGTGGCAAGGATATGCAGACTCGTTGTCACGTGTGCACTGTCTGTTGGTTTCAGTTGCTCAGTCCCACTTGCCTGAACAGAGGAGGGGTGGGGGCTGGATATGTGACACCAATGCAGGATTGGTGGTGGAAGGGAGGTATATTTCCCCAAGATTCCTCTCCTATGTGAAGTAGCAGGTGAAAGACCTCACCTGTGAGATAATTAATGAAGCGGCACTGAGGGTGGGGATGTAACAGAGCCAGGAGGTCAGTCTCTCTCTGCCTGGGGACACACAGTATGTCTGTGTGAATGAGCCAAACGTGAGTAAAGGGTTGCTGAAAGCCTTGTTTTGTGAACTGACAGGGAGAAGCCCTCCAGCAAGGCGACAAGGACGTCTTATGAATAGTAAGTGCCGGACAGGCGAGGTTTTCTTTTGCTGTTTTGTATTTTTATCTGCAACCTTATTAATAAACCTGCTTAAGGCCTCTTTCACACTACCGTATGGCTATTTCAGTGTTTTGCGGTCCGTTTTTCACTGATCCGTTTTTTTTTGGCTGTTGTGTTTTCGTTTCGGTTCTGTTTTTCCGTATGGCATATACAGTATACAGTAATTACATAGAACAAATTGGGCTGGGCATAACATTTTAAATATATGGTTCCGCAAAAACGGAACGGATACGGAAGACATACGGATGCATTTCAATATGTGTTCCATTTTTTTTTGCAGACCCATTGACTTTAATGGCGCCACGGAACGTGATTTGCGGGCAATAATAGGACATGTTCTATCTTTCAATGGAACGGGAAATACGGAAACGGAATACATACGGAGTACATTCCTTTTTTTTTTGCGGAACCATTGAAATAAATGGTTCCGTATATGGACCCTATACGGAACGCAAAAAACGGCCCGCAAAATGGAAAAAAAACCCAGTAGTGTGAAAGAGGCCTAAAACTTATACCCCGGTGTTTGATCCGAATTGGATGAAACAGACAAGTGTCCTTTGACCCCAGCAAAGGCGATCCCGAGCATAACCCCTCGCAGCGCTTAAAAGGGCTTTAGAAAATATAACTGCACCGCTGAACGATATTTTTTTGCCACTAATACACGCCAAAAAGGGCTGTCATTTTCTCACTTCACCACACAACGGCTAATAAGCCCTTTTTCCCATTAATACAAGCCAAAAAATGCTTTAGAACATATAACTGCACTGCACAAGGGCAAATAAGACATAGAAATATTTTCTTGTAATAAACCCTGTTAATGGCTGTAACAAACAGCACTTGCACCCCAATAACAAGAACGGTTTACTGGAATTACAGAGCTGTATAATGGCATTTTGGATCTGCAGTCAGTGCAGCAAGGTGTAATACGATTTTTCCTATTACCCAGGCTGTAACCTCCCCTACTTAACCCTGTTCTGCTTCAATACTGTGGAATAATTCCTCCCTATCCTTTCCCTGAACTTCTATACAGCAAAATAAAAAGGTTTAAAGTCTTTTCAATCACTGTCCCTAGCGCCTGCTGACGTCTCTCCCTGCACTAAGTACACTGGAAAATGACTGAATCCAAGATGGCTGAGGCTAGTTATAGGGCTGTGACATCACAGGGCTTGCTGGCTGCTGATTGGCTGCATGCATGGCATTGTGGGTGATCCCTCATTCACAGAGTTCCTTGCTCTATGTCCTAACACGTGCAGCAGCCATTTTAGGGAAATTTGATTCGTTACCACGAAGCGTGTGGAAATTCGGATTCGATGCTAATCAAATTTTTCCCGAAATTCGGATCAAATTCCACTTCGTCAACTTTGATTCGCTCATCTCTACTCTCATATACCTCCATATAAGATGCACATAAAAGCACAGTAGGGCCACACACATCTCTGTAAACCTTGTAGGTCATATTAAAGGTGTTTTCCTATCTCAGACAATGGGGGATATATCGCTAGGTATCCAAGAGGTTGGACCCGCACCTATCTGACAAAGTCCTAGAGGGCGCACCGTGCATATGCTGTCAAAAATAGCCGAGCGCTGGCTTGGCTATTTCCGTTGGCCCTATAGAGATGAATGGGATCGGTGGTAGCACAAGCGCGGTGCACTCCCATTTACAGTACTTCTATGGGGTGAGCGCTTGATGGTGGCCGGACCCAGGGAAACCCGGGGTCCTCCAGCCATCACTTTCCCCACTCCCTTCTCAATATAGGTGCGGGTCTCAGCAGTGGGACCTGCACATATCAGACAATGGGGACCTATCCTAACGATATGCCCCTATTGTCTCAGATGAGAATACCCCTTCAAGCTATAAATGTGCACAGAAATCTGTGGTTTTCATGCTCTTCAGTGAGTAAAACAAATATAATAACTGTGTCCAACACTTATCACATGTCCTTCTGATGACTGATGTCAGAGGTAGACATTCATGCAACAGTTTTTCATTGGCTTTTTTTTAAGCGCCATCAAATACCCCTCAATAACTGTGATAGTTCCTCAGTAGCCATGCCAGCTATAAGACCCCTGTAAAAAGAATGGTTTGAGGGTTGGCAACCTGAGCCATCAAGGCAACATCTAAGCAGTTTGTCCTGGACATCAAAGAGTAGTGCTAGTTCAGCAGATCCACCCCTCATCCCCACCCTCCTGTATCCCATGGACCTTGTGCATTATTTCACAATAGTATAAATTGCCCAAAGTGCTGAACTTTGAAAACAGCTTAGCCCACAGGATAGGGGATAAGTATTAGATTGGTGGGAGTCCTACCGCTGAGATCCCCACCAATCATGAGAACATGAGCTATTTTACCCCACAGAGCCCCTCCACATTAACAGAGCAGCAGGGTGAGCATTAGTGTTGAACGAGCATGCTCGTCTGAACTGCTGTTCGGCTCATGCATCGCTATGCTCGGCAGATCCGAGTGCTCGGCCGAATAAGTCAGGTGGAAGTCAATGGGAGAACCCCAGGCACCCCTTGCTCGGAAGAGAAGAGGGTGTCTGGTTCATAAAAAAAAAAGGTTAAAAATTGATGGAAACCCCATCAAAATGGTTGGGCAGCAGCATTAAGAGGATAGCTGGATTTGCATAAACATGGACATATGGGAAAGACATGCAAATGAGCAGAATCTCTCATGAACAGCGCCCTCTATTAGTTGCATAGTGTTATGACAAGACTATTATGAGATCATATTCGCTATATTGCTCTATATTTGTTTTTTAGAATATTCGTAATATTCTAAAAAATGAATATATAGCGAATATTATGTAATAATTATGTAGTAAGTCCGTGATATCTGACACTGGAAAAGCTGGGTAATAACTAGTGATGAGTGGCAGGGGTCATATTTGAATTTGCGATTTTGTAGAATATTTGCGTTATATTCTACATTATTTTACTCGAAAAACCAGCAATGTAATCAGCGTGGGTCAAAAAGGAATATATAGCACTATATTCGATATAATGCTATATATTTGTTTTTTAGAATATTCTTCATTTTTTTCCATCTGAAGTTATGATTCCTCCCTGCTAAAGTTGCTTGTCAAGCAACTTAAGCAGGGAGGAATCATAACTTTAGATGGGAAAAAAATTATGATTATTCTAAAAAACTAATATATAGCACTGTATTCTATAGTGCTATATATTCCTTTTTGACCCACGCCTGTATTGATTGCGTAATATTCGCATATTACGCAATTATTATATTGCCAATCTTTTGAGTAAAAAAAAAGATCAATATTTGAAAAACTAATATATAGCACTATAGTCTAAATATTAGCGAATTCTCAAAGTTGCGATATTCACGATAAAAATTCGTAATTTGAATATTCGCGCTCAACACTAGTAATAGATTGCGAGTTATTACCCAGCTTTCCGAGTGTCAGATTTTAGAAGACTATGAAACCAATGTCAAATATTATTATATTTTTTTGCTTTCAATACTATAACAAAGAGCCAGTCCCTCTTTGTTCCAGGGAGCCAAGGAAACTCTGATATGTCAGTCATTATGAGCTATTAGTAAGGTGTGAGACTATCTGCCAGGTATTCGGCTACGTAAGAAGTCACTTGACTGTGTTCTTGCTCGCCCCACCCATTACACCAGGTTGTACTGCTGGAAGTTGCCTTTCGAGTTTTGCTTGACAGGAAATGACAGGTGTCTGACTACAGGATCAGAGCTCGGTGTTTCTTTTCTCTGCCTTCAGAGCCCTTTCTAGAGGATATCACTTAGCACTGGATGGATTTTGTTAACTGAGGCTGGTCAGAAAATCAGATACAACGATGAGTAAGATCACCAAGCTTTTCAAGCCCTCTGGATCCTCTTCAAAAGGTCGCAAGGGGGGTCCAAGTGCTCAGGAAGCTCTCTTCAGACTCCGGGAAACAGAAGAAATGTTAACCAAAAAACAGGAGTACTTGGAAAAGAAAATCGAACAGGAGCTGGCTACAGCAAGGAAGCACGGGACCAAGAACAAGAGGGGTAAGTGAACATGGCTGAAGCCTGACCTGCCTGAGGGACCTCCTCTTCTAGTAAATTATTACACACTTATAAAGCTGTTTGTTTCACCTTAAATTCAACTCCACTTCTCAACAACCCAAATTCTACATGATAATATCCCATATTTTATCTAATGTCCATACCAGTGTCTACTAACACAGTATCTGAACTTCAAAAACCATCAACTAAATATAAGTTCTTGAGATGTCTTCTACTTTCTTCTGCTTGAGATCTATTCAGTTGTTTTTGATGACAACCAGTATGGTTGCCCCTATGTTCTTCCATTATGGTTTTTCTCATATCGCTAGTTAGGCAGAAGTGCTGTAAAATGTATCACTGCATAACTATGGAAAATTACCCCTTAGGAATCTAGGAAAGCTGGGTACAGTCTTCTCCTCTGTAGTTGTCACTTAAGTATTTTTACAGGTTTTTATTATAAGATTTTTAAACTTTTTATATAATAGACTTTATTTCCATATAGAAAAAAAAATATCTGAAATTGTAGTGTTGACTACAGCGGGTTAAGTAAAACAGGAGATTTCTCAGAAAACAGCAGTCGGGTCTATTCTTAGGCCCCAGCAGGAAAGGTGTGCCTTGTTTTCCTTCTATTACAGCTATGTGATTAGACATTATACTACAGTACACTGCCGTGCATGCTGGGAGAAACCTTCCATGGTAATGTCGTTCAGTCTGTGAATGTCTTATAATGAATTATTAATGTGAGAATTGGGAAGTGAAATAGTATCTTGGAGTAAGAGAACTGATGTTTTGTCTTGGCTGGTCGAAACTCTATACCACTGAAAGATACAGGAAAGAGTATCTCTATCACTGATGTAAAGTACACTTCCAGTCAAACCTGAAAATTTACCATTAAGTGTAGTCCATTGCGCCCTCCTTCCTATAAGTCATGTGTCTATGGGTCCAAGAAACAGATGTGGTCTACACACTATGTAGGGTCATCACCCTGCACTGCTCTGTAAGACGTCCTTGAGTCTGGAGAACTGATATTGTGGACTGCAGGTAGTCACTAGCACATTTTCTATATATCTCAAAAACAATCCCTATTTAAAAGGAATCCTGTAATCCACAATTATCACCAGGAAAAGTCATGTCTAGGCCTACACAATTCCTTAAAGGGGTTGTCCACTTTCTGGCTACTGTTGACCAATGTGTTTGTGAGGCGATTATATGGCACTTACTAATATAGTCCTTGTTAAAATTCTGCACCATTTTCTATATTTTATCAGGTATGCTCCCTTGTTTACAAAGCTGTCCACACAGAGGTCCTGTCCATAAGATGGCCACTGATGGAGGGGCATGTGACCAGGATAATCATCTACATTTGATGTCTCCTCCATTCAAAGCCACTGCACCTGCCGTCTGAACTTGTTCTGTTCGGAGTCTAGTGCAGGTACAGTGTGTTTGAATGGAGGAGCCATCAAATGGACGTGATTTCTCTGGACATGACCCTCCATCAGCGGCCATCTTATGGACAGGACCTCTATGTGGACAGCTCAAACAACTTTGTAAACAAGGGAGCATACCTGCTAAAATATAGAAAATTGTGCAGAATTTCAACAAGGACTATATTGGTAAGTGCCGAACACATTGATCAACAAATACTAGAAAGTGGACAACCCCGTTAAGCAACTACTTTTGATGAAACATTTGTTGGCTGGTTGTCTGCAAGAGTTTCAAAAGGGGGTTCATTAGTTTTACCCACATGACAAGGCTATGTACAAAAAGCAGAGGGGGGCACATGTCTTCTATGTGGCTCCGTAACACATACCATAGTATATGACAAAAGTGGTTCTAGGAGAGAATATATCTGTACTGTGGCTTCTGAGAAGGGCAGACATCTATCTGTTGGATTATACAGAATGAGGTACCGTACAGACCCATAGAAGTCTTTGGTACCATATCATAGTCCTGTACAAGGTTGTGCGGTGCCATGTGCATGAGCCCTTATTTAACTAAAAGTCCTGAAACTGATATAAAGACATGTCTAAAAGGTTCACCTCAGGTTGGTGTCATATGCAGAACCATCAATTTGGCATGCCCCATTTTATGGTTTATAGTGCATCAAATAGATGGTTCTGCATACAATAACACTTTCCAATCTAAAATGAAATAATATAGCTGCCTTTCCAAAGTTTCAAGCATGAGGTGTAAAATGGTAGGCTCAACCTCAGGGGGCTCAAATCAGCCAGGCTATTGGAGCCCACATCATGGTGACAGATGAGGTTCCCTGTGCAACCAGACAGGTTGTAACACCCCTAAGACGGCCATGATGTATAAACGGAGACAGCAGGATAGTCCATAAGATCTTAAAGAGGACCTGTCATCGCAAAATGCAATGCAATCTTAGAGCACCATGTATAGAGCAGGAGGATCTGAGCAGATTGATGTATAGTTTTGTAGGAAAATATTAAGTAAAACCTGTAATTTATACATTTATGTCTTTGCATTTTTCCACCTCCTGAGGTTACACCTAGAGCAGGCATGCTCAACCTGCAACTCCCACAATTCCCTGCTGTGGGATGATATCTGTAGGCTGTCTGAGTATGCTGGGAGTTGTAGTTTTGCAACAGCGCATCCACCTGCCCAAACCGTGTAGGTACGCCGACTGGAAAAACCTAAAGCCATGAATATATATTAATAAATCAAATCAGCCCAAAATTGTCAATGCCTGAATATATATTACACAGAGGCTCAGTTGAAGGAAATAAGTTAAACTTATGGGCCACCATAGTCTCTATATTCCAGGTTCAGGAAGGAATCGCCGTCCACATGGTTCTGCCAGCGGCGACAACACCGCCACCGTGACAACCATAAAAAGCCTTAAAGAAAATGTACTATATTGAAGTCAGGGGGTGGAGTGTCCTCTCAGGGGTAGCCCCAAAGGAAGGGCACACCACCCAATTAGTAGAGGGAATCTGGTGTCACATTTGTGCGACCCTAATCCAAGTCCTGTAAGAATCACATGTGATTGATTACCTAAGGCAGATATTGAGCATAGAATGAAGAGTATCTAACTACTGGATCATCATATCGTGAGTCGGAACCTCCCATGTCCCATAGGGGGCATGTGAGGGACCAAGTCGGGACACCGTGTCCAGCAACTATTAAGCAATAAGACACAATTCCTGTGGTCTCCTATATACAGCCAGGTCCATAAATATTGGGACATCTACACAATTCTAACATTTTTGGCTCCATACACCACCACAATAGATTTGAAATGAAACGAACAAGATGTGATTTAACTGCAAACTGTCAACTTTAATTTGAGGGTATTTACATTAAAATCAGGTGAACGGTGTAGGAATTACAACAGTTTGCATATGTGCCTCCCACTTGTTAAGGGACCAAAAGTAATGGGACATAATAATTATAAATCAAACTTTCACTTTTTGATACTTGGTTGCAAATCCTTTGCAGTCAATTACAGCCTGAAGTCTGGAACGTATAGACATCACCATACACTGGGTTTCATCCCTGGTGATGCTCTGCCAGGCCTCTACTGCAACTGTCTTCAGTTCCTGCTTGTTCTTGGGGCATTTTCCCTTCAGTTTTGTCTTCAGCAAGTGAAATGCATGCTCAACCGGATTAAGGTCAGGTGATTGACTTGGCCATTGCATAACATTCAACTTCTTTCCCTTAAACTCTTTGGTTGCTTTTGCACTATGCTTTGGGTCATTGTCCATCTGCACTGTGAAGCGCCGTCCAACGAGTTCTGAAGCATTTGGTTGAATATAAGCAGATAATATTGCCTGAAACACTTCAGAATTCATCCTGCTGCTTTTGTCAGAAGTAACATCATCAATAAATACAAGAGAACCAGTTCCATTGGCAGCCATACATGCCCACGCCATGACACTACAACCACCATGCTTCACTGGTGAGGTGATATGCTTAGGGTCATGAGCAGTACCTTTCCTTCTCCATACTCTTCTCTTCCCATCACTCTGGTACAAGTTGATCTTGGTCAGATCTGTCCATAGGATGTTGTTCCAGAACTGTGAAGGTTTTTTTAGATGTTGTTTGGCAAACTCTAATCTGGCCTTCCTGTTTTTGAGGCTCACCAATGGTTTACATCTTGCGGTGAACCCTCTGTATTCACTCTGGCGAAGTCTTCTTCTAATTGTTGACTTTGACACACATACACCTACCTCCTGGAGAGTGTTCTTGATCTTGCCAACTGTTATGAAGGGTGTTTTCTTCACCAGGGAAAGAATTCTTCGGTCATCCACCACAGTTGTTTTCCGTGGTCTTCCGGGTCTTTTGGTGCTGCTGAGCTCACCGGTGCGTTCCTTCTTTTTAAGAATGTTCCAAACAGTTGTTTTGGCTTTGGAACATTCTTTGGATCTCATCTTGAGAGTTGACAGCAACAGATTCCAAATGCAAATAGCACACTTGAAATGAACTCTGGACCTTTTATCTGCTCAATGTAATTGGGATAATGAGGGAATAACACACACCTGGCTATGGAGCAGCTGAGAAGCCAATTGTCCCATTACTTTTGGTCCCTTAATGAGTGGGAGGCACATATGCAAACTCAAAACCAGCAAATACAACAAACCCTCAAGATCTCGAGATAACCCACGAGACTCACCACGCAAGGAGCCGCATTCACTCTGAACACAGGTGGGACGCCACACAGCGTGTAACATCACCTGCGGTCTGGAGATACGAACCGTGAGTACTCTGTAATGCCGATACTACAATTGTAGAAAGCAGGGGTTATTTTGAAGTGGACGAACTACAACTATACCTAATATCCCCACTTGAATATACTTTGGGGAGGATATGGAGTGATGTCAATGTGAGCATGCACAGCACATAATCAATCTACTGCACTGTTTCTGGAGAGACATTCCAAACCGATTTAATTCTGCTTCACTATATAGGGTGTGGACTCTACCCCTTTTCAATATATCTTTTTCACATATATATGTGACCTTTGCCTGAGTCACCACATATCACCATTTGGTGATTCAATTTATCTCTTTTTTTTTTAGTGTTTTTATTGTTTTATTGCTATTGACTGCCGCCAATATTTTATCGTATATAGATGTTATAGTATTTTGATGCTGATTAAATAACTATTATTCCAAGTGAACCAAATATTCTGGCCGTGCCTATCTCCACTTTTAATATCCACATATGCAAACTGTTGTAATTCCTACACCATTCACCAGTGTGACTGTCCATCAAATTCATCTCTTCAATACATTTCTTTTATGGGAACAACAAATTAGAGTACAGCACATGTCTGAAACTATACAAATGGAAATCAGAAAGAATCAGAAATGTAGGAAGATGTGACAAAAACATTCTCGATTAGGCTACTTTCACACTTGCGTTCGGGGCTCCGCTTGTGAGTTCCGTTTGAAGGCTCTCACAAGCGGCCCCGAACGGATCCGTCCAGCCCTAATGCATTCTGAGTGGATACGGATCCGCTCAGAATGCATCAGTCTGGCACCGTTTGTCCTCCGCTCCGCTCAGCAGGCGGACACCTGAACGCTGCTTGCAGCGATCGGGTGTCCGCCTGGCCGTGCGGAGCCAAACGGATCCGTCCAGACTTACAATGTAAGTCAATGGGGGCGGATCCGTTTGAAGTTGACACAGTATGGCTCAATTTTCAAACGGATCCGTCCCCCATTGACTTTCAATGTAAAGTCAAAACGGATCAGTTTGCACTATCATGAACCAAAAAAAAAAATTTTTTTTTTCTTTTTTTTTTGTTCATGGTAATGCAAACGGATCCGTTCTGAACAGAGCCACCGTCTGCATTAATATGAGCGGATCCGTTCAGAACGGATCCGATCGAACGCTAGTGTGAAAGTAGCCTTAGAAAGCTTTGAATTCCACATTCAGACCTCTGGGTTTTAGGGTCTGTAATGTGACACCAGATTCCCTCTCCTAATTGGGTGGTGTGCCCTTCCTTTGGGGTTACCCCTGAGAGGACACTCCACCCCCTGGCTTTAATATAGTAAGTTTATTTTTTTAGGCTTTTTATGGTTGTCATGGTGGCGGTATTGTCGCCGCTGGCATAACCATGTGGACGGCGATTCTTTCCTGAACCTGGAATATAGAGACTATGGTGGCCCATAAGTTTACCCTATATCCTTCAACTGAGCCTCTGTGTAATATATATTCAGGCATTGACAATTTTGGGCTGATCTGATTTATTAATATATGCACATGGCTTTAGGTTTTTGCAGTGGGCGTACCTACACGGTTTGGGCAGGTGGATGCGCGTTGGGTTTTCCTGAAGCCGCGGCCATCTTTGTTGTGGTCTCCTATGCTCATATTTCTAATCCCGTCTCTCGTGAGAGGACGGACTTCGCGGCCCTTGCGCAGACCGCATTTCCTGACGCTGACTGGGTCTTGTGTATCTCTGGCACCATGTGAGACTGCTCAACGTTTTAATAAGTTTTTAATTTACACATCATGTACACCTGATTGCTTTTTTTTATATCATTATCACGCCCTTTCACAAATTATGGACACAATATGGATTTTATGAGGATTTTTTTTATCGCAGACATTTTTATAAATCATGGAATCAAGATGATGAATTATTTATTATCCAGTTCTTATGTTTAGAATATCAAATATCACTTCAATAAGATTTTAGTGATCACAAATGACTATAAATCCATGCAGATTCCAGTCTTACTTCAATAATGCTGCCAATTGATTATGACTGGTGCAAAGGAAAACCATTCAGCTCCCAGTTCTCATTTTTCACTGCCTCTTTTTAAATGGGCAAACCTGTAGTGCAGGAACTTGGAATCATTATTGCAGCAACCCTTTATTTCCGTCACCTCTCCCACTGCTCCAGACATTCTCTAAAATTCTTGTGACTGTTTATTTTTCTGACCATAGCCATATAATAATAACCACCAGAACATAGTAAACAACATAATCAGTATGACACATTATATAATCAAGTCTATGCTCAAAAAAGGCCATGTAAGCCGAAATGTAACATCTCTGCATTAAACTTTACAGTGGATTTTGAAATAGTGTTGTGGCGAAAATAACCTCGCCACTGGGTTTTGGAGGGGCCTGTTTGCCAGTCTCTTGCCTCAGGATTATGGCCCATATACTAACTTTGAAGGAGAAGACAGACCGGCCGCACAGTCTAAATCTGTGGAACTGTTTTGGGCAGGAAAGCCATGCTTGTGGAACCCCTGCTCGAATCTGGGTGATTTTTGGATATGTTGTTCACCCAGATCAGAGCTATCCATGGATGTATAAATTGTGGGGTTTTGAGGTGTTTTCTGTGTTTTGGGGAAACATTTGTGTTTTGTGCCTGTGAGTGATTAAGTTAGCCCATTATGTTTGGTAATTGTATTTTGTTGATTGCGTCAAAGACAATGCCTATTCTGTTATTGAGTGCGTCACAGACAATGCCATTGTGTTTTTTAATTGTGTCACAGACAATGCCATTGTGTTTGTTGAATGTATAGTTTTTGTGTTTAAACTGTAAAGGATTGGCTGCTATGTTATGTCCTCAGTTCCCAACCAGGTCCACGGGGGTGGTACCCTTGTTGGAAAATGTGTATATAGGTCAATGCTTGTGTGTTCAATAAAGAGACCTGCTTTACCCCTTCATGAAGTTTTGGCTTATGTTTGGGGGATGGGATAACTACACTCTTGGGGATTGCTATATCACAATACTCGCCTGAGTATAAGCTCTTGTAAGAGCTTGTTCATGGTTCCTGCTCTCTTGATTTAGGAGAGGTTCACCCACTGGAAACTGAAGCCCGGTCTTGGGTCCAGTGTGGGTGGAGGACGGTGAGACCCCATCCAAGCTGCGGCGGTTCGTGGGGTCTGTGGTGGTTATGGTGTCAAGTTGAGTTCTTGGAGCCCTCGGGAAGCACTAGGAGCATCCATCAACAGAGGTACCCAGTCGGGGTGCCAGGAGATCTGTTACAAGTGTTTTCACTGCTGCCTTCTAATTTCCTCTTCGCCTATGTTATAAAATGATTTACTTTGTGAACTTCAGCTCCCAGATAATTTGCTTAACACTTGTCTTACGATAGATAATATCCAGTATTGTTGTTTAAGGCTCTCTAAAACAACTAAACACTCCAAAAAGGCTAACATCACTAAATTTTAAAAGACTGTTTTTTGGATAATTTATTCATCATATTTAGGATCTGTGAACGGTTTCTCAGCAATACGCTCTTAGTGTGTACCTCTGGAAATTCTTCTGATGTAAGGTATTTATCAAGCATATACCTAGATTTCTATGTCATTCATGTATGCAAAAGAGTGTGCACTATCTATTTTTTACTGTATTTAAAGCATAGTTGACTACATTTTTCAATTCTGGCAAGGCATGTGTGTGACCAAATGTTTATTTTTTACAATGGGAGTCAATGGGAGACAGCATATCTCTGTATGGATCAGTCAGGGTTAATAATCCTGACTGTGCCCCTTTAGAAAGTTAGAGGAGAGACTTAGATCTGTCCCTAGCTCCATGAGTAGTGTGAGCTGAGGAAATGATAGGCAGATATATGTGCTCATTTCCAGTGTACTAGGCCTGAATTTACGAGAAATTACTATCGCTGTGAGATCCACAGCATGAAGCCTATCTCTTCACAGAGGAAGATAAAGTAAGAAGCAAGAAGGTCCAGAATCTGCATGGCCAAGCATTGTAGTCAGTCAATAAGGTATTTGCTGTTTAAAGCTAATGGCACTTTACTGCAGTGAAAGAGACATTGCTAAGACACCCTTCACACTTGCAAACAGGACTGGCCAACCGTATCTTAATCTGGAAATTACAGTTCAGTTTGCAAGAACCTTACTGCCAACCTTAGATTCTGCAGTAAGAGACTTTGGAGAGCAAAAGGGAAGGAGTAGTACAATCTCCATTCTGGCCTATATCCACACATTGTCAACTGGTAAGATTTGTACTGAGAATGGTTTGGAACTGTGTTTTAACACCGTTGGATGTACTACAACAACCATTGTGCACTTTAGTAAAGAAAGACTTATCTATTTTCTAAAACTGGCCTGGTTACTGACTCCAGCACCATACGGCGGCCACTGCACCTACATCGCCTGCCTTATACCCGCACCAAACCCACAACACCAAGAGCACCTCAACTACTATCAGGCAGGAGCCCCAACATCAGGTTGTGCCCCAAGGGATGAAAGAGTGCACCCTCCTATCACTGCCCTATCAGAGCCACTACTACTCCCATCCTCTGCTCCAATCTTCCTGGACTTGCATAAAATATTCTGGTGTCATAAACAGGATACAAATCTCTGTGTCCTATCAAGCAAGTGGCATTACTACTGGGTTGGAAGCCCTAAAGAATATTTGTGTCTTGTGAATATTACAGCCACACTGTGCTGCAAAGACTCATCCTGGGTGTTATTACTTACCCTGCTTGCTGTCAAGGAATCAAGTCACTGCACACCAGCCCACAAGGAGTTAATTGGCCCATCATAGATCCGTGCCATCAGCGCTGAAACTCCACTCATCCAAGCGCAGGGAACGGGAGAGAGTGCACCTTGCAAGGAACGGGAAAAGCAATGGCCCACCGACCCAAAGGAAACTACAGCCCAACAAGCGGAACTAAAGAGGCACAACTAATTCCTGGGGGGACGGAGACAGCAAGTTACCCTGCTGGAAGTTCAAGGCCGCCACCATCTTGGAAACAGGCACATGGAGCCACTGCACAGATACTGCAGTACAGGAGCCAAAAACTGAGTGCCAACTGATTTGAGTCAGTACCACTGGCACTAGTAACCATAAAAAACTGTGTCATGGGGATGTTGCTAAATTTTCTACATACTTCTACTATATCAATTGTGCTGTAGCTGCAACTCTTAAAGGGGTCACGCACCAAATATGCTCCTGTTGCTTCTGGCAACTTGCCACAACATTGCACAATTACCCCCCACTGACCTGAATAATCCAGAGCACATCACTAACCAAGTCTGACAGCGAGAACATCATTAAGCCAAGCTGCAACAATCCTGCAACTCCATGCATAATGGCACTTACTATGTTGTGCTATTTTGTGGCACCATGGCTCCCACGGTACATGTGGAGCCCCATTCCCCAGGAGACTTCTGTGAAAAGATGTTAGCTATCTTCACGCTATACTATGTGGCCACAGATCAGAAAGTAATTAGTCAACTAGAAAGAGCTCCACTTCTTGAAGTCAAATTTTGGTGGCGGTCAGAGAAATGGACCATAGAGCTCATCCCTAATATACTTCACACAACCTTTGAGACAAGAATTGATTGAGAACTGAAAATGCATTTCTTTTTTTCTATTTTAAAAGACAACAACCTGGAATGTTGCTCAGAGACTTTGCCTCCTTGCAGAAGGCCTGAGATAGCCAGATATTATAGCTCAGCAGTCACACCCTGAGTCAGTAAATTCTGGGCACAACCAGTCGGTCTACTTTATAAAAAAAAAAAAAAAACACACTTCCAAGATTAGTTAAAGGAAAATGAGTACAAAAGTCATGTTTTATATATGGATAATAAAAAGACTTCTACTGTTGGTTGCAGTAACATTGGAGTGTACTTTGTTGTCTTTTTCAATGTAAAACTGTAGGAAGCTGTGGGCCAGAAGCTGATCAGCTGCTTGTAACCAGAGAACCAAAGTCTTTCTGCATGTTTTAAAAATGGTATGGGCACCCATGGTAATCCATACTATTCATTCTCAGTATGCAAATTGCTAACATTTGCCATATCTTTCTTCTGAGAATAAAATATGAGAGCGGTAGTAATGATCATCAGCAAGAGCAGGTGTCATGTCCATCGACACATCATGACAGTCTGTCTGCTCTGTCCATTCAGCTAATACTGGAGCCATGCATGAGTGTTTTTTCTCCACCCTTACATCAACTGGAGGTAGTGAAAGTACATGGACTTTATACATGCCAAAATTCTGTCCGCCAGCCATGCCGCAGGGGAGTGAGTGTGTGGCCAGATGGAAGTGGCAGTACTCATGGTTCTAATGCTCATTTGGTTCATGCAGTGATGTTTCCCTTTTGGGCATGCTCTGATTCTGGGTTTCTCCTTCCTGATGATGATTGAGGTGCCCTTGATGTTGATGGTTTTGAGGTGCAAATGACAGTCCTGGTTCGTGATGCCAAAATTGTGCGGTGTAGCAGTTGAGGTAGTTGTGCAGCAGAACAGTTCTTTACTGAATAATTCAAATGCAAACACCTCGGGACAGTTCTTGGCATGCAGTGGACTGGCAGTTGGTACGCAAAATGCACTTCACACAAATTTCACAGAAAACATGGCTGCCCAGGTAATTTATTAGGTCAAAGTATTTGTGAGCAGTCTTCTCTAGTTGATTTTAGTATAAGAATCCAAGCATGGAATGTCACACTGCTTTTTTTCATGCAACCAACAGGGCGGACACTTAAAGGCAGACTAAGTTCTGCCCCTTTTGCGAACAGGTTGCTGTACTTACAGTACATCTCTGCAATTTTCCACTGTAAGATGTGGGTACTTCTCGCACAGGTGATCAGGCTGCTTAAATATGTCTTCAGGTACAGGAGGAAAACTCCTGAACACGTGCTGTAATGCCAATACATCCTTTACAGACAGTTTATCTCTACTGGACTTTCACTACACCTCTCTTTTCATTTGGCCTGCTTTTGTAGGTTTTCTGATCTTGCTGGCCTTGCCCTTGCTGGTACCTGTTCCAGGACAGGCTTAACTGTTAGCTCTACATTTTTGCATCTGCTCTATCTTGTGTCTCAGACTAGACTACACAAACTCAGTGTCCAGTCTAGGATCTTCCTGCTTCACATATATATATATATATATATATATATATATATATATATATATATAATAAAGAAATTGGACTGCACTCCAGATGGATCTTCAGTGAAAAAAGGATTTATTCACCCATAAGGTGGCACAAGCGACGTTTCGGCTCACACATGAGCCTTTCTCAAGAGAAAGGCTCATGTGTGAGCCAAAACGTCGCTTGTGCCACCTTATGGGTGAATAAATCCTTTTTTCACTGAAGATCCATCTGGAGTGCAGTCTGATTTCTTTATTCCGTATCAGTGGGTAAGCACCAGTTACCATACTCGGGCAGTGCACCCTTTCTACTCTGTTTTTTGGCTCGGTGGTTTCGCCGGTTATTTTTTTCAAATAAATATAAATATATATATATATATATGTATAGAGAGAGAGACATCAGCCCCATCTAGTGGTGGATGTGAATATGGCCTTTTAATACCATGTGCATTTATTGACAGTAATGGAATATTTTACATGGAAATACAGTCTGTTGCCCTTTGCAGTGTGCCTATACTCTGTAGTAGAACACTGCAAGGGCAGGATGCATTGTGAAAAAATGTCATCCTGAATCTGGATGATAACCAGATTACAAAGTCTTATAACCTGTATTTGCCCTGTTCCTAATGTCCACGTCTTACTGCATATTTGTCAAGCCTTATCCGATATGTCAATGTATTTCTCTCTTCAGCTGCATTACAAGCCCTGAAAAAAAAGAAGAGACTGGAGAAGCAGTTAACACAGATAGATGGGACACTGTCCACCATTGAGTTCCAGAGAGAAGCTCTTGAGAATTCCCACACCAACACAGAGGTTTTGAAAAACATGGGTTATGCTGCCAAAGCTATGAAAACAGTCCACCAAAACATGTAAGTACATCACTACCCTTAATCATGTATGATCCGGAGACATGCCAGTTCATCCAATTCCAACATAAGAGAAAGAACTATATGGACATTAAGATGAATGCTAGGTATTTCTTTGTATTTTTAGGATCAAAAGCAGATTGTAGGTACAACAGGTTGAAAAAAAGACACCAGTCCAACCTATAATCCGAATGTGCCAATCAGAAGTAAAAACCCATATGAGGTGGTCGCCAATTGTCCCATATTAGAGGAAACAGCCTGAAATATCAGAATGTTATAAGAAGCATGCTCTCCAAATAATCCACTGATTAGGGTTTCATGTCACATTCAGCCAAGGCCTCCGCACACATACAGTACATTCTTTGTTTACATGGCAGTATTGTTGATCTGTGTTTTGCTATGAGTGTTTTAATTTTTTTGGTACAATGGGGCAGATGTACTAATGTTGTTAATCATGTATTAAGCATAAAAGGAGCAGTCAGAAGATATGCCAAATCTACCACTGTGGAGCAAGCTGTTTGACAGATTTGGCACATCTTTGGGGGAAAAACATACACATTCCCTACTTTTTCTTACCTCTTGGGTGGTATAATTAAGATCAGTACTGTGCACCAAAAAAGTGTCACATATCAGTAATAAAACTGGCAGAATATGTAGACAAAGCGAAAAACAACCAGAAAAAAAACTCTGTATATTTTAACCCATGGTACTGGCTCTCCATAAAGAGACCAGCCGTGTATGGAGACTTATTGGCAATGCTCCATGGGAGAAAAAATATACAAAGAGATGTCTCCCTGGAAAAGTGAACCATCAGCAGTGAGGATGGAGCCAGTGCAGAGGATGGGAGTGGCCCTGATGAGGTGTTGTCTCACCGTGTACTCCCGTTGGTGGTTTGATGAATCGGGCTAGAAGTAAACATATAAATGTCTTTCTTTAGGCCTCATGCACACGACCGTATTTTGTTTCCGTGTTCGATCCAATTTTTTTGCCGATAGGATGCGGACCCATTCATTTTAATGGGTCCGCAAAAAAACGCGGACAGCACACAGTATGTCCGTTCCGTTGCGCCGCAAAAAAAATAGTGCATGTCCTATTTTTTTCTAGTTTGCGGACAAGGATAGGCATTATTACAATGGATCCACACAAAAGAAATGGATCCGCAAAAAAACCCGGATGCCATACGGAACATCATCCGTTTTTTTTTGCGGATCCACAATTTCCGGACCGCAAAACACATACGGTCGTGTGCATGTAGCCTTACTTAGTGCAAGATAAAACTTGTGGCCCATCCAGCAGTATTAAGTACAACGTGCAGTTTCTGGCACCAGATGAGAAGATATGGTGGGTGGATGGTTGGCACTAGAAGGCACTTGTGGATATATGTGTCCACTGTATGATATAGGCTTGATGTTTGTCTGGCCTGGTGGTTCTAGGCAATGGGTGCCTGACCTGTTTTCCCTCACCGTGTCTGTGAAGCTGTGTTTTTGCTGATCACCCTGCTATTTAGGCACACTGAAGCTTCTTGGATAAGGTGTTCTTGATTCTGATGATCTCTCTGGAGTGATGGTCTTACAAGAGAATGGATACGGTCCCTAGGAGTAGGAGCTCTAGCATGTGCTTCCTATTTCCCCTTCCCAGCAGGAAGCAGTACCAGCCCACTCAGGGGTGTAGCTAAAAGCTCATGGGCCCTGTTGCAAGACTTCAGCTTGGGCCCCCCTTCCCTCAATGATTTGTGGCAAGGAACATAAAGCACATAGCCCTCCTGCAGTCTGAGAAAAAGATGTAACCCCCCCCCATTGCCAGATTCTTGACCTAACCCCTTTCCTCCAGCCAGAGATGTAATTTTAAGATTCTGAGTTCTAGTGCAAAATCTATAACAGCCCTCCCAGCGTGCAATTTCTATAATACCGGTGTCTTCTTATGAGGCACAAGGGTCTTCTTTGGGCCACCTCAGGCTCCTGGGCCTTGTAGCGACTGCACCCCCTATAGCTACACCCCTGAGCCCACTCCTACCAAGATGAGAGGAACAGGGTGGCTAGCCTTGTTCCTGCCAACCACTGCCAACCATACATTCTCTACCTGGAATGAATGGCCCAAACACATGAAAATATATAGCATTACAGAAATTGCAGTCAGAGTCCAACTTTTTAACAACCCTTGGAACTTGACAATGGAAAACAGCCAAATTAAATATCCATCCGTAAAAAGCTATCTTGGGGTGTTTGCCTCTCATCAGTATAGAAAAGGATGCTGGCTGGCAGAGCGCAATGCCTTGAACGCAGCTGAATGTGAACAGAGCCAACCAAAAGTACCCCCCAAACTGGTGTCCGGCCGACCACCCTTTCAAAAGCACACAATAGACGAGAGGGGGAGGGGGGGGGTCCGATTTGTGTTTTCCCCAAAGATTTAACACCCAGCAGTTCACAAGGTAAGTCGTTTACCAAAGGAATTTATTTGTATCCTGACTTTTTAGCTCATTTACAGCAACCTAGACATAAAAGTATCATAATTGCTTTTGTGACCCTGATATTCAATAACCCCGCCAGAGCCACTGTGGCAATTCTTCAGCATTTTGTGGAAATTCTCGCCTGTTAGCTGCGCTTTCAATCATCCCAGACTAGGGCTGCAATTGTGATGTATTTGCTTTGTGTACGCTATGAACTGTACGCCGCATAGTGATATCCGGTATGTACTCGGAGTCATCCAATAAAATATCTCTCAGCTTGCTCGTTCATTGTTCTTCTTGATCGTTCTGCAGAATACAGATAACACAGAACTCACGGCGAGCGTAAAATAATGATTCATGTGTGAGAAGTAAAAGCTCTCTCTTGTGCTCTTACCCGTAAAGAGGATATCATTCACCGAACCGGCCGACGACAGATTTCGCGGTTTAATTAAGGACATGTCCATTCTCAATGGAGGCTCTAACTGTGACTTGAAGTTTTCTCTTTTTATACATTTTATAGCATGATATTTCTTTATAATACGTGAAATGTTGTTACCTGCAGGGATCTGGATAAGATCGATGAATTGATGCAGGACATCAACGAACAGCAGGACGTAGCACAAGAAATTTCTGATGCCATTTCTCGCCCCTCTGGTTTTGGTGAGGAGTTTGATGAGGTAAGGGCTGGTGATGTTCTGAGATATGTGACTGTCTGCTATCAGAAATATTCCCTTTCTAGATTCCTCTGTACAACTGTGTCCCAGCAGGTGGAGTAAACCACACAGTCAGATCATTATCTTCCTCCATGCAATTGGGTTATCATTGGTGATATATATATATATATATATATATATATATATATATATATATACGGTATGTGTGTGTTTATATATATATATATATGTACGGTATGTGTGTGTGTGTGTGTGTATATATATATATATATATATATATATATATATATAAAATTTTATGGAGTGTTTCATCTATTTTACTCATGTAAAACTGCTCAAATCACATTGTAGACCTCAAAAACAGTTCACAAATACAGGTACATTTTATTGCGCTGTCTGCAGGTCCAAAAACTGTATGCAAGTGAGTTCGCACTATGCCAGTAAAGACTTTGATTTTTTTGCAGGACGAGTTACTGGCAGAATTAGAAGAACTAGAACAAGAAGATCTCAACAAACATATGGCCAATGTCAGGTTACCAAGTGTGCCATCCTCAAAACTACCATCCAGACCAGGTAAGCAGCTCTTTAATGCCCGAGATGGAATTAGTAAAGAAGGAATCCACGTAGATCTATGAGCAAGGTATTGGCACCAACAAATCTCCCTAAATACCCACCTGTGAGTGGTGTCCCCACCAGTCTCTACCTCCACCCATCTTTAGTTGGGTACCACTTTGTACTGTTTTAGACTGGCACATGAGTTAATGTGGTGTTCCCATGGAGCTGCTCCATGTGCCACAATCTACACAATGGTACAGTATTATATTGACCTGTGTTATACGGTATGTCCTCCTGGGGCTCTTTCTGGTCATCTAGATGAACTGTTACTCCATTTCCCAGACATAGAAAGGAGTGGGAAAAGTGGAGGCACAAAGAGCGTGAGTAACTCTT
The DNA here is from genome assembly GCF_014858855.1 of Bufo gargarizans. Classification (NCBI taxonomy): domain Eukaryota; kingdom Metazoa; phylum Chordata; class Amphibia; order Anura; family Bufonidae; genus Bufo; species Bufo gargarizans. The sequence goes on from NC_058084.1 coordinate 74,387,974, forward strand.
CTCATTTCACTGGATTTTGCTGAATTGTATTATGGTCTCGAGTTGGAGCCCACCCCAAAAATTGCACTTAGGGTCTATTGTGGAGATTTATCTAAACTGGTGCAAAGGAAAACTGGCTTAGGCCTCATGCACACGACCGTTGTGTGCATCCGTGGCCATTGTGCCGTTTTCAGTTTTTTTTCACGGACCCATTGACTTTCAATGGGTCCGTGGAAAAATCGGAAAATGCACCGTTTGGCAGCCACATCCGTGATCCGTGTTTCCTGGCCGTGAAAAAAATATGACCTGTCCTATTTTTTTCACGGCCAACGGTTCACGGACCCATTCAAGTCAATGGGTCCGTGAAAAATCACGGATGCACACAAGATTGGCATCCATGTCCGTGATCCGTGTCCGTTTTTTCCTATCATTTCAATGGCAAACTTGACTTTTTCATTTTTCATGTCCGTGGATCCTCCAAAAAACAAGGAAGACCCACGGATGAAAAAACGGTCACGGATCACGGACCTACGGACCCCGTTTTTGCGGACCTTAAAAAAAAAAACGGTCGTGTGCATGAGGCCTTAGTCGTCCGTACCAAAGGAGCCTTGAAAATTGAAAGCTGGAATCTGTTTTCCTTTAAAAAGTTTTCCTCTACATCGTTTTTGATAAATCTCCCCCATATGTTCTGGTTATTGGTCTGGTGCTAGGGGACGAAGGCCCTCTACCTCCTCAGGAGCTAAATGTCAGGAAGCACCGGTGGCACATCATCAGACCGTCTGGAGGATAGAGATCAGGCCCTGTCACTTTCTTTTTGTGGTATTTTCAGTGGCATTTTTCACTGATTCGCACAATTTTAAGTTAAAAAATGCTTTGGCCAAATCTAACTTTAGAATAGCCAAATATTGGAAAGTACTTACACAGCGTTGTGGGGGTGAGCAGTGTCGGGGTGACTAGTATTTTTTTCCAAAGACATTGGCGGTCATTTATCAAAGACCAGCGTTTCAACATCGCTCTTTGATATCCCTGCGCCGCTGTAGGATGTGTCTAATGTATGACTTGGCGCATGCCTCATCATAAATTAAGCGCATCTTCCGGCAGTCTCTGTGCCTAGATTGAAATCTACTCCAGTACAGAGCCACAGTAGATCTCAATCATCATTTACGCCAGAAAACTGGCAGAAATGATGGTGAATGTGCCAGGACCGATAGCCCAGCCCACACAATATCATCGCCAGGCTCCATTTTCAGAAAATGGCAAGGGCGGAGTAGAAACGTCACTTGTGCCTAAATTTAGACGCAATGACGTTTAAAGAGTCACAAACCTGCCGTGATTTAGAACACAAAAAAGTGTGTGTGTGAGAGGGGCCTTAACCCCTGCAGGACAGGGCCATTTTCCGTTTTTTTTTTTTTTTCGTTTTCTACTCCTAGCCTTCCCAGGGCCATAATTTTTTTATTTTTCCACTCATATAGTCGTATGAGGGACAAGTTGTACTTTCTAATGGCACCATTTACATTTGCATACTATGTAGTGGAAAGCAGAAAAAAAAAATCTAATGGGGTGGAATTATAAAATAAAAACACAATTACTGCACAGTTTTATGGGTTTGGTTTTTACAGTGGTTTCTATGCGGTAAAATTGACCTGTTACTTTCATTCTCAAGGTCAGTACAATTACAATGATACCGCTTCAATATAGTTTTTCTTGCGTTTTAAGGGTGCATTCACACAACCGTATAAATGGATAAGTTTGCAGAACAGGTGCGGACCCATTCATTTCAATGGGGCCGCAAAAGATGCGGACAGCACACCGTAAAAAAGAGAGAGCCTGTCCTATTCTTGTCCACGGTTGCGGACAAGAATAGGCATTCTCTATATAGCGCCGACCATGTGCGGTCCGCAAAATGCGGAACACACACGGCCGGTATCCGTGTTTTGCGTACCGCAAAACACTTACGGTCGTGTGAATGCACCCTTATACTGTTGAAAAATAAAATTTTGAAAAACCTAATTTTTTCTTTGCATCGCCATATTAAGATGCACATAACTTTTTAATTTTTATGTCTACGGAGCTATGTGAGGGCTCATTTTTTGCAGGACAATCAATGTTTTTATTAATATCAGTTTGAAGTGTGTAAGACTTTTTAATCACTTTTTATTCCATTTTCTGGGGGAAGCAAAGTGACAGCAATGGCCAATAGTTGATTTTTATTTATTTTTCCATTACGCCATTCACCATATGGGATAAATATTTGTATATTTCAATAGTACAGATGTTTTTATATGTTGCGATGCCTATGATTTTTTGTTTATTTTTATTTTGGGGAAAGGGGAGTGATTTGAATTTTTATATATTTTTTTTATATTTCCTAAAAACTTTTCTTACACTTTTTAATAGTCCCCTAGGTAACTTGAACAAGCAATCATTAGATTGTTCCTCTCATAGACAGCAATTCATTAGCATTGGAGTCTATAAGCATTTCACTATGTTTCTATAAAGATCTGCCACGGGCCATAGGAACCTATCTGTGGCAGCCTGTCTGTGGCACCCACCATCTGGCTCACCTGATCCTGCTATGGGGAGCCGTTGCTCGGCAGGGAGTGCGTGCTCCCGGTTTTTGAGTTCTCAGATGCTGTGGTCACATTTGACCACATCATCTGAGAGGTTAAATGTGTGCAATCAATGTTATTGTCAATCGCATACCTTAACCCTGGGTGTCTGCTGTTTAAAACAGCAGGCACCCAGAGGTCATGGCACCCGCTGCGCTCACGATTGGGCACCATCTTTAAATACCTGACTCCCAACGTATATTTACCCTAAGCAGTTGGGAAGGGTTAAAGAGATTGTCCCAACTACATTTATCACCGATCCTGTGGATAGGTGATAAGTGTATGATCCTGGGGGGTGCAACTGCTAGGACTCCCAGTGATTAGGAGTCCCCTGTATGCATGCGTGACCACTGCCCTTACATTTTAGTGCAAACATAGTCTCCTTGACAAGGACCTGATTAATTTATCATAAAGGGTTAGTCCTATCTCACCAGTTCCACGGCAAGATGAGAAAGTCGCTCCTATGTTTCCGTAACTCCCATTGCAAGGCACTGGGGCTAATGAGCGCCGTGGAAGGCGTCACATGGGACAACCTCTTTAAGAAGCACTACAAAGCAGATGGTAAGGGTACGGCCACACGGGCAGGTTTCTGCATGCAGTTTTGGCAGTCAACATCAGAAGTGGACAGATACAACTTCTCTTTTTTCCAATTTACTTCCGGCTTTGGCTTCCAAAACTGCATGCGGAAACCTGACCATGTGGACGTACCCAAAGAATTCCTCTGTTAACAATATACTCCTTTTGTGTCAGCAGTGTCGACAAGGAAGAGGGTGGAAGATGATGATGACATGCAGATGCTGGCGGCCTGGGCTACCTAATCAGGAACTATATCAGCCGGCATTCCCCAACCAGTGCCTATATGTGCCCCCCCGCATTTGACTTTCCAACAGGTGACAGCTGCAGATGCTATTGTGGATCAATGACACCTGGGATGCCACAGCAATGATGAAACGTGGTACCAGGCTAAGGACCTCATCATTGTCACTTGGCTTCTGGGTCAGGATGATATTATGGAGACATCTGGCACCATAATGTGGACTGACAAACTGAACACTAACAAAGCATCACTGCCATGTGGCTTTTTTCGCAGCAACAATTTCTCCTTCATTATTCGAATGTCAAATTTTTATTTTATTTTTTTACATGTGTTTGACCTCAGTCAAATACAGCTCAATGTTTGGACGGCGGCTCTCATGATAGTACAGGTTGGGGACCTCTGCTCTATACAGATTTGTACAGATGTGTAAATTGTATGATTTATATTGCCTATATCCATACGTGTGCTCTTGTACCGCAGCTCAGGGAGAGCAAATGTGAGATCTGTTCTGAAATACACTCATATATCTATGTAAATATTCATAGAGAACATCATTGCAATTGATTCTAGACACCGTTTCTCATTCTTAGGCCTAGTTCACACTTCAGTTATTTGATCAGTGATTTCCATCACTTTTTGCGAGCCATCATCAGATGAGGGTCAAAAATAGAGAAGAGGTACAAATCTTTCCATTATACCGAATCTCTGTGGACATCACTGACCAAAACACTAAAGTCTTGTAAATTAGTAATAGTCTGTAACTTCCGTTTTGCACCGCAGTTATAGGGTTATCTGCTTTCTATCGTTTGGTGGTCTGAATAAAATCCTATTGTGCTTACAGTTTGGTATCTACAGTGTGATACACAGAATGAACTACTAATAGATGTGGTACTGACCACTAGAGCAGGACTCTCTGGTTGGTGTGAAACTACAACTCCCAGCATTTTGTAGATCATTGCTATGAAGTTTGATACTGCAGTCTAGTTGTCTCCAACTTTTATAACTTTACTAAATAATAGGGGAAAAGTGCATCAGATGTTGTGCTGCTTTCCTGAAGCTAAGGCTACTTTCACACTAGCGGCAGGACGGATCCGACAGGCTGTTCCCCCTGTCGGATCCGTCCTACCGCTATTTCGCCGGACCGCCGCTCTGTCCCCATTGACTATAATGGGGATGTGGGCGGAGCTCCGGCACAGCACAGCAGTTCGCGGTGAGATGTCGCCGGACTAAAAAGTCGGACATGCAGTACTTTTAGTCCGGTGGCCTTTCGCCGTGCACTGCCGTGCTGCGCTGAAGCTCTGCCCCCGTCCCCATTATAGTCAATGGGGACGGAGCGGCGGTCTGAAGGCACGGCAAAATAGCGGTAGGACGGATCCAACAGGGTGAACAGCCTGTCAGATCCGTCCTGCCGCTAGTGTGAAAATAGCCTAATTTAAAAAAAAATTAACTAATTTATCTGTTATATCTGTAAGCAATCCAGCGGGGAATTTATCAATTCCTGCACGTCAGAATTCTTGCTTCAAAAAGTCACTAGTATGGGCTTTATGACTTTTTGAGGTCAAAAATATTTAGCAACTTTTTGAGCACCTACCTATTTGAAGTGAAATTTGGTCAGAATTTCAGAGTAGATGACTTTTCTGACACATTTATAATTTGCAGCTCCAAGTCAGGCATCCCCAGGAGTGCAAGTTCTGAAATATGCTCAACTACCTTGCACTGGCACCAAATGTATTATTACTGTGGGCCATATTCACATGATTGGTGTAGGTAAGCATAGCAACTCCAATCTAAAAAGTAAACTGAAATACAGCTACAATGATAAATTCCCCCCTTAGAGTTTTTGCAAGTTTGGCCCATAAGAAACCATTTGTTCATACTGTATTGTCATACCTCATGTGACCACCAGATGGCAATACCATCATTGACTGGGAAGTCTATTGAATATATACATTTATTTTTTTAAACTTGGGGAGGGGAGAGAATTTATCATGAAGCTAATATTTGAAGTCAGCTTTTCTTAAGGCCTCATGCACACGACCGTTGTTTTAGTCCACATCCGAGCCGCAGTTTTTTGCGGCTCGGATGCAGACCCATTCACTTCAATGGGGCCGCAAAAGATGCAGACAGCACTCCGTGTGCTGTCCGCATCCGTTGCTCCGTTCCGTGGCCCCGCAAAAAAAATATAACCTGTCCTATTCTTGTCCGTTTTGTGGACAAGAATAGGCATTTCTACAATGGGCCGCCCGTTCCTTTCCGCAAATTGCGGGCGGCTTCTGTTTTTTGCGTGTGCATGAGGCCTAAGCCTGTATTGGCATACTTTAAACCTAACAGTTTTGCTTCTCTGATTTTTTTAATACTAGAGTGAGTTTACCACTTTTCCCCCACATTCGCAGTTGTTAAGGAAATGATTCCAATAAATATACATGTTACATGTGCACTTGGCAGCTGAAGACATCTGTGTTGGTCCATGTTCATATGTGCCCGCATTACTGAGAAAAATGATGTTTTATTATATGGAAATTAGCCTCTAGGAGCAACGGGGGCGTTACCATTACACCTAGAGGCTCTGCTCTCTCTGCAACTGCTGCGCCCTCTGCACTTTGACAGGACTAGGCAGTGTAAATGCTATTATGTTTGGCCCTGTCAATTAGAAGCGCAAAAGAGGGTGCAGCAGTTGCACAGAGGGCAGATCCTCTAGGTGTAATGGCAACGCCCCCGTTGCTCCTAGAGGCTCATTTACATATATGAAAACATCATTTTTATCAGCGATGCGGGCACATATGAACATAGGACCACCACAGATGTCTTCAGCTGCCAAGCGCACATGTAACAGGTCAGCCAGTGTCATAGGGACAAATCTGCTGACAGATGCCCCTAAATACCTTGTTTCCCAGCCTGGGTTACCTGGAGTTATGGAGCATGTTGGAACCAGGTCAGGGGGTTACCTTAGAAGACAGGAACAGTAACATGTGTCACTTTTAGGAAGAATTCCCATGTGGCAGATTTGTTTCAGACATTTTGTCTTTTCATGTAGAATACAATGACACGTATTTACTAAAACAGACATGTCAGGAGTGGTGAGAGGTCGTCTTTAGGAATGACAACTGAAGCTAATGATAGTGAATGTGGTTGCACAGAAATCCAGCAGGTTTGGATGATTATATTTTAATAGCAAGAAGAATAAAATATATAATAAACGGCAGGTCATGAAGAATCACTTTAATATTCATTGAACAAAAGCAGACCGTACAAAATCCCAAACCTGACTAACCCAGGTGAAGCTGGAGCCCATTCATAACTAACATGTTAAAAGAAACAAATAGATATATATAGGGATTCGCTCTGGTAGTTAGGACTAGCGGATGCAGTATAGCGGCACACATAGAAGTGCACAGTTCTTGAATCAAACAGAAGTGTTTAGTCACACATTGGTGTATAACAAAATGCAAGTGGCTTGGTGTTTGTTCACACACAAGTAAAAGTCACCTTTTCTTCTGGGTGTTAATTCACAGCCTGTTAGCCATTCAGCCTCATCAAGTCCATAGGCGACCTGTTCACCTTTGGAGGGGCCTGAGTCCTCCAGCCCGGCTCAAACCTCAAATCCAAGCACAGTCCTCAGTTCACAGCACACCGACTCCTGAGCTCCACTGTCAGAAGGAGGTAAATCCACACACCTGGCAGTTCTGGTTGGTTTTTATGCCTGGCAAAACCTGGCCTGGAACATGGGGAGTAGTCACCCACCCAGCACTTTGACTACTCCCAGTAAGAGCCGTCCTGGATCAGCTATAACAGCCATGCTAATCTTTAGGTGTCAATTAGCAATAGCTGCTGCTGACACATAAAATACCGGCTCTTACTTCACCGGGGCCAGGAACCTCGGTGACACATACCTTGCATCCATGATGATTCCAGGTACCTTCTTACAATATAATTTCCGGCAATTCCTGCAACTCCTACTTTTTCTTGGTCCTATTTTGTCTCATATTACTATCAAGGACTGTGTCCGGTTTGCGGTCTGCAAAATGCTGATCCACAAAACACGGATGCCGGCTGTGTGCGTTCCGCATTTTGTGGAGCAGAATGTCTGGCCCTCAGTAGAGCAGTCCTATCCTTGACTGTGATACGGACATGTTCTATTTTTTAGCGGAGCCGTGGAACGGACGTACGGATGCAGACAGCACATAGAGTTCTGTCAACATATTTTACGGCCTCATTGAAGTGAATGGGTCAGCATCCAACCCGCAAAAAATGGGGCTCGGAAGCGAAGCCAAACCACAGTCGTGTGCATGAGGCTTAAAACTGAGACAAATATGTATTATAAATAAATATTTTCTGTTTCCCAGAATATCAGACACGTCCTCCCTCCTCCTCACAGTCCTGTGAGGAGCTGTAAGACAGGGTGATTGCAGCAGGAGCCTCCCTACTGTCTGCAGTACAAGAAAAGACTGTTAAAGGCGTTCTCCGGGAATTAAGAAAATGAAAACACTTACTGTAAATATTACTTTATTATAAATATAAATGAAAGTATAGACCGGCACTCAAATACAGGAAAAAGCAGGATTTATTAATATTAAAAATAGTTGATAAAAAAGACCTAGTGAGGGTCAGTCCAAAGTGTCCAATGATAGAGGTGAAGGGATAATGTAATAGAAAATGTATTATATAGTAATAAAAATTGTATTATATAATAAAAATAAAATAAGGGTAAGGTGACCCTATGTGGGTGTTCTCGACTCTGTAGCAACCGTGAGGAGTGGCTCAAAATACTGATATACTGTAGATGACAGTTAGTAATGTTCTTAAAGATCACAGGATAAAGCTGTCAGCGTGTAGTGCTTTCCTGGCTACTTTGCTGCAGTCACTGTTATTAGCCAGGTCTATACTTTCATTTGAATTATACTCCTTCTGACTGGGTGAGCCAGACCAGATCCAGAGCACCTCTCATATTGCAACACTAGATGAGCCACCCCTTCCACACAGTCTTTATTATAAATATATTCCCAAATACTTTTCATTAGTTATAATGGATCGTTTTGTCTGGGGAGCAATCATTAAGAGAAATAAAATGGCCGCCGTCCTATTAGTACATACAAAACCTGTCCTCATCCCACAGCAGGACAAGTTACTTCAGAACACTGAGGTAAAGAGCTGCCTCATCCTCCTCTCTACCTGTCAGAGATTATGATCTTGAATACAGATGATAAGAATTTCAGCTGAATCTCTGTAGGAAACGAGTTCATGAGGAGAACATGAAGTACAGCGAGGATGAGCAGGACAAACTGGGAATAGAGACTGCATACAAGATCTGCTGCTCATCAGCCACACCTCACCCTCCTCTCTGTACTTCATGTCTCCTCATAAACTCTATTCCACAGAGATTCAGCTGAAGATCTTATCAGCTGTATTCAGGATCATAATCCCTGACAGGTAGAGAGGAGGATGAGGCAGCTCTTTACCTCAGTGTTGTGAAGTAACTTGTTCTGCTGTGTGATTAGGACAGGTTTTGTGTGTACAAATAGGATGGTGGCCATTTTATTTCTCCTAATGATTGCTCCCCAGACAAAATGAGCCATTATAACTAATTAAAGGTAATGGAATATATTTATAATAAAGTAATATTTATGTATTTTCATTTCCTCATTTTTGGAGAATCCCTTTAAGCCTTATCCCCTCTGTGAGTCTCCAGCTGCAGACGGAGCAGATTAACCAATTTATTCTCTGCAGGATTTCGGCAAGACTGTGTACAAATGACGCAGAAAGTGCTG